>NW_023270314.1:29770903-29950605 GCF_011800145.1 Mirounga leonina
TCAGAGTGCATGGCTCCAATCTCTGTTTCTTTCATTGTATTGGCTTCTCCCTTGACCCCGACCTTCCTGCCTCCCCCTTATGAGAACCATTGTGATGACATCGGGCCCATCCGGATAATCCAGGATAATCTCCTTATCTCAAGCTTCTGAATGTAATCACATCTGTAAAGTCCCTTTGACCTGTAAGGCGATATTCACAGGTTCTGGGGATTAGGACATGGACATATTTGGGATTATGTTCTGTTATGCTGTCCCCCCCTCCCCGCCTTTAATCCCTAGTAGAAGATTGAGAGAAAGAGATGACTATAGACGAAGAACAGAATGGCATCTCCAAGACATTTTATATGAAATTGGCTTGAGGTCAGTTCATTGTATTTCACTTTCCCAATGATCAATTTATCTAACTTTTAAATTTTACTAACATTCAAAAGATTGTCTCTTTTAATGATTTGACTGTCATTTTTTTAATTCTTCCAGTGCTTAGTATTCTTTGCCGATTCCTCAAATAGCAGGTGGATGTTAATTTTGAACTTCCAGCAGTTAAAACTTAATTATGTTACATGAAGTCAAATTAGATTAAAACTGTAAAGGCTTACGATAAAGGGGTGAAGTTTTAGCTGATACAGTTGTCGTTAAATTTAAATTTAAGATTTAAACTCAAGAGCACCTGAAAAAAATTGGTAGTCCAAACCACCCTACAAAAAAATGATGGCATTTTAAATTTCTAACAAGAACCAACTGAGATAAAACAAAGCAAGGCAGCAGAAAGGAAGTGAGGCTGCCCAGAAGATTGTATTATAATGATTTCTATGACCAATTCCTCAACTTTGAGGCATTTACTGACTGTAAATACAAAATACAAAATCCTAAGATGCTAGAGAGACTGGTAAAGTGAGAAATAATTGGAAGCTATAGGAACAATCATATCACACAGTAAATCTGAATGATGAGATTGTTAGAAAAGTTGGGTGGACAATGCACTTGAGAAATTGGCAGAACCATCACAAATCTGCTAAAATGTTGGCGAAACCAAAATGGCATGAAAGAAACCAGCAGAAACTGAAAAATTCTTGTGGGAAGCAAACACTGATATTTTGGTTATGGAATGATTTCTGAATCCTTAATACAGTTTAAAAACACCTCAAGTTTCTTTAAATGCCTCTATGAAGAAAAAATGAAATCTTGTCAACAAAAACTACAGACATCCTCCCAAACTACTAAAGCTGTTTGACTGGAGAAAGATTACTATGAAAGTTTATAAATAATGAAGAGAAGCAAGTTTTTTGGTTTGGGTTTTTTTTGGTAAAATGGTAAATTTGATGAATTGATTGATTTTACAAATTATTTTTTGGCAGTCCGGGCCCTCGGTTATTTGAGCTTCATCACCCTGCTCCGCTTTGCTTGGTGAGTGGGGTTTCCAGCGGGGGTGCCAGGTTGCTCCGGGGGACTAGAAGGGGAGGCCAGGACGGCTCTGAGTTCTCTCTCACTTGGTGGCTCTTGCTCTGGTGTCTGTGATTTGGCCGGGGGTTTTCCCACAGCAGAGGTCTCGTCCTTTCCTGCCAGCAAATCTCTCCCTCTGTGGTCCCCTGCCCATCACCAGCATGCTTCTAGCACATCTCAGACACTTGATTGCTCTTGTAATTGACACGTCGGTGTCCTTCAATCATACCTTGAAGCTCTTGGACAGTGGCAATGCCTTACCCAGCTTTTCCTCTCTGGCCCCAAGGCTCATGCTTAGCATACTTTAAGTGCTTAAATAGTAATTCTTGAATGAATGGATAGACGTGGGAAAGATTTTTTATTTTAAGAAATGTGTTATTTCTCCAGGAGTTAATTCCCAACTCTTTCCAGCAGGATTCCACGTCCTTGTACTTCCCTCTATTGTGGCAAATACAGCCGTGGTGTCCCTGTCCACGGCCCTCGTGCGTGCCTCCCCAGTCCTTAACACATGTTAGTCTAACTAATAATTTCATGATCTGAAGTGAGCCTCCAAAGAGCAGAAGGAAATTCTCTGGGCATGATGTTTCCAGTGTGACATTCCAAACTCCTTTTTAATGTAGAGATTTTTAAGGGTGACTTCTTTCCATTCATCTTAACTTATTAGTTATTATCATTTGGCTGATAAGCAACCAATTTACTCAACAGCTCCTTATAAATCTGCTTTGTGCCATGGTTCTAAGCAATAGGAGACAGTTGTGAATAAAACAGGCACTCTATTTCATAAGTATTATATTCAAGTAATTTCTTTTGTTCTAAATATTTTCTTTCTAAAAGCAACTTTTTTGGAAATAGCTGTTGCTCTAATTTTCACTCCTACCGTCTTTGTACCATGAGTGGGATTTCCCCGACGATCTTTCATATTTAGTGCTGAAATAAACACACTACAAGTTTTTAATTGCTTCGTTCATCCATGAATATTGGAAATAGTTCATCATCATCAAATGAGATGTTTTCTCATTTCTCTCATCACAGAAACAAATTATTAACATGAAAAACGTTCTCTGTCTTCCCTTTTGCATTTCTCATTTAATATTTTAAAATGCCGGTAGTGATGAAAGGGGCATGATTTTGTCATAATAGGGTCTAAAGAAGCTGCTGATGTAAATCCCGCCTTGCCCTTGGGTAAATCGAGACGATGACTTCAGGTTTCTATAAATATTTTGTGCATGTTTTCCCAAAGGCCTTTTCCAGAAATCCTTCTTCATGCTCCTGTAAAGGGTTATGCACAGTTCTGTGATGGTGCTTCTTGCATGGCTCTTATTATTTGCTTGTTTCTCTTCTTTGCTAGATTGCAAGGGCCTTACCCGTATTTGCATCCGCAGTGCCTCCTGCATGGACAGTGCTCCACCAGCTTCATGGCATGAAGTCATGAATTCACAGAGGCATTTCCATCGCTTTAAAATAATAATACCGGGCGCCTGGGTGGCTCAGTTGGTTAAGCGACTGCCTTCGGCTCAGGTCATGATCCTGGAGTCCCTGGATCGAGTCCCGCATCGGGATCCCTGCTCGGCAGGGCGTCTGCTTCTCCCTCTGACCCTCCCCCTTCTCATGTACTCGCTCCCTCTCATTCTCTCTCTCTCAAATAAATAAAAATCTTTTAAAAAATAAATAAATAAAATAATAATACCAACAGCAAATGAATGTGTAGTGGCTAATATCGGTGCCCGGCATTAAGCTAACCTCGCTTTATGCATTATTTCCTTTAATCCCTACTGCAGCTCTATCAGGAGTACAGATACTCTTATTCTACCCCCTTCTACCGGGAAGGACAATGTTGGAGATTTGGAGAGGTTAATTAGCTTTCCCAAGCTTACACAGCAGCAATGATCGAGTGGGACAGGAGCCCCCGTCTGACTCACCGGAAGCTCATATTTTCACATTACTCTATGCTGCTGAGGAGTTTCAGTTAACCATAACTTGAAACTATTTCAAAAGGCTTCCTCTACTAGTCTTCTTATATAGGACCCAGAACAAAGTACCGCAGACGGACCCAGAACAAAGTCCCGCAGACGGACCCAGAACAAAGTACCGCAGACGGATGGCTGCATCCCATGGGCATCTGACTGGTGGCCTCAAAAGGAAAGCAAGCCCATCAAAGGGGAAGAATCTGTATAGGAAACCAGAGGAAAAGGAAAACAGGCAGCAAAATAAAGAGGTATATTTGGTGCTAGATGGGGCACGGAAGTGGAATTTTTACCTAATCGGAGTGACGTTTCTAGGTATCCATCCCTAAAGGCCTAGTGATCATCTCCTGATGATAAATGAGAATTCCTGTCTTCTTTCCAGGGGAATGTTATTCCAAAGATTCAGCCCAATCATCTCGTTGTCCTAACGAGAAGGAAAGAAGGCAGGGAAGGTAAGTGGCCATTTAGGTAAGAGTGTCTCAAACTCCGCATTACAGACATTTTAGGCAGGGTTATGGGTTGACTTGTGTCCCTCCTCAAATTCATATGTTGACATTCTGACCCTTAGTACCTCAGAAGGTAACCTTATTTAGAGAGAGGGTCTTGACAGAGGTAATCAGGCTATAATTAGGTCATGAGGGCCAACCAATCCAGTATGACTGGTGACTTAACAAAAAGGGGAAATTGAACACGGAGATACATACAGGGAAGACAAGGTGAAGAGACACAGGAAGACGGACATCTGCAAGCCCTGGAGAGAGGCCTGGACCAGATGCTTCCCTCACAGCCCTCAGAAGGAGCTAACACAGACGCGAGAACCGTGAGACAGCACAGTGTTGTTGTGCGAGGCACTCCGTCTGCAGTACTTTGTTCTTGCCACCCCAGCAAACAGACGTGTAGGGTGGATAAGTCTTTGTTGTGAGAGGCTGTCCCGTGCGTTGTAGGACATTTAGGGACATCCCTGGCCTCTACCCACTGGATGCAGTCGCACTCTGTCTCCCAGCGGCAGCAACCCAAAATGTCTCCAAACACGGCCAAGTATCCCCGTGGGGCAACCAGTCTAGACTATCTCTGGCCTTGAGGCAGACGTTGCTCTCAGACATCCGAGGCACATCCACTGCTAATTTCACGGCATCCTGCAGGCCCTGATGATTTCTCAAGCAGAACAGTGTACTTAATTTGGAACGTTTGACTCCGTCTGAACAGGGACCACTCACAAATCACGCTGTATGACGGGAAAACGCTCTGATCAACTGGAAATTGAGATAAGGTAGAGAAACCCTGAGTCATGCTCAAGGAAAACTGCGGGGATTTCATCTTCCTTAAATTTGGACAGCGCTTTGTCTGAAGACAAAGGAACCTGTAGAAGTTACGCTTTGGTAAGGGTGTTAGTCTTGTCATTCCACAGGAGCAATTAAAGGAGGAAAATGAGGCTTCTCTGAAGACACAGACAGTTCACTGCTTCAGCGTAAAAGCTGTGGGAGAGGGATCTAAAGAGATAGTGAAGAATTATGTATTTTTTTATTAGCTTAAGGGTAGAATTTAGTGATTCATCAGTTGCATATAACACCCAGTGCTCATTAGTTCAAGTGCCCTCCTTATGTCCATCACCCAGTTGCCCCATCTCCCCACCCCCATCCCCTCCAGCAACCCTCAGTTTGTTTCCTATGATTAAGAGTCTCTTATGGTTTGTCTCCCTCCCTGTTTTCATCTTATTTTATTTTTCCTTCCTTTCCCCTTATGCTCCTCTGTTTTTTTCTTAAATTTTACATATGAGTGAGATCATATGATAATTGTCTTTCTCTGACTTAATTCGCTTAGCATAATACCCTCTAGTTCCTATGTAAGTATTTTAATAAACTAACACAAAGGCTTTGATTAGATTACTATTTATTTACATTGAGAGGTTGGTAGTAGTGAATGGAGCAGAACAGAAAATACAGCAGCAGGCACATTAGTGATGTGGCCAAATCCTTTTGCCACCTACAATTCCAGAGGGATTCTAAAAGGTCACATCTTCAGAGCTACCCTAATTATCCTTTCCTCTGCTTAATGGCTATGCTGCAAGCTCTATTCAGGTGACGAATTTTTTCCAACAGGTCAATGCATCATTTTAAAACAGAAAACTCTTTCTCTTTTGCTAAGAGTTTAAGCGTGTTGACAAAGTCTAGGTTACAAATCTGTAAGAGATCCTTTAAAGTAGGGACGCCTACAAATTTAATGAACTCCAGGATTTTCTTGACAGTCCTGGTCTATCATTGATCAGGCATTGCTGGTTTATTTTTTTGCTCACATTCTTTCTGTTCTCATGCACACATCTGCACACATATGCATACACTACGATTTCTCTGTGTCTACGTATGTTTTATCCTGAGTAACTAAAAAGACTGAGACATTCCGATCCCCCCCACCTCTTTGACTTGGGAGCTCACGGATGTGACCCCCAACTCATCGGCCCATCGCTTCTCCACGTGGTGGAGTGTATGGCTCACAGGATCAGGAGAAGAAAACGATTCAGTTTGGGCTCTTCTACATCCTGGCTGTGTCTCTGAGCTCCTATTCTTCAGCTGAAGTAGATGCACCAACCCCTGTGTGCCCACCTCGTGGGACTGCGAGAATCAGAGAGGCAGTAAGGATGAACGTGGTCTGTACTATTGAGGTGGGAAACAAAGGCAGAGGAAAAATTATTAAATCTCCTTACTACCTAGAGCCCACTGACAAGTCCTTGAAACAGGCAGAGTGACATTCCTCTAGGGACTCAGCTGCCTCAATGTTAATACTTTGCTAAGGGCAAAAGGCAGTCCTAGCCTGACAGCACCCTACCTCCCCAAGATCCTGTAAGTCTACTTTAACGTATAAGAATTCCTTTGGAAACTTCCTTTATTTCTAAACCCTCCAAGATATGTGATGGTAATTACCCCGCAAGCACATGGCCCACCGATATACATCTGAAGGGTCTCATGACTAAGGTTTTATTAGACAGTAATAAATGACCTTTTCCCAACAATAGCTAGCCCACTCAAGGTCCTGGAAACCTTGTTTCCAAAATTCCTCAGAGACTCACGCTATCCCTAACCCCCTCCCAACTTGAAAGTATATGATGGGCCACTCCTCATGACCCCGGTGCAGCCCTTCCTGGCTATGGGTCCTGTCCCCATGCTTTAATAAAATCACCTTTTTGCACCAAAGATGTCTCAAGAATTCTTTCTTGGCCATAGGCTTCGAACCCTATTAACGTCGTTCCTGCATCACTATCCCGTGCTTCCACAGGGAAGATACTGTTGTCACATTATGTCCCAGTGAGCAGGGGGCGTCACAGGCCTATGAAAGTGTAGAGCTGGAGGATGAAAGACCTGAGTCTCCTAGGAGTCAGTGCTGGACAGAAACAGGGCACCTTAAGGACACGTCTCTTCAGGCCACCAGGGTAAGATTTAGCCTCCTCAAGTAGAAATTTATAGCCCTATACTCCGGAAAGAGGATCTTTCTAAAGCTTTGAAATATACAGTTAAGAAATTGTGGAAATTGTTAGACCCTGAGATCATCTGATTTTTGTTCCTCAGGTGGGAATGGCTTGACTTTACAGTGTGAAACAAAACATGCTGGGGTTCTCAGGGAGATGCTCTGTAGGCGGGATACTTGCTTAAGGAGGCCCTGAAAAGGGATAGACATGTTCCAGGCGGAGGAGGTGAAAACGAGCTTCATGGAGAAACCACACAACCAAACCAAAGACAAGAGGAAAGTGCCAGCACTCGGAGGGCCAGGCTGGGGGACTCACCGGGCAGGGATGGGGATGGCTGCTCATGTGGAGCAGCTGCAGGCCTGTCTTTCTCTTCTCTCCAGGCCCTCCCAGTCCTGCCCAGCGGTTCCAGTGAGGGCCAGTCTCCAGTCCTGCTGCTGGTGGCCCTTTACTGCTTCTCTAGCACTCTCTCGGCAGAGGAGCAAGGCAGGTGTTCTTCTCCGCCCCATTTTATAGCACAAGAGAGGGAAACTCAAGAGGTTAAGGCATGGAGATCAGGGTCTCTAAGAGATATTTGTCCACCCGTGTTCACAGCAGCACGAATCACAATAACCAAAAATGAAAGTGACCTAAGTGGCCATCAACGGATGAGTAGATAAATAACGTGTGGTCCATACATGTGCTAGAATATTACTCAGCCGTACAAAAGGAAAGGAATTCTGACACATTCTACAGCATGGATGAACCTTGAAGACAGTACGTTGAGTAAAATAAACCAATCACAAGAAGACAAATGTTGTATGAGTCCATGTATATGAGATGTCTAGAATAGTCCAAATCATAAAACAGAAAGTAGATGGTGGTTGTCAGGGGCTGGGGGTGGGGGTGAGGAGTAAATGGGGAGTTGTCATTTAATGGATATAGAGTTTCAGTTTTGTAAGATGAAAATGTTCTGGAGATTGGTTGTACAACACTGTGAATATACTTAACATTACTAAGCTTAACATTACTAAACTTCAAAATGGTAAAGAGTACATTTTCCATTATTTGTATTTTACCACAATTTAACATAAAAATTTAAAAAAAGAAGTAGGACACGAGTGCAAAGTCAAAGAGCCAGAGTTAAAACTGTTTGAACTCTGCTTCTGACTTCAAGTCTGTAAAGCTTCGCTGCACTACAGGGAAGTGAAAAAGAAAAAAACAAAAACAAAAAAACCAACAAAAGGGGAGTGCAGTGACCCCACCCTCTCTTCTTCCTCTTCACTTTCAAAGTGGTGGAGTTTAGTATCTGGAGTCCTCTAGAACAAAACTCCTTTCAGAGGGGTGGGGTTATAATATACTTCTTTCTCTTCCCTTTGTGTTATTGTCTATTTTCTTAAGTTTCTATAACGATTATGGATTACCTTGGTAAGCGGAGGGGGAAAGTACTGATTCTCTTCTAGAACAAAACATGGTGCCCACACCTTTGACCTGCTTGGGTGATCATAGTTACAGACGTTCTGCAGCGGTGAAGCAGCCTGTTGTTTCCTGTGTGGAGACAGCCCTGTGTGGATGGCCCTGGCGTCAGGACTAGAGGCCCCCCTCCTTGGGTAGCCATGCTGGGGCGTGGAGCCAGCCCTGTGCTCACATCAGAAGAGCTGCATTTGACCTCTGTTTCCTCATCTGCTGTGTCCTACCTTGTGAGCACAAAATGAGATGCTAGATGTGAAGGGCTCAGTGCCATCTCTGGTCAGGCCACCCTTGCTGTCATCACTGCCTCTGTGATTCTGTGCCGGCCACTTAATCTTTCAGGCCCTCAACCTCCTCATCTGAAAAAGGAAGAGGTTGTGTTGGGTTAACTTCTAAGGCTTTCTTCAGTGTCAGCTTTCAAAGACTGCTTCGTTGTTTCAAATGTAACATGGAGCAGTTATAAATCCTTACAAGGTTGTGCTACATGTGACATACTATGGGAAATACTTTGCCAACTATCATCATGTCATCATGTGGTGGGTGTGGCCCGTTGGGTGGAAGGATCCTGGGCAGGCGGGACAGACCCGAGGTCGTGGGGGCTGTTGAACCTGAGAGCTCACTCTAGGGCTGCTCAGGCCAACTGTGAAATGAAACCCCCCTCCGCCAGTTTCTCTGTGGGTCTACGCATGGTGACATCTTCCTGGAACCTCTAAGGCATTCGAAAGTCAAAATGAACTACCAAAATGGAAGAGAACTGAGCAAACTTCTCAATCCTCCACAAAGAACTAGGTTTCCCATCCTCAGAAGGCTCAGGGGGTCAAAGTGGAGGTGATAGCTCCTGGAGGTGATAAGGAAGTGGCCCAAAAAACTTTGAGGGGCCAAACTCTCAGCATGGGAACGAAGAGATCTGAGAGAAGCAGAGATGAGTCCTAACAGCTCCGACAAATCCTTAGAAATAATGCTGTTCTGATGCCTAAATTTCTGGGTCTAATGCCCATCAACCAGGTGGTGCCAGCCAAGTCCTTCAGTTTTTACGAAAACAGTCACACTGTGATTACATCGAATAGTAGTACCAGTAATGTAGTATTAGTGCTAGTGCTCGTGGTGATTGATGACGGTGATGGGGAGGGTGGCACACTTCACCAGCTGCCGGTTGTAAGGGCTTTACATACATCACCACTTGAATCCTGACAACATTATTTAGGCATTTAGTATTACCACTCCCAGTTTATAGAACACAATGCCAAAGCACAAAGAGGTTAAACAGTGGACCTCAATTTTCCAGTAGAGACCAGTGGAGTTTGTCCTGAATTCTTAAGTGGGAGTTGGACAAGAAAGATGCATGCCATCTCCCATGTGACACTGACCTTGTATGGAGCTGCCACCTGTGCTGGGCAGGTCTTCCTTCTCCTCCTGCCTCCTTTTGGGACCTGTGCTTCCATCATTTGTAACTACATTTATTTACATTGCTCTATTCTAGCAATGTAAATATACCTCTTCATCCCGGCACAGGTAGCTTATTTAGCTATGATCAGTCTATTTTCAGAAAACCTTTAGTAATGTAGAGGGCTGCAAAAACCATTTGAAGTGGGCATCGCGGACCTAGCCATCTGAACAGGTTCTACTTCTGCCTCACTTTGTCACTTGAGACCAGACACTTCCGTCCTCCCCATCTTCGTTTCCTCATCTGTATGTGGGAGTAAATGGTTTTTATATAGAGTCATTATGAAGTGCCATGGATAGGATGGACCGAAAAGCTCTTTATAAAGAGTAAAGTCTCGTAGAAAGACAAGGCATTCTTTGTTCTTGGGGTGGGGGGGATATTTTATTTTTATTTTCTTATTACCAAATCAATACTAGTTCACCTCATTATTATTCACATGCGTAAGTAAAAAAAATCTAAAATCTCTTCATGCAGAAATAGCAGGTAACACTTTGGGGTAGCCCCTTCCAGACCTTCTGTCCAAAGGAAAGGTACCCTTGTCTTGTAATTTTAACTTTGTAACGTCAGGGGCTGATGAGCTGGAGAGGGGAGGGAGGGGGAGGGCAAACCGACGGGAGACATATGGGAGTGGGGAAAGAAAGGGAGCCGTGGACACCTGTCCCGGGAAGCCCCCAGACTGCAGCTAGGAGAGGAATTAGTTAAGGCGGATACGCAGGTAAAGTAGGGAGACAGTAAAAATGAAAAACAAGGCGACCATGTTATTGAAGTAAAACATACAAATGTACCTTCACGTAACAATATTTTGAAGGGACAAAGCCTCTTCTTTAAGTATGTGACAGCTGATTGACTTTTAAAAAGACTTAAAAACTTTTAAAAACCAGCTTTAAAGTAGAGAGACACCTCAAAGACAGGTGGGGAAACAATCTGAGTTCAGAATCTTCTAGATGAAACAAAATTTCCCAGCTATTTGACATTTGTCTCATCCACACCAGCAGGAAACCTACTTTCCCTCTACTATTTATTAAAAGCACACGGTTTGGCTTTTATGCACTGATTCTTTTGTTCACTCATCTTTCATTGGTTTGCATAATAACAAAAAGAAGTACAACTGGCAAAACCGGTTTGTGGACAAACAGACGTGTCTCTTAGTAACCCCACACTGTGGGAGCAGAAGTGTCCCGGTGACCCCAAATCCCACTGCCTGGACACACACATTAGCTCTGCCATGAGACAGTATGTTTAAGTGAGCAGAAGGCGAGCATCGGTCACCTTTTGGAAGATTTCGATATATTGTGTAAATTCAGAGACAAACAATTGTGTCCATGAAGATGCTTTCGCTGTGAGTGACAGAAACCCCGACATAAGCTGGTTTTTAAAGAATAAGGAGATTTATTATCTCTAATAACAGGAGGTTTAGAAGTAAGATGGGCTTTGAGGCTGGTTGATTCAGGGCTTTAACAATGTCAACGGGGCCCCAGGTTATTTCCATTTCCCCACACGGCTGTTCACAGCATCAGCTTCATCTTGCAACTTGTGGCCAATCCTGGAGCATCAGGTTTCCTTTTTCTGGTTAAGCGGGAGAAACGAGGAATCCACACATGGGATCAGGTCCTTTCCTTCCATCTGCTTGGCACAACTTGGGCCCCATGCCCATCCCTGGAGTACTTAGTAACCATCATCAGAGAAATGGTAGGTGCTGATTGCTTTTGAATATCAGCATCCGGGCGCCTGGGTGGCTCAGTCGTTAAAGCGTCTGCCTTCGGCTCGGGTCATGATCCCAGGGTCCTGGGATCAGGCCCCGCATCGGGCTCCCTGCTTGGCGGGAGGCCTGCTTCTGCCTCTCCCACTCCCCCTGCTTGTGTTCCCTCTCTTGCTGTGTCTCTGTCAAATATATAAATAAAATCTTAAAAACAAAGAATATCAGCATCCATTCCTGGAGCAGGAGATGAGCTCAGTTTCCTATTCCTGTGAATCTCATAAGTGGGATGAACACTTGAGCAAAACTAGATTCTATTATGGAAAAGGAAGGGAGGACAGGATGCTGGGACAGACGGAGTGACTCCTACAATAAGCTTTCCCGAATTTCACAGCATGGCCGTGGGCCAGCTCTGTTCCCTCAGACGCCTGGTCAAAAGTCCTACCATGGCATCACCCACTCTTAGCGAGAGCAGCTAAAAGTGCCAACAGGAAAGTATGGAAACTAGTGGCACTTTAATTCAGGATCACAAATAGGGATGGGCTCTCTGCTGTGCCAGGCGACCCGCCCACACATCCCCGGGTTGGTCACCGTCCCGCTCTGCAAGGCGGCACCTCACAGCTTCTCTCCCCTTCCACTCCAACACCTGCTTTCTTCTCGCTGCTCTCTGGCTGACGCCTTTCTGTCAGACTCCACTGAGAAAAGAGAAGCTGCCAGATTGTTCCGTAGTCACTTCTACCACGTGGCCTGCCTCTGCCAAGTATGTTGCCCTCCCTGTGGGTGCGGTCGATGACCCAGCCCTTCAACTCAGGCCAACCCTCACCCTCTACTTTTGTCTGGACCCCCCACCCCCAATTCACCTCCGCAGGACCTCGCCCTGACAAGTAGCCCCCCTCTCCAACTCTATCAGCACACAGAGCCTCTTAAAGCAAACTGCTCTTCCTTGACCATGTTTCTGTCCTTTCCACAACAGTCACTGGCTCACCTCCCTCAGTCCTCCCCCTCTCAACTCCCTGTCCTTGACCCTCTAACCCCACCATGCCACTGAACCGGTTCTAGCCACAGTGAGGAGCAACCATGATTTTGCCAGAGCCAGCCACTTGCTTCCTCATGGGAGGCGACCCTTAGCACTTTCCTCAACCTCTCTATTCTCTCAGCTTCTACAGCACACGCTCTCCTGGGAGGATTTTCGAGGTGGGCTTCCTGCCTCCATCACTTGCTATCTCTGAGCGTCCTGAATTTGACCTGGGGCCTTCTTCTCTCCTTCCTTCCTCTCCTCTCCTGGCCCTTCCCCTCCCTCCGTCGCCCTCTGGACTCCCACACTCATTTGCCCCAGTTTATCTGCTCTGTTCCCCTGTTTAAAGGTCATTCACCGGCGGGTGACGGGCAGATTGGGAGTTCCCACCCCAAGCTCCCCACCACTTCGGGCCTGCAGAGCCCACCGGCTGCTGACGCTCTCTGTTCCCACGCCTGACAGCATCGCCAGCCTGCCGTGCCCCACGTGGGACTGTTGGTTCCTTCCCACCCCGTGTCCCTCAAACCTGTTTCTCCTCCCTTCTTCGTCACCTCACTGAGGGACACCACAATCTGTCCCCTTATATACTCGTCAGCAAAAGCCCTGTCATCCCCTCCCCAAGAAGGGCTGAAATCCACCCGCTTTTCCCCATCCCCGGCTCCGCAGCCCCCCCCGCCCCCCCGAACCACTGTGATAATCTGATAATGGCCTGTTCTTGCCCTCTGCACGGGGGCCAAAGCCGTCTCAAAATACTAGATCAGATCATCTCACTCCCCAGGGCAAACCCTCCAGCGGCTTCCTGTTGTGGGCAGAACAAAATCGAGATACCTTGTCATGGCCTAAGAGGCCCTACTGGATCCAGTCATGACCCCGTCTCTGGCCTTTGCTGGTGAACCGGGGCTGTAGACACCTGGAGTCTCTTCCGGCCCGGGCAGATGCTGACTCGTTCCCCCCGCAGGGGCTTTCAACTCGCTCTGCTCCCTCACTGGGTCTTTCCTGTCACCCAGGTCTCAGCTCAAAGGTCACCTCCACAGAGGCCTTCCCCGGCCACAAAGTCTAAATGAGCCCCTTGCTCCCCATCACTCTCTACCCTTAACCTTGTTCTGTTTTTGTTCTCGAATGTACGGCTATTTAAATGATCTTTCCCCTTATTTGTTCTCTCTCTCCTTCCCATACATACAGACGATACCCACCAGGAACAGGGTACTTGGTCTTATTTACTCTGTGGCCTCAGCACCTAGAACAATAGCAGGAGCTAATAATAATAATCATTTGGTGAATGAATAACTCCGTTTGCCCCACTTACATCTGGCTTTCCTGGGAATGGTCCACAGAGGTTGCAGGACAAGTAGCTCACTCTTCTTTTGGTTACACTGAACTCATGTGGCAAATATTCATTGCCGGCTCGTGCGCTCAGACCTGGAGGAACGCAGGTGAAGAAAATCTAGAACCTGACTTCCTGTACTCACTAAGGTGCGTTTTAAGGATCGAGGCAAGTCAGCCAGGGGGCGAAGGGGGGGAAGGTGGAAACGAACACTGTAGCAGAGGGACCAAGGGAGGCTCGCAAGCCTTGGGAAGCCACGGGGGACGTGCAAGGAGGTTAGGAGGACTGGAGATGGAGTTCGAGGAGGATGGGGGTGGGCATGGAAAGATATGAGACTGGATGGGCAGGAAGAGACCCTATCGTTAAAGGCCTTGTAACAACAGGCGCAGCAGCTCACCTTTACGGAGAGCTCACTATGTGTGAGGTGCTGAGTTCTCTCATTTAACCCCCTGACAAGCCTGTGAGGTAGGTTCTGTCACTATCCTCAATTCACTGGTGGGAAATGTTAAGTGACTTTCCTGAGGATGCATGGAGAGTAAGTGTGGAATCAGCACTGAAGCCCATTGAAGCATATTGCAAATGCTTTGAAACACAAGTCCTGGGTCTCTCGTGATATTTCTTCATTTTTCTCCCTCCCACTCTTTTTAGAAGGGAGGCGGAGCAGAGAGAGAGAGAATCTTAAGCAGGCTCCACGCTGGGCGTGGAGCCCCACACGGGGCTCGATCGTACAACCCTGAGATCATGACCTGAGCCGAAATCAAGAGTCTGACGCTTGGGGGCACCTGGATGGCTCAGTTGGCTAGGCGTCTGACTCTTGATTTTTGGGTAGGGTCACGATCTCAGGGTTGTGAAATGGTGGTTGTGAAATGATGGGCTCTGCACTCAGCAGGGAGTCTGCCATAGATTCTCTCCCTCTGCCCCTCCCCCACTAAAATAAATAAATCTTAAAAAAAAAAAAAAGTCCGGCGCTTAACCTACTGAGTCACCCAGGGGCCCCCTTAATTTCTCTCCCTGGTGCTTAGTTTTCTAGTTGATAAAATGGGACTGATAGCAGTGCTCCTACCATATGGAGTTTGTGAGAATTTAGCGAGGTAATTCATATAAAAGTGCTTAGCACTAAATCTAAATTAGTTCTTGCTCAATAAATATGAGCTACTACTGTTATTATTAAATTTATTTTGGAAATATTGATACAGAGAGACTACTATAATGCCCGTGGATTGTTTTTTCCTTGCAGTGGAAATAGGACTTGACAGTTCCAAAAGTTTGTGTGGCTCTTCTCTTTCATAATGATTGGTAGCTCAGTTTACTCTTTTATACCATATTGTGAATGTCTAACTTTGGTCATTCCTCTTCTTTTTCTTTTTCCTCTTCTTCTTTTTCTTCTTCCTTCTCTTCTTCTCTTCCTCCTTTCTCTTCTTTCTATTTGCTGATATCTTTTTAGATCCGGATTCACAGGTAAAAACATAGAACTGATATTTCTAGGGAAGGACTAATGGTTTAAATTTTTGTGTTTTTTTTTATCATGAAGTAATGCATGCACAAGTTTAAAAAATTCGTACAATACAGGGGTGCCTGGGTGGCTCAGTCGGTTTAAGCATTTGACTCTTGATTTCAGCTCAGGTCATAATCTCGAAGTGGTGAGATCGAGCCCCACATCAGGCTCAGTGGGGAGCCTGCTTGAGATTTTCTCTCTCCCTCTCTGTCTGCCCCCGTCTCTCTAAATAAAACAAATAAAATATTTTTTTAAAAAGTCTAACAATACAAATGGATAAAACATGAAATGTAAAAGCTGACCTCTTTACCTACACCCTCATATATAATGTAATTGCAGCTGAACATAATCATAGTTATTATTTCTTTTTTCCCAGAAATTTGTATGTGTATAAATATATGTGATCCTTGGAGTTTCATTTATCGTAATACTATATTCTGCCTTATTTTTTCACTTAAATTAATTTAGTTTGGATATTTTTCATTTCAATATGGATAAATGTATTGATTCTTCTCAACAGCTATGTAGTATTCTATTTTACGTTATTATAGTTCATTTAATCCTCTCTTGACAGACATTTAAATTTTGTCTAGTTTTTTACTTTTACAAATAATATTATCTGTCCCTGTACAGGTAATACAGATTTGCCTCCTTGTGCAAGTGTTTTTGTGGGAAAAATTCCTAGAAGGGAAATTGCTGAGTTAAAGAAAATGTACTTTTAAAATTTTAATAGTTATTGCCAAATTGCTTTCCAAAGACATCATAGCAATTTGCATTCCATTAACAATATGTGAGAGTTCATGTTTCCCAAACCCTTGAGAATGAGCAAAATTTAATTTTTGTGAATATACTAAGTAAAAAGCAGTATCTTGTTTTATCTTACATTTCTTTGATTATTTAAAAAGCTGAAAAAATCTTTCCATATGTTTATTGTCTATTTGCTTTTGTGGGGCTGCAAACTGTCTACCATTGGCCTCTTTTTTATTGAATGTCCAATTTTTTCCTTGCTGAGTTTTAGATCTGTTTGTGTATTAAAGAAATGTATCTCCTTCCTGTTATATAGATTGCAAACATTTTTTTTTCTATCCTGTGGTTTGTCTCTTGACTTTGTGTATGGTATTCTCTGCCTTGCAGAAGTACTAATTGTTATGTAATTTTGTCAATCTTCTATTATATGTCTCTTGACCTTCGCCAGTTCAAAACTGGGGAAAAAAATTACCAATGATTTTTCTAGTATTGCTACAGTTTCATGTTTTACAGTTAAGTTATTGATTAAGTTAGAAATGATTTGAGTACAAGAAGTGAGGTACTTCAGCATTTTTACCCCCAGTGGCTTACCTGTCACAATATTTCTGAATTATTTATACTCTTCCGTGGACTTAAAACATCATTTTATTTATATTCTAAATTCTCAAATGTATCTAGGTCTATTTCTGGGATCTCTATTCTCTACTAATATCTTTGTTATTTCCTGTACTTTCTCTGCAATGTCTTTCTGGGTTTCCTGTAATTTCTCTACCTATAAAATGTCTTAATGTTGGGTAAAATTAGTTCTCCCTTCCCTCATTATTCTGTTTATAGTTGTACTGGCTATTTTCACTCCTTTATTATTCCAAGAGAGCTTTGTATCATTTTGTCAGAGTCTCAAAAAAATCCTGCTGCCATTTGGGTTGGAATTACAATTGCTTCAGGGAAAGGAAGCTATGTTGTTCCATTTACTCCTGTCTTCTTTTATGCTCCCCAAATAATCAGGATAGGATGGACTATGCTGCAAGAATAATTAAATCTTTAAATCTCAGTAGATTAACTCAACAATATTTTGTTTCTCACGCATACAAATTACAGGGCAGTTCAGCTAGTCTCCAGGATAGGGGTCCATTTCCGTAGCAATTGCACTGCCCAGGCTAATTTGATCTTACAGCTTCAATCTCTCAACATGAGGCCTCCATGGACTGTGGAAGAGACATTTACTGTTCAACAATTACCCACATGCTCCCTCAAATTTCTAGCCCCTTAGTAGTTAGGTGGGGCCATAAGACTAATTCTGGACAATGGGTTTTAAGCTGAAGTGATGTGTCTCACTTCTGGGTCAAAGCTTAGAAAAGGATATGAATTTTTCCTGTGATCTTTTTCCTTGTTGGTCAGTTTCTGAGGCCCTCAGTTGAGATGATATGGTCAAAGACAGATAAACCCCCTGGAGACTTACTTGGCTCATATCAAACCTGGTGTGCATATGAAATAACTTTTATTGTTTCAGGGCCACTGAAATTCTTTCCATAAGTGTGCGTATATATATACACATATATGTATACATGCTGTTTATATGTATGTATAGATACTACATATATATGTGTGTGTTGTGTGTGTATATATATATCTATATCTCCTAGCTTGACCCATATAAAAGTTAGTACCAAAAGTGATATGTTGCTGAAAAAAACCTTAAAATATTGCCTTGGCAATCAGATAGTAACAATGAGAAAACTGATTTCAGAGGTGGGAAGAAGTCAAAACATTTGGTAAAGGTGTTGCTTGTGATTATCTTAAAGGTGGTTCATTTACCAAACTTATAGTTCAGTGGGAAGATGTCAGGAAAGAAAACTTTAAGATTATATGTGGTTACTACTGGTTGTGGTTGGCAGAGTATTGAAAGAGAGAGAGAGACAGAGAAACAGAATGAGTTGAAGAGGGCTTGCAAAAAAGCAAAGAAATCAAGATCGTATAAGAAGTGCCTCAGGGACGCCTGGGTGGCTCAGTCATTTAAGTGTCTGCCTTTGGCTCAGGTCATGATCCCAGGGTCCTGGGATCGAGCCCCGCATTGGCTCCTCACTTAGCTCCTCCTGCTTCTCCCTCAGCCAGCTGCTCCCCCTCTTGTGCTCTCTGTCTCTCTCTCTCTGACAAATAAATAAATAAAATATTAAAAAAAAAAGAAGTTCCTCAAAGAGAACACTGAGTGTGATTACTTGCTCAAGGAAATGGCTGGAAGCAGATAGACAGAGCCTACAGTATTTTTGAGAGGATTGTACAGTAGAGCCAAAGAAACCATAGGATGTTCTTAAAAGCCCAAGGTCCCAACCTCAATTCCAGGCAGAAAATGGGCTTTGAAAGCTGTGTAGCCTTATGGAGGGACAACACCCCAAGTTCAGGTAAGACCCAGGAAGGTAACAGAACAGGAAGGATTTCCCAGATGCCAAGGAGTTCTGAGAACTGTTGCACAGCCTGGGAATGGCCCTGGGAAGTTGTATTTGTACCCATGGTGTGTTGTTTGAACCAGGGTAGGGCAGTTATCTTATGTTTGCCTAATCAGATTCTATCAGAAATTTGAGACTGGGGCCGAGATGTTCCTGTTAATCTGAGAGGCTTTCTTGTTCTGAGGTAATAAGAATTTAGGGGATTGTGGGGGTTGGCTTTCTCTCACCCATCAAGTGTGCTGAGACCTCTATAGAGAAAGCTGATCTTTTCTTTAGAGAAAAGAAAAAAAAAAAGCTTCTTGTGCAGAAGAAGAGATAAGAAACCGTAAGTATAAGGCGAGGAAGGAAAGAGAGAGAGAAATATGATTCTGCCTGGGTCTCTGGGAGCTTTCTATTCCCCCTGGCTAACTCTAGTTTAAGTCCCAAGCTGCATTCCCGTGGGTTCCAAGAGACACCCTTGTGTCATTATAGTCCATCTCCTTTTCTTGTTTAAGTTTCACTGAGTTGGTTTCTACCTTTTAAAATTAAAAGAACCTTAATGGAGGAAGTTCCCATACCTTATCACTGCAAAACATCTCCAGAAAGGGACCTCCCCTTCCTTCCTGCTGTAAAGGTTGTGGTCACAGCCATGACAATGAGATTTCTCAGCCTGGTCTGATTTCAAAGTCAATATGAAGGAAGCTGGAATATTGGCTCATGCTTCCATCCCCATCTACACTGGCCAATTTTAAGGATGGCCTCTTAGTACCAACATTGAGAAAAGCAAGAATATAAAAATAAAACATAATGATTCCAATTTGCCTTGGAGAAAACTCTACTCTTTATTTCCCTTATCCATTTGCTCTCCTGAGGTCTGGAAAGGTTTATTTCCTACCATCTCCTTTCTTCCCAACCTGCAACATCCCCTGCCCCTTCCTTGCTCACTCTCACTTGATGACTTTACTTCCTAATCCACTGAGAAAAAAGAAATAGCCATAAGATAACTTTCTTATCCTTCCAGACCAAATCTGCTAAACTACCAGCAACCGTACCTGTTTTCTCTGCCCTCCCTCCAGTGCTTATCAGCACTGCTCAAGAGAGCTGTCCTTGATGATAGAGATGTCCCGTATTGTCTCTGTTCAATACACGGGTCGTTTGCCACGTGTGGCTACTGAGCACTTGAAATGTGGCTGGTGCAACTAAGACACTGAATTTTACATTTTATTTAATTTTAATTAATTTAAATTTAAATGACCACATGTGGCTGCTGTGTAGGACAACACAGATATAGAGAACTCTTGAGTTTTGCTACACAAGGAGCAAAGAAATGGGGTGGACAATCACAGAGGGATGGGGTCAGAGCTGCACTTTTTAAAAAGATGGATATTTTAGTACAAGAGATGGAAATGATCCAGTAGAGATAGAAAAATAGATGAGGGCACCTGGGTGGCTCAGATGGTTAAGCGTCTGCCTTCGGCTCAGGTCATGATCCCAGGGTCCTGGGATCGAGTCCCACATCGGGCTCCCGGCTCAGCGGGGAGCCTGCTTCTCCCTCTGACCCTCTCCCCTCTCATGCTGTTTCTCTCTCGCTCGCTCTCTAAAAAAAATAAATAAATAAAATCTTTAAAAAAAAAAAAGAAAAAAGAAAAATAGATGAAATAGGAGAAAGCAGAGTCAACTGTAGAAGCAAAGTAGACCCTAGCTGGGAGCTGGCCATTGCATATGGCGGCACTGTCTCATATGGTGGCCACTAGCTACATGTGTCTATTTAAATGTACGTTAATTAGAACATCATGAAATGTTAAATTTATTTCTCAGTCACACTAATCACATTTCAAATATCTTCCATATTGATGTAATTTCCATCATCGAAGAGAGTACTGTTAGACAGTGCTACCCTGTACTTTCTGTCTTCTTTTCATATTATCATTCTGTGTTTTGCATTTTTTTCAAGTTTTTAAGATCAACTTTATACATGTGCAAAGCTTTGAGAGCCAGAAAGCCTTCCATTTTTTTTCATTCTTTCCCCGATTTTCTACTCTCCAAGTTATCACATTCTTTTATCTTTTTCAAAAATATTTGTGTCTCTAATTCTAAGTTTTCTTGTAGTGCTTCTCAATTTTTTTCCAAGGTCTGGGCACTGCTGTGGTTTCTTCATGAAATGTATGGAGTTAGCCTGCCCACACCCCTCCCCTATCTTGCTGCACACACGTGAGCATTTCCTGCCCCTATCTCTCAACAGAGTCAAGCAATTTTTATGGTCAGATCCGTGTTTTGTGTTTTAACCCTGCAGCAACTTTTAATCACACTGTAAAATCCAAAATCCTTACCATGATGTGCAAGACCATCCCTGATCTGTCCCCAGGCCGCCCATTTCACCCTTATTCACCACACAGGGTGCACCCTACACCCTTGCAATCCCTCGAGGCAAAGTGTTTCTATTTCAGGGTCTTCCCCCTTGCTGTGCCCGCTGCCATTCTAGAATGCTTGACTCACAAGACTATCTCCTCCAGTCATTCAACTGTCGCCTCCCCAGAGAGACGGTCCCTGGACACCTTACTGGATGGAGGAACCTCTGTCATTCTCTATCCCTTTTTTCTGCTTATGATCCCAAACAAAACCTGGCCTTACGTTGTTGTGTTTCTGTTTGTTTTTTCTCTGGGCTCTCCATTAAAATGTACGTTTTGTGACAGTAGGGTCTTAGGCTTTTCTTTCATTCCAGTGTCCCCAGCACTTAGAACATTCTCTGGCACATAGTTGGTGCTCTGGTGCTCAAAAGTTATTTGTCCAAATAAGTGAATGAGTGAGTGAGTTGATGAACTTAGCTGTTTCGAAGCTGAGCCAGTTTTGCATTCACGTTGGTGGGAAAAGTGAGTTTTGTCCAGGCAAAACCACCAACACCACTCAAATGAGTCCATTTTCCACAGGCCAGGAAACTGTCCTGAGTAGCCAGAGGCAGGGTTCAGACTCATCATCTCCTTGGCTCTTTACGATGACCTCTTAGAAGAGCATAGAGTTGGGCGCCTGGGTGGCTCAGTTGGTTAAGCGACTGTCTTCGGCTCAGGTCATGATCCTGGAGTCCCGGGATCGAGTCCCACATCAGGCTCCCTGCTCAGCAGGGAGTCTGCTTCTCCCTCTGACCCTCCTCCCTCTCATGTGCTCTCTGTCTCTCATTCTCTCTCTCTCGCAAATAAATAAAATCTTAAAAAAAATAAAAATTAAAAAAAATAAAAAGAAGAGCATAGAGCAACTGGTTTCTTTGTTCTTTAAGTAGGAGGTAATTCTTTGTCTTAATTAGGAGGTAACATGGAAATTCCTTTTTCATCATGGATCATTGGTACCTTACTAGTAAATCACTTGCACAACATCTGTCTGTGCTGGGACTAAGCGTTATAGGTGGTGTCAGTTTACTTGCCCTCCACTGGGCAGAATTTGATGTTATAACATCTCCTCCATCCCTTCCAATAAACCAAAGATGGTATTCATGAAGTTAGGACAAGAGCCCAGCAGTCTAGAAAGGTAATTTAGCCCCATTGCTACCATCTTAATAGTTGATAAAATCCCACAGGTCCTAGAAATGTATTTAATTATCAAATCTTCTTGGCTAAAAATATATATAGGTCTTTGTTGAATATATAATTCTAGTGATCAGTTGGGATACATTATAAAATCTAGGACAAAATACATTTTCAAAGGTAACTTCTATTTCTTTTGCAACTGTAATTTTATTTTTCTTAGATATGCAATATGGTTTTATCATAGAAATCTTAGAGAACACAGTTAAACAAAAGAAGAAAACTGAAAACATCTATAATTGATACTATACCATTAACATTTATTTGTATAAATTCCAGGTCCTTCTGAGAATACATTTTGATGTATGCATAACATTATTAAATAGATAAGTTTCACATTCTTATACTGAGAAGATCCTCTGGAAAATATGTGGGTATAAGCAAAAATGAATGCTTTTGGATTCAATAAAAAGATAAGATTCATTTTATCAGCATATTTTTGGTCATTAATATCAAACTTGGCTATTCATAAAAGTTCCACCACTTGAATATTGTGTTAGCTGTTGTTTGTAAAACAACCAAAGAGAAAGAAAGAAAAAGAAAGAAAGAAAGAAGAAAGAAAGAAAGAAAGAAAGAAAGAAGAAAGAAAGAAAAGAAAGGAAAAGAAAAGAAAAGAAAAAAAGAAAAGAAAAAAGAAAAAGCATGTGCCTATCTGCTGTGATGCACGTAGCATCAGTAATGACCTGAAAGGAAACCCTAAACACATATGGCTGAAGAATAGCTGTGGTTAATAATGTTCATGCAATCCAAATAAAGTTAGTGGGTTTTAGGACCAATCCCTGGGATATTTAAGGTCAAAGAGAATTAAATGGGATGTGAGGGTGATACGGCTGGGACATCTGTCCCGCCCCATTGATTGCCAGGGTTGATTCGGCTGATCTGGCTGACTAGGCTGGTGTCTGCTTCCTTTGTCACTGCTCCATGTATGTCTCTCCCCAGGCTGTGTGCTGGGTGGAGGAGGACCACCTACCCTGATCGAGGAGGACTATTCTTCTATCAAGAGTATAGGAGTAGCTGGGCTCCCTGCTGGAACTTCCAAAAAAACTTTTAAGGTCCATTATTAGAAGCTTTAAAAAAAGAGAGAAAGAGAGAGAATTAAATGAAAACCAGCATTCTCAAGCTCAGAAAAAATTGCTACTGAAGACATACTATCCAGTCCCTTAATTATATCCATAGTTTCATGTCCATTTTTTTCTTTTTAAAATTGAGCATTTAAATAAATAAAACGATGTACAAAAATGAGGACAAATGACAAGAGGTTGATGATTGCAGACCAAAACTAAGCATTCCCCCCCCTTTTTTTTAACAGAATGGCAACCAGAACAAATATTTCTTTTTATTTATTAAAAAATAATAAACCATTTTGAACTTACTTATTTTGCTAAAGAAGTAGTGAACCAAAGGGAAACAATCAAATATCATCCAGCCTGAATCTAAACTAAACTCATAGTCCTTTTCTTTTGAATTTCTGCTCTGAGGATCAGTGGGAGTGAAGCAATGTTTTCCACATATGTAGAGGTAGACGAAGGGTTTCTGGGTCCTACTGTGAGAGTAATTGGTACAGTCTGTCTGTAGGGCGAGTGCACCTAGAGTGATCCCTGCATGTACTTTGTATCTGGTGCTACAAAGCCTTCAGGGATATGAGCTGAACAGCACAGACGTGCTTTCCACCCTCATCGAGTTCATTGTCCAGGAGGAGATGAACAGTAAACAAACAAGTCTTTAGTCCCAAAGGAGAACAAATGACCTTAGTAGTGAATAACTGGAGAACCAATCTTTGTGTCCAGGCTTGAGGTAAAGCTTCCCTGAGGACGTTACCATTCAGTGGAATCCTGAAGCTGAAGAAGAAGGTGGTCCCCACCCCACCCCTTCCCACAAAACATGCAAAGGCTCAGAGGCAGGCCTTCACCAAACTATAGAAAGACTCTGTAGCTAAAGAGTAAGTGAGGGAGAGATGAGTTCTTGGTTTATTCTACTGCTACGCATATAAGCACCATTATAAATAGGGATGGTGGATATTTCAGAAGAGAACTATCAAACTATGGTGTTAAATCCACAGAATACAAAATTCACCCCCTTCCTTCTATAATTCTAACTGGTCCCCCTTAGTCTCCTTTTTTTGCTCCCATTTTGAAGGTTGATAGGCTCCACAGTTCTGTCCTTGCTCTTGGTCCTTGTTTGTTCTTATGCTGCACACTCTCCTGGAAGATCCCTGGTGTTTCCCAAACAGGTCTGATAGGCTTATACCCCAGGGCCTTTGTCCATCCATGTCCTTCCACAGAGGACCCTCCTTCCTCCTGTCTTCTTATGGGTTACTCTCTCTTCTGTTAGGTTTCTGCTCAGATGTAACCTCTTCCGAGAGGAGTTCTCTGATCCCTTAACACTCTCTGTTTCTTTACTCTCCTTTATTTTTCTTGAGAGTACTAATATTATCTGGCATTGTATGGTATTTTCTTTTTTATTCTAGTTCTCCTTTCCCCTAGACTGTAAGTTCCATGATGCCAGAACTTTGTCCAGTGTTCTATGCTGCATAAACATTCAGCTACCCATACAGTGTTACTGGTATAAAGTAAACAATAAATATTAGTTCCATGGATAGATTAATGAGTACATGAATCAATGATAGAAAGAAATTCATACTGTCCATGGATTCAGCTACTACCCACATGCTGATGACTCCAAAATCTACACTTTCTGTCCCATCCCTCTTTTTTTTTTTTTAAAGATCCCATTTATTTATTTGAGAGAAAGAGAGAGAGACAGAGAAACAGCATGAGAGGGGAGAGGGTCAGAGGGAGAAGCAGGCTCCCCGTCGAGCCGGGAGCCCGATGTGGGACTCGATCCCAGGACTCCGGGATCATAACCTGAGCCGAAGGCAGTTGCTTAACCAACTGAGCCACCCAGGCGCCCCAAGCCCCATCCCTCTTGAGAGCCAGATCCACTTACCCAACTTCCTGTGAGACATCTGTGTTGTCACGATCTAGAGACACTCACATTAACCTGCCCCAAACAGAACTCATTAACCCCAATAATTCGCTATTCCTAAACTTGCTATTCCTCTTGTGTTCCCTTCTTTTGTGAAAGACTCCACCATCTGTCCGGTTGCCCAAGCCAGAAACTTGAGAATCATCTCTTTTGTTCCTCTCCCTTATCCTTCACATTCAGTCACTAAATCCTGTTTATTCTACCCCTTTGACTCGATCCTCATCCTGAACAGCCCCACTGACACCATCTTCTTCACTTGTTTATCACTTCTGATTACTTGACCTACCACACATCTTGTCTCCCACCAATCCTGCTTTACCTTGCCACCCGGAAAATCTTTCTATAGTACAACTACAATCATGTTTACCAGTCTCCAGTGGTTCCTCTTTGCTGTAAGTAAGTTAATAGCCAAGCTTCTAGGTATGACATGCAAAACATTTAAAATTAAGTCCCCATCTAAATTCTAGAGTGTGTTTCCTGCCGTCTCTCCTTTTATCTCTAGTTTGCTCTGCCACCACAATTCGCACTAGCACAATGATGTGCAAGAAATATTTTCAATAAATATTTCTGGGTCACATTCTCAAAAAGGTATGTTTTTCTTGGTTATGTAGGACCCTCATGTTTCTGGATAAAGGGGAGGGTCCTTAAAGACAATGTACCTTATGATGACCTCACTTGTAGCTAAGACCTTTCTGAAAGTTTGCCTCTTTGTGGAAGGGGTAGAGCTATGCCTTCTGAGGGAGCCTGTTCAGAAGTGCGGAAGGAAGACCTGTTATGTTTTCAACTTCATCATTTCCAGAGAAGAAGTAAGCCTTCAATTTGTAATCAGAAGATCCTCCTGACACTGAGAACGTCCCCATGTCACTGAACCTGCCTCCATGATGCTAGAATTGCTTCCATACAGGATCGGCATAGCTATCTCTACATTGGTTTACACAGCTTTCAAGGAAAATAGGGACTCTAGTTACTCTTTATAAACCTAAATGGAATAACCAGGGCCCATGAGTAGAAGCTATAGTCGTGCCTACTCATCCTTGGGCTTAATAAAAGGGATACATTCTTGGAAATTCAAGCTGTCTATCAAAGGAGTGGGCTGTCTGGCAAGGTAATGACTTCTCCATCACTGAGGATATTCAAACAGAGCCTAGATATCCACACCATGGTTATTAGATATTTCAAAGGAATCATATATCTGAACAGGTGTTGAATCAAATGAGCACAGATGTCCTTCCTTACTCTGATATTCTTATTTGTCTCTGAGTCAAAGGATAATTACACAATCTTCCATTTTACTTTGGTTGTATAGACTTAGACTTTGGTTAACAGATGGGAAAACAGACTCTGAAACTGAAAGCCCAGGAATTATTGTGCCTATTTTTATCAGGTGGTCTTGTATAATCCTGAGTTTTAAAAAAAAAATACGCTGAAGAAAGTTGTTTGTAGAATGAATTTCATCATAGTGAGTGTTGTCATAGTAAAATATTTCCATAGCCAGTATATTGTCAAACAGCAAATGACGAGGTGCTGTGATGAACACTTTTCTATGCATTAAATAATTTGGACCTTTTTTTGAAGTTTACTGGAGTTTGACAAGAACACTTTTTTCCCCCCCTTACATTCTGTTGGTTTGGTTCTGTGAAATGAGCAGCTGGTTGTATCCAGAATTTTGAAGCTCCAGGTTTCAAAATAAAGATCATAGAGCAGCTTTACATTCGTTTAAGGATTCAAGCTCTGAAAAATTATATATAGTATTAGTCAGGATCCATTTGGGAAAAGAGAAACCATTTAGGTATTTCAAGCAGAGGGAACTTAATATAAAAATTTGTTATAAGGATGGTGGAAAGGCTAGAGGAGCAAGAGAAAAGAAAAATCAGGTTACTGAAAGAGCAACCACAGGAAACCAGGGCCTCCCTGAACCCGTGCGGCTGAGACTCAGGTGTCAGGAGTGGACATTGCAGAGCAGGCCTCGCGGGGCGCTGCCAGGCTACCCCCCTCCCCCCACGCCTCCCCCACCCCCGTGCGGGCCCTGCTGCTTTACAGGCTGCCCTTGCTGCTACTCCCGCCCCAAACTGACAACCAAGGGGGGAAAAGAGTCAGTTCTCCCCTCTTCTTAGCCTCCAGGGTCCTCTGGAGCCTGCATGCAACGGAAAGCCGGGGTACAAGGGCCTGAGAAAGCACGAGTGGCAGGATCCCAGCCCCTGATCATCCGGAGGAGTGCACTGGAGAGCGATTGAGCTGAGAGCACATGAGCCAAGGTCACCAAAGCCTAGAGACTGGTGACAATTGTCCTCCTTTTCAAAGAGGAGATAAAAGTGATTTCTGTAAAGAGTAAACCAATAAGAATGACACCAACCTCTAGCAAGGTTCTAGACTAGGTAACTAAGGGATTGTTTCTGAGTCTTTACATAGGGAGAGGAGAGTCAGGAGACGCCGACTGGGGACTATTAAGTTATCGTGTTCCATACCTCTGGAAACCAGATAATTGCAAGGGCCAAATCTTAGCAATTCAGAAAATAGGAAATACGGGACGTCTCAAGGTGTAAGTGTCTAAGAAACTTGCCCCAAATCAGAAAGCAGACATTTTAGATTAGCATATAGTCAGTCACCTGTTCCATTAAAATGCATGTGTGTCCGACACTCCACAGACGGAGAAGACTTTTTAGATCTGGAAAGACCGCAGAGATCTGCTTTATCACTGTAAGGCAGCTGGGATTCAGACCCTGGGTGCCTTGTCTGAAGTCACACAGCTGAAGATGCAGAGCCAGAAGGGCAATTCATGTCTCTCAGCTTGCTCTCAGTGCTTTACTGTGCACGACTCCCCGCAAAGGATCGAGTATGATGCAGCTCTGTAGCATCTTTGTAAGGATGATTATTGTCTTTCCCATCAGGGCGGAAGATTTGCAGGGAATCATCCAAACGTTAGTTCTCCGGCCACGGTGTGACCCATGGCAGGCATCTGTAGAGCAGTGCAGGTGTGGGGAACAGGGTTAAGAAGGGTCCTTGACACGAGGGACATGCCTGGGCATGCGGCAGCCTGCTGGATTCCTTGGCTCTGGATCCTCTTCCTAGTTTGAGCTGGAAACTGTGTTTTGAAACTACTGTTTACAGGAAAGGGATCGCTTCCTAAATTCATTAAAGTTTACCTGAATGAATGTAAGCATCACTACTCAAAGTAGCATCTAGTTCACCTCTAGGAAAATCTAACTTAGTGGAAAAGAATTTTGAAAACAAAAAAGGCTATGCTCAGCGTCTTTGTCCATTTGGGCTGCTGTAACAAAATACCACTGACGGGGTAGCTTATAAACAATAAAATGCATTTCTCACAGTTCTGGAGGCTAGCAGTCAGAGATCAGTGTGTCAGCATGATCGTGTTTGGGTGAGGGCCCCCTTCTGGGTCCCTGACGTCTTGTGGCCTCACATGGTGGCAGGGGCTACAGAACTCTGTGGGGCCTGTTTCATAAGAACATTAAATCCCATTCACGTGGGCTCCACCCTCATGACCTGCGCACCTCCCGAAGGCCCCACCTCCCATACCATCACATAAGACATTAGAATTTCAACATACAGATTTGGAGGGATGCAAACATTCAGACATACACAAACATAGCATCTGCTTAACTATCATTCACTAAATCCCCTCTTGTAGACATGCCACGTGCCTGGCTCTGACTATGCGTTTTACATGCATTCTTTAAAATCCCTACCACCTCCTGTGTATGTATGCTGTAGGGATGACCTCCGCTTTAAGGATAAGAAACAGATTCACAGGGTTGTCACATGCTCGTAGGAGGAGGAAAGCCTAGTAGGTGAACGAATCCCTCTGACCCCAAAGGGCATGCTCTTTCTACTCTGATACATACTCCTTGTTTACTCAGCACTTACCCAACAAATACATGTCAATTCTTTTTTTCTGGAAAAGTCAGATATTGTACCTCAAGTATCGTTCTTGAACAAACTATTAAAGAAATAGAAATCCAATTATAAACACAGGCCAATGCCATGTTCTAATACAATAAAATAGGCTTCTAGCTGCTTAAAGTGAACTACTGCTTCTGAAATATTCATGTGGCTCCCAGAGAGAGGTTATTTAGCCATTGATGAGATTCTGGGACTTCATTAACCTTAATAAAATTAGGTCTGATTCTTTAAATTAAGCAAGAATAATGCAACACCGAGGACAACTTCTGGTTTAGAGTAGAATATTGCCTATGGCTGGGGTTATATCACAATGACACGAAGTATTTGGAAGGGCTAGTGAACATTTGCAATCTGTAGTTACCGGGAAACCAACTGTAAGGCTAATATGTTGTTACTATACTAAGGAACTATTTTATTGAAGACAAATGATCTCCTTGGGTAGAGAGTTTAAGAAAGGAGATTCCATTTTTTTCTTGGGACATTTATTTCCAAAGGATGCCAACTAACCGCAGCAGAGTGGGCTATTTCGGTAGAGGACCAGAGAGTCAACAGGTTGGGCTTTGCAGGTCCCATGGTCCCTTGCAGCTGTTCAATGCGGCCGTTGTAGCAGGAAAGCACCTTAGACAATAGGGAAAAGAATGACTGTGGCTGTGTTCCAATAACACTTTATTTACAAAATGGGAGGCCGGAGAGAGGACCAGAGTTTGCCCACCCCTGGGCTACAGTGTTAGAAGGCACCAGATAATAAAGGTTGCTTCTGCTTCTACTTATATGCCTGAGAGACTACCAGACCAAAGAAGCCTAGTGACATTTATTAATTTTTTATCTCACTGTACATATTGGGACATTCAAAGCCAACACAGAATATGACCTTTCTCTAATGTGAATGTTACCATACTTATTTTAAAGGATTTGGATGGAATCTTGGGTGTTAATTTATCTGTTGTATTTCTTAGTGGCTCTGCATAAACACAGACAAGAATCTAGGTGCAAGTCACAGAAAGAGGCCGGGAAGAGCCTCCAGGTGCTCAGAATCTTACAACTGATGGCAGTACTAGATCGGTATTCGATGAAGAGATGGTGAGTATCTTTCCAACTTATATATTCTGCCAACTCTGAGACTCCAGAACTGTGCAGGTTAGTAGCAGGTTAATTTCACCTGAGTAAGTTATGAGAATTTTCTATGACCAAGGGATATGCTGACTCTCCTAAAGTATTAATCAAGATTAAGCAATTTTTCATGATGCTTCTTGGTTTTGCATGTGTCTTTAACCACTGAATGGAAGTATCATCTTTTAGACAGCCAATAATAACATATTCAATGAGGTTTAGTGACTATAATAAATTAATTCAATTATAGCTCTTTTCCCTAGAGATTTTTTCAGGGTTATGTTTCTTATAAAAAATGACACTCATTTTATATATTCTTCTGATGGAGAACCTTTATGATAATATGAAAAATTCATTATATCCTTGGAGTCTTCTTGGTAATTAGTCTCGTTATGATGTCACAGCAGGTTAGATGTTGGAGCTCAACTGCAGGTAAAGGGAAGAGATAACATTGCTAATTTAAAAATGATTTTAAAATCCAAGTAATTTTCAAATTGAATTTAGTAATAAGAGTAGTACAGTCAGAAATGCTACTATGGGCAGTAAACATTTCCTGGACCTGTACAAGGCACCATGCTAAGCATTACACAGATCTTACCTCACTTAATCCCCAAAATAGCCTAATGATGGAAGTGTAGTTTTACAAATGAGAAAACTAAAGCCAGAAGAGGTTATATAGCTAACCCAAAGTTAAAGGACTCAAATCCAGGTCAGTCTGATAACAAAGTCACTGCTTTTAAGTACCATGCCAGGGATTCTCAAGGTGTAGTCCCTGGACCAGCAACACTAGCATCACCTGGGAACATGTCAGGGATGCCAATTCTCAACCTGCACCCCCTACCTGCCGAATCAGAGACTCTAGAAATGGGATCCAGTAATCTGTATTTTTAACAAGTCTTCTCCTGGTGATACCAAGGTCCACTGACATTCAAAAACCCCTGCACTATATATGTTAAGAAAAAAAAAAAAAGAAGAAGAAGGTAGCAGGAGGGGAAGAATGAAGCGGGGGAAATCGGAGGGGTAGACGAACCACGAGAGACGATGGACTCTGAAAAACAAATTGAGGGTTCTAGAGGGGAGGGGGGTGGGAGGATGGGTTAGCCTGGTGGTGGGTATTGAGGAGGGCACATTCTGCATGCAGCACTGGGTGTTATGCACAAACAATGAATCATGGAACACTACATCTAAAACTAATGATGTAATGTATGGGGATTAACATAAGAATAATAAAAAAAAAACACCCCTGCACTATGCTAGATGGCATTTAAAACAAATACTGAGCATTGAATAAGCATTCGTTGCTCAGTTAATGAAATGCAATAACAGGAGAGAACCATCCTAGCACATCATGAGGCTCCCAGTAAGCATTAGATTATAATAGGTTATTTCTATTATAGTAATATTACTCATTTCTGTATATTGTAAGGTTAGATTATTAGACACTGTGCCTAAACTGCCAACAGAGTTAAAAACTCTCTTTTCCAAGTGGAAGAAGCCCCAGAACAGTCTATTTAGAAAGGAAAACGGAGACCAATATGAATAAGTGTGACTCACTGGCCAGCCAAGGCCTTGAGAAATCATGTTAAGTTAAAAACAAATTCCATATTTTGTATTTATCAAAATACCCCTCGCTTTTATGATTTCAGGGTAGCCAGAAATTCACCTATTTGATAACATTCCTTTGAGTGAAACTCAGAAGTCATACTGGTAGTGGTGGTCTAAGCAGTGAATGTGATGGTGATTGAGACTGATTGGTGACCAAAGAGATTGAATGACTTTTTAAATCACAAAATATGAACCCTGTCAGTGATATTTTTAATGGGACATTTTAATGGGTGCCTTCAATGCTACAATTGAATGGGATATTCTTAGTGATATTTTTATGAATTTATAGATTCACAAGGAGTAAAGTGTCTCTCCCACCTCATCCTCTAACCTCTTCTCTCCCTCTTAGTCTTTGCAAAATCCTGCACATGTATGTGGCTCAAAATGCCAAGTGGAATGGGAAGTTGCCACGCAGGAAAGAAAGAAAATCTCACTGCTGTTTAATGTTTCCTAGGGACTTTTTTTTTTTTAAGTTGTCCTGAAAATGCTTCTGCTGCCCATCTGGTAGCCCAGCATGCGGGCAATGCACCTACCGACACAGGCCCGGCTGGTGTTGGGATGAGCGGGGCCACACAAGGGCTTGGCCGCATGAGGACCTTAGCTCGAGGAAAGTAGGAGTCTCCTCGAGACTTTGCTTAAATCCCCTGGAGTGCCTGGCAGTGCCACCTGGCTGGGATAGTCCCAAATCTGGCTAGATCCCTATGAGACTTGGTCCTTATTTCCATTCCTTAGGTCACTCTTTGACCCATGACCGTGCATAGGGGGTCACCGCCTGCCTAAGTTGCTCTGGGACTCGTGTTCAGGGGATCCTAGTCTCTGCCTGTGACCTGGCCTGCTTCCAGGAGGGCTGGGTTGCCAGCCGATCATTTCTGCCAGCCAGCACGGTGTGCTTTCATAAGACTGCTCCTCTCTAAAAGTGCTGATGCTCTGGTTTGAGGGCACTCACTCACGTTGGATACAGGAGATGTTCAGGACTCTAGAATACCAAGACAGAACCCCACCCAGCTTTGGGTTTGAGTTCGTGTAGTGGATTAGCTTTTGCCTGTTCCTATTCTGACTGTGGCCTCCTCTGCTCCACAACATCCAAGGGCAGTAGGAAGGCAGTTGGCGTCCTTCACCCTACGTACTCTCCAAGCTGGCACACAGGGCTTACTTCTCCCACTTCTCCCTGAGTTCCTTGCCCCCCCGAGTTAGGCCGTCCTTGGAGGTGGCCAAGCCTATCTCCTCCAAAGGCTTTCCAGACCATGGCTTGAGAATTGAGAAGGCTGATGGGCCCTTCTGACCAGCATCCTGCTTTGTCTCCAATGGATATGGTGGCCTCATGCTCTCATGGAGCGAGGGACAAACATTTCTTACAGAATGTGATAGCTTTTCTCACTCGGCCCACTGGCCCCTTGCCTATCCTCCTGGCTGGCGGGGATGTGTGAAAGTCAAGGGCACAGTCAATAGGGAGAGAGAGCACTTTCTAAGAATGTGATGATTTCAGCCTAGACTTCAAGAGAAGACAGAGTTAGTTAGAAGATAGGTCATTCCATCTTTACTCTATTCAAATTCCAAGTTGTGAATTTTATATGACCGCAAAATGGAATACCGTTCACATTTTTGGGCATTCTCTACATGAGACTTGCAATTGTGATCATTATCAATAGAGCACAATAATGAATTGTGGGAGAGTCATTGGAAATCAGTACACACAAACCACACAACGCATGATTCAGTGCCATGCATAAGTGATATAATAGGTATCAAATAAGTGCAGAGATGAGATCTGTATGGTTTCAATATAAACGAGTTCAAAGAGTCATAACATTGTGAGTAGTAACAACATTGTGCACCTTTTTTGGGGGTGGAAAATAAAAAATTATCCAGGAGGAGCACATTCGACAATAAAAAACATGAGTGATGATTCCTGGACCTTCGAAGAAAAAGATGGTCCCTGGACATTGGCCAGGACTGAATAGTACATATTAAAGTATTTCTTCTACTCTTTCCCATTATTCTGAATCTTTATTGTTAAATCTTATACTTTCTAGGGGCCCATACATTTTGTAAAAAAATATTTAATCAAAGTCTTTAGTTATATAAAGCCTTGCCAAAAATTTTCCCTGGGAAAATTTACCCCACCTAGGCGCAGCTCTTCTTGGCTGTGACCTTTTCTTTCAGAGTGAACAAGTATTAATCGACTCACTGCACAGTACCATGTTCTATGTCAAATGCTGTGAGGCCACACCTCATCAAAACCTCGATGATGCAAACACTGCCCTCAAGAGCCATGGTCTTGCTGTTTACACAAGACTTAGACATATGAAACGTATCAGGGGAAATAGAAGACCAGACGTTAGATGGTGCTTACTCCATCTCTAAACATGGCAGAAATGGTTAATGCTCAGGGTTTAGGTAGGGGCGAACTCAGGGTGGGCTGGTGTTCTCAGAAGGCTGGTGGCACTTAGTGCAGGCCCCGAAGCAGAGGCTGGGCTTGGAGAGGCTCAGAAGGCTACAGACAGCAGGCTGGGCAGGGGCAGCAGTGGCCAACCCCTTGAGGAGGGAGCCCCACTCCAGGAGTCAGACTCGAGGACATTCTGAACTGAAGAAAGCGTGGCCTCTGCTTTCTTGGAACTACACGGGCCCTGAAGAGTGTTTGGCTGGCCTGGAGTGGGAGTGGTGAGCTATTAGGGAAACCCTGGGAACAGGAGATGTCCACAGGACTCCTTCTGGGGTGTAAGGCTCTCATTAGAAATCATCTGGGTGGGGCGCCTGGGTGGCTCAGTTGGTTAAGCGACTGCCTTCGGCTCAGGTCATGATCCTGGAGTCCCGGGATCGAGTCCCGCATCGGGCTCCCTGCTCAGCGGGGAGCCTGCTTCTCCCTCTGACCCTCTCCTCTCTCATGCTGTTTCTCTCTCGCTCTCTAATAAATAAATAAATAAAATCTTTAAAAAAAAAAAAAGAAATCATCTGGGTGGTTTCTTCAACACCAGTTTCTTGGCATAGACCTAGCCCAACAACCACACTCCTGCCTGTCCCTCTCTCCACCTTATTCCTCCCACTGCCCTGCCGGCCCAGGTGTGATTTCTGTGCTGGTCTGTGTGCCATGTTCTCTAAGCAAGAATCCTGGTTTTCACCTTACACTCCTAACCAAGCCTCATGCGGGGCTTATATGACATCAGGAGCCCTGGACTTGACATCAGAAGACCTGTGGCTGAGGCTAGCTCTGCCACTTACTCGCTCTGTGACCTTGGGCAGATTATTGCATGCCTCAGAACTTCTGTTTCTTTGTACATGGACACAGTGATGTTCTACTACTTACTTTATAGGGTGTTTTGAGGAGAAAATGAGTTCTTTAGCTTAAGGGAATGATTTCTAATACTTAAATAGAGCTTACTTTGTGCAGGCAAGCTTCTTTTAGATATATTAAGTATTTTATTTTATTTTAAAAGATTGATTTATTTATTTTAGAGAGAGAGAGAGAGAGAAAGAGCACCAGCAGGGGGAGGGGCAGAGGGAGAGGGAGAATCTCCAGCAGATTCCCCACTGAGCATGGAGCCCTATGCCGGGCTTAATCCCAAGACCCTGAGCCAAAGTCAGACGCTTAACTGACTGAGCCACCCACATGCCCCATATTAAGTATTTTAATTCTCACAATAATGTTGTGAAGAAGAAATTATTATAATTACCATTTACTTTGGGAAATTTAGACACAGGGAGATTAAGTAATTTCCCAAAGATTACCACATTTATTAAGTGTAAGAGCTGGGATTAAAACCTTGGGTTGTCTGGTTTCAAAATCTATTCCCTTATCAACCACATTATACCGTTTATCTAATAACAAGAGGTACCACTTACCATGGTAAGGCTTACCATGTGTCTGATACTGGACCAAAGGCCCAATTAACTCATTCAATGGTCACAATAGCCCTCGGAGGTGCTATTATTAACTATAGTAAAATGATTTGTAAAAAACCTCCACATATAGGAAGGGAGAATAGATGGACCTCTCCTTATTCCTCCCACTGAGTCCAGCTGAAACCCTGTCCAGTATAAAACAAACACAGGGAAACCCTGAGAGGTGGAGAGGAGAAGGCAGGCCATTTAGGGACCATGGAATCTGAGGAACAATATGGTATGATTTCCCTGGGTTTTCTGTTTTGCCTCATCTATCCCAGACCTGGGGCTGAAGAAGTTGGAAGCCTACAAAGGCCAATGAGTGTAGCCCCCAAAAGCCCCAAGGGAAACCTGCTCTTTTGAGCCAAAGGAGCACCTAGCAAGACAGAAACCTTTTAGACAATGACTCTACTCCAGCCAGACACCTCAGAAAAATCTGCCAGCCCTCTCTCATCCATGCCAGTAAGGCTGAGTGGGGAGCCTGGACTTCTCCCCTTGTGAGGCTTGAAAAAGGAGCCCAAACTCTCTGCCAGGACTTTCATCCCCCAGGGGTAATGAAGCCCCCTCCGTATAGCAATGTCAATGGAGATCAACTGGGGACCTTGGACTTCCATCTCCATCTGGCAGTGCTGAGGCTCCCGTCCCCATCCCCACTGGGATGGGGTCAGAGGAGGCCTAATGCAGAATCAGGACTCTCACCTCTGCCCAGAAGTAGTGAGGCCTCCCAACATGGTGTCAGTGGGGACCAGGTGAGGAGCAGTAATGAGGCGCCCCTATGCTGCCCAGCTGGGGAGGTATCCACGGAGGCCTAGTGGGAAGCCAAACTCCCACCCCCACCCAGCTCAGGCATCAACAGAGGGCAAGTGGAAAACCTAAACTTCTGCCCTCAGCTGGCGACAATGAGCTTGTCCCCTCCTCTTCCCCTGCCCAAGTAGGTTTACATAAGATCCAGAGTCTCCTAACATAATCCTCCAAATGTCCAAGAAAAAGAAATTGCTCATTATACCAAGGGCAAGGAAGAGCTCAGACTAAATGAAAAAAGACAAGCAAAAGATACCAACACCAAGATGACAGAGATGTTGGGGTTATCTGACAAAAATTTTAAAGCAGTCATCATAAAAATGCTTCTATGGCTTATTTCACTTAGCATAATGCCCTCTGGGGAGGCCTTTCTTAGAAAGGAGAGTGAAAAGAAGAAAATTAGGTCCACATGTGCTCATTTTATCTTAGTTTTCCTCTAATATCTTGAAGAAATGTACGTACTTTGATCGTTTTCTAAAATACGGTGTTCAAGCTGTTCCCTGAATGTAACTAACCATCAGGATTTCTCCAAATCCATTAACTAATCTCTTAACAATTTGGAATGTATGTTACAGAGGCACTGATTTAAAGATATTTCTGTGTTTCTCATGTACTTGCTTTTTTTCCCTATCAACAACTCATTTTACACAATTTCCCTTCTTTATTTCCTCAAATTTCTTTTTCTGATTTTTTAAGCCAAAGGTAGAATTTAACAGTGTGGTGCCCCTGAGATTTCCAGTCACGGAGTCATGCTGTTCATCCCTTGTGTTTTTTATCTGTTACCGCTACTCACCTAAATGAATTAGTAAGAACTCTTGCATCTTTTAAGAATCTTGGCGATCATTAACAGTCTCCTGTTTTCTTTCCTGGTTTTTTATCTGTTCTCCACATCTTTCTCAAACTGGAATCTTGCTTTGTCTTCCTTTTCTTCTTTATTTCCCTCATGGGATTTTGCTGGTAGCCTCTTCCTGTCACCACACCACATTGTTTTTATTTCTTGCCCTTGAGAATAAAAAAGGATAAATATATTTCAACACCACGGTACACTTTTTTCTTTTTCTAAATCACCTTAGAACTAATGTTTCACATCAAGTGCCTCATAGAACGGAAATCTCAAAATCAATTTAAAATTTTTTTTCCTGAAATGAAAGATGCCAGAATAATTATATAGAACTTTCTTTCCTATTCTCAAGTACTTAGGAGAAGCTCCTTCTGAACAGGAACAGAATTCAGACATGGTTGAAATTAACATGAGGTCTCTGTGGAGTCATATATCGTGGGGGTCTGCTGTGTCCTGAGACTCTTGTAATAGATGACTTCAATTGCCCAACCAGTGCCTAGCATCAGCACTGAAGTGTGTTGGGACAGTGCTGGTTGAAATTTAAGTGCTCTCATCCTTCATTTTTCTGATTGGGCAGACTCACCCATGAAGCAGTCTTGAGTAACCACCATATCTGAGGCTTTGAAACTCTGAGGTATTTATTCATGAGATCTGAATTTATTCTCCCAGAGCTGGCCACTGATTCAGAGAGCAAATTCCACTCAACTCAGCCTAAGCATAAAGAATTTATTTTAAGATCCAGACAGCTTCTGGAATCCTAGGGAAGTTGGCCATACTCTGACAGGAAGTGGGAGCTAGAAAAGTCGAATCCAAGGAGATCTCTTTCATATCCTTCACTCTCCTTCCTTCTCTCTATGTAGCCATGTGGTCCCTCTTGTGCATATTTGCTCTCCCTCTCTCTTGCTCTCTCTCACTCTCTCACCCTCTCTCATTCTCTTTCACTATGGACTTGTGGCTCAAAATGGCCACCAGGCCCAATATTTCATCATTGCCTTCCTGACCAGCAGCCTCTTCCAGCTGACTCTGTCTCTCAGAGTTCTAATTCCAAATCTCTGAGGAAGAAATTGGGTCCCGACGTGCTCTTTTAGAGCCATGCCATAGGCTTCTGGAAAGCCTATGGATGGGATTAAATCAGTGACCCTCTGGGATCTAGGGCTTCTCTTTCACCTATGGCAGGATGATCTGAATAAAGATGGGGCAATTGTTTTAAAATACTAGTGTGTTCTCTAAGGATTTGTTTGTTATATTATTTGTTATATTTTGGCAATACTTTTCAATAAAAGTTACTATTTGCTGTGGAGGGAGAAGTTGCTTTCTTACAATTCAGCCTGAGCCAGATGGGGACATTTTCTTCTCTCCTGCAGTAGAGTCTGTGGGAGCTCCTATGCAATTGAGAGGAGTATGGTATTTGGGGGATTGGACTACTGGAAACAGCAATGGGTTGATGATTGGGAATCCAAAGATTATGACGAGGTCCCAACATAATCCTAATTTACTCTGTGACCTTAGGCAAATCAGATCGTTTTCTGGGCATTTTTTTTTTTTTTTTTTTTTTTTGTAAAATGAGGGGGCTGGTGTTAATCAGTGGTTCTCACATTTTTAGAGTATGAAAACTTTCCTTAATTTCAAAAAGTTATGGATACCACATGATAATGGTGTCAATTTTGTTGCCCAGTGATAGAAAAAAAAACTATATGTATATATTGATTCCAAGACTTTTAATAACTCCAGAGTCTCTGGAAGTCCAAATGCCACAGGCTGGAACCACTAGTTTAGCTGACTTTGAGGTCCTTTCTGGCTCTGATATTCTGGGATTCAAGTCAGGAGAATATGGACTCCTTAGAAAACATTCAATTATTCAAGAGGAAAGCTGACATTCAATATTACCAGATCTGAGAACAGCACTGCAAGTTTTTGAGGGAGATGAATTAAGGCAGACTTCAGGGTCTAAGAATCTGAGCTGAGAGAGAAGATGGGAGGAAGAATCAATACTAGTAACTGTGGGAGGCTATGGGGTGACATGATGACGAACAGGGTTACATATTGTGGCTCATGCCAGGAAGAGTGTCAGATGCCGCAATCACTAACTGAAGAAGTAGAGGAGAAGGCAATCTCGAGCCCCAAGAAAGGCAGACTGACTCTTCTGGCCTTAAGTGAATATATTATTTATTAACATATTAAATATAAAAGAACACCATAATATAATATGATAATATAACTAATAATATGTACTAATATGTGTTATATTAATTAATATTCACCAGTAAAAGCACGAGGACAGTGCAAGGTATCTAAGGTTCTCCCCTCCTTAATCACAATAACAGTTGAAGTGTTCCTTAAAGCCTTCCAGTTTGACTTCTCTAAAGATTAGTACTAATTGAGTTGACATCAAGAAGTTACTGGCAATGTCTTAGGGTGATTTCTACAATATATGTATAAGAGATATACTCTCAGAAAAATACATTCTTGTAGCTCGTCCCAACCCTGTCCCTTTTATGTTTTCAATATTTTGTGTGGTTCATATCAAAAAAGAGATTGATTCTGAAAGACATTCTGCCTCACAGCATTCTTCCTGAACTTGAAAGGAGATCTGAATTTGACAGTATATATTTCCCAGAGTTACATACAGATTTGGGTATTAGGTTGAAGTAATAAGGTCAAATTTCTATCCAAATAGTCATCTAACTGCAAGGAGAAGCAAGGCAGGCAAATAGGGCAAATTCTTCAAAAATTTTTAAGGTTATTAATTCTCAGGATTTGAAAAAGTAACTACTAGTTTAATTCCCATTTTCTGGCAAACATTCCCCTAGAAGAATAGGAACGCCCTCTATCCTCCAGTAAACCCCAACTGTAGAAACTCTTAAGAAAAACATAAAGTTTCTAAAAAGTGTTGGTTCAAGTACGAATCCAACTGAAATGTGGTCATATTCTAAGCAGCTCATGGAATGTAAGAAAAGTAGACCCTTTGCATTCTTGAAGTTGCAGACATGTACTAACATAGGAATTCTATTTCCTTTTTTAAAATGAATGAAATCACATCACTTGATTCTTCAGTGAATAACGTTCACATATTCATGTATTATGAGTGTTGTGTTCTGTTTTCAGAATCAAGTCAACTTATAAAGTATGTTTAAAGAACAGAGTGGGCTTTAATCTAAACATTGAAAACTTTAAGTTGATGACATAGCTGATAGAAATTGAATGTGGAGACAGGAGGAAGAAGAAAGGACAGTTCCAGAGAGAGAGAGAGAACAGAGAAAATAATGGGGAAAACTTATCAAAGAAGCAGAAGGAAATTTCCCAAAATAAAGGACATGTCTCCAGATTGAAAGGTTGGACTGATTGTTCAGCTCAATGAATAAAAAATATGTCCACCATAAAGCTACAACACTGTGAAATTTCAAAACCCCAGGGATGGAGGGAAGATCTCCAAAACTTCCAGATAGAGAAAGAGAAAGTATATGTACATACACAGTGCTGGTTTTAAGAGTGGCATTGTTTGTAGCCTCATAAATCCCACTACTTACAGAGTTTTTCTTCCACTTGAGCTAATATTGTGGTCCTAAAGGGCTATCTTTTGAGTTTAACCTCTGATCACTTTCCTCACTGTCCTTCTTGTTCTTCACCTGACCCCCCCCCCCCCATTGAAAATATTGCTACAGGTTTCTATCAAATACTCAACACAGCTTGTTCTCCCTTTGGCCCATTTCCAGATCCAACGCAGTAACAGGCCAAGTGAGGACTGGCCTGGATCTGCCTCCTCTTGCTGGAAGGGCCATCCCTGCAGTCATCTTCTGTACTGGGCAGTGGTGAGTGTGGATTTTCTTAGCCCAGGCCAGCTGACCTCAGTCACCAGGGTACCTGTGGAGACTGGCCCCAGCCTGCTCTTATCACCCCCAAGATGTTGACAACACCTCCTTTTTTTTAATGCTGGGAGCGGAGTCAATCTACAAACACCATCACATCATCATGAGAATTCTCTCTGCCTATTCCCAAGCCATACACCCATCCACACAGCATTACCATCGGGCAGGGAAGGCGAAGCAGCAAGAATCTGCTTACACTGACAGCCAACACGTGGGTGGGTAGGCAGTGTGCCCTAGAAGTAGGTACTTACGGATGCAGGCCTGAATTTATATATTTGTATAAGATCAAAGCCCCTTCCTTCCTTTGTTCTGCCTCTGCTCTCCCTAGTTTCCCTTGTATCTCCTTCATGATGGTGGTACAATACTACCTACCCCACAGTCCTCTTAGGCAACCACTTCTACTTCTTCCCATTAGCATTTCACTGTTCCACGGGTTTTTAGGTGTTCCTGTGCCCTTCCTGCCTGCAGACACCAGAAACTGTTCAAAGGGTTACTTCTCCCATTTCGTGTTTGCTACCTAACAAATACCACTTAGCAGCTTAAAATAGCCACCATGTTTTAGCTCATGACTCTGCAGTTCAGCAGTTTGGACTGGGTTCATCTAGGTAGTTCTGGTCAGGTTGCTTGGGGATTGGCTGGTTGGGGGCTTCATTTGAAATGGCTCATCTTCACTTTACATGGCTTCTCCTCTTCCAGCAGGCAATCCCCCCATGGTCACCTGGTGACTGCTTTGTTCCAAGAACAAAACATAGAAAGTTGCAAGGGCTGTTTTTTTCCTTCAATTTTATTGAGAAATAATCAGCATACACCACTGTATAAGTTTAAGATGTGCAGCATGATGGTTTAATTTATATATATTGTGAAATGATGACCACAATAGGTTTAGTTAACATCCATCTTCTCATATACATACAATAAAAAGAAAAAACATTCCTATGATGAGAGTTCTTAACAATTTTCCTATATATCATACAGCAGGGGACCAAAGCCATCATGTTGTATGTTCCATCCCTAGGACTTATTTATCTTATTACTGGAAGTTTGTACCCTTTGACCACAAATTCCCCCCTGCCTCAGGTAAGCATAAGTCTTTTTCCAGATTTCTTTTCCTATGAGTTTGGTTTTTTTAAATTTTTAATTAGAGTCTACATGTAAGTGAGATCATACAGTATTTGTCGCTCTCTGTCTGACTTATTTCACTTAGCATAATTTCTTTAAGGTCCATCCATAGGTTGCCGATGATAGGATTTTCTTGTTTTTTTTTTTTAGGGCTGAATAATATTCCTTTGTGTATATGCACACACTCACACACACACATACACACACACTGCATCTTCTTTATCCATTCATGCAACATGGACACAAGTAGTTTCCATATCCTGGCTATGCTAAAGAATGTTGCTATGAACATGTGGATGCAGGTATCTTTTCAAGTTAATGTTTTCATTTCCTTTGGTTATATTCCCAGAAGTGGAATTGCTGGATCGTACACTAGTTCTATTTTTAATTTTTTGAGGAACTTCCATACTGTTTTCCATAGTTGCACCAGTTTCCAATTCCACCAACAGTACCCAAGGCTTCCCTTTTCTCCACATCCATGCCAGCATTTGTTATAACTTGTCTTTTTGATGCTAGCCATTCTATTAGGCATGAGGTGATATCTCCCTGTGACTTTAATTTGCATTTCCCTCATGACTAGTGATATTGAGCATCTTTTCAGGTGCCTATTGGCCTTTTGTATTTTTTCTTTGGAAAAATGTCTATTCAGATCCTTTGACCATTTTTTAGTTGGATTATTTGTATTTTTTGGTATTGAGTTATAGGAGTTTTTTATGTGTTTTGGATATCATCCCCTTATCAGAAATGTGGTTTACAAATATTTTTCCCATTATGTAGGTTATTTTTTCACTTTGTTGATAGTTTCTTCTGCTGTGCAGAAGCTTTTTAATTTGATGCAGTCTCAGTTGTTTAGTTTTTATTTTGTTGCTTGTGCTTTAGGTGTGATTTCCAAAAAATCACTACCAAGACCTATGTCAAAGAGTTTTCTTTCTGTTTTCTTCTAGGAGTTTCAAGGTCTGTAATTTATTTCGACTTAATGTTTGTGAGCAGTGTAAGATAGGGGACTGGTTTCATTCTGTTACATGTGAATATCTAGTTTCCCCTGCACCATTTATTAAAGAGACTATCTTTTCTCCATTTGGTATTTTTTGCTCTCTTGTCAAATATTAGTTTACTGTATATGCTTTCTGAGCTTTCAATGCTGTCCAATCAATCTATTTGTTTTCATGCTAGTACCATACTGTTTTAATTACTGCAGCTTTATAGTATAGCTTGAAATCAGGAAGTGTAATGTCTCCGGCTTTGTCCTTCTTTGTTGGGATTTCTGTAGCTAGTTGGGGTCTTTTGTGATTCCATATAAATTTTAGGAGCATTTTTCCTATTTCTGTGAACATAGGGACTCCCTTGAATCTATAGACAGCTTTCAGTAGTGCTGACATTTTTAACAATATTAATTCTTCCAATCCATGATCATGGGATACCTTTTCATTTATTGTGTCTTCTTACATTTCTTTCATCAGTGTTAAGTCTCTAGGCCATTCCAGATTTAAGGGGACCCTATCTCTTGTTTGGACGAACTACACAGTATTATGATTATTTTTACAATGTACCATAATTCGGTGTGGAGAGAGGGGATGGAAAGTAGGGAAAGAGAAGGATGGGCAAATTTTATTTTTCATTTTTACCATTCTGTTTTTAAAAAAATTTTTAAAATCCTGTATGTATGCTCATTACTTCTATAATAATGGTGAAAATAATAGTAAAATTGGATTCCAAATATTTTATGTATTACTTAAGTTACACACCAGGATAATAATTTTCTGATATTTTGAAGGATTCATGATTTTGAGTCAAAACACCTAATTCAAGGTATGTCTTCAGACCTCCTTTAACTATAAGGCCAAGTAATGGCAGATTCCATGAAATCTTCAACATGGAGCTCAGTACACAAATGCTTAATAAATGTCTGTTGAATCTGAATGAGAAGATGGGAGCAAAAATGATGTGTGAATCAGGGGGAAACAGCCTTAAGATCTGTCCTATTAATTCAGTGTTTATAATCTACTTTTATCATGGAAACTTGGAATTTCATGGGCAAGAGAAGAGATTTGATTTAACTTCTATGCACTTGCAGTGTAGGCTGTTGGATGAAATGACAGCATGTCCGTTGCTGTATGTAATAGGATTTGGGAATTATAACCGAGGGCAGAATCAAGAAGGTCCTTAAACTTTAGTTTTGTAAGCCACCGATTTAATTAAGAAATCATGTATCTTTACAAATGCCAGCAATGTTCCTCAGCTATTTCAAGTCAGACCTTGGAGAAGCACCCAAACAAGCTATTTTTTAAAAACCTCCTTTCTTTAGCAGCTGCAACACAAATTAGCAAGAAGCAGAAAGTGACCTCTTAATTTTGTTTAATAGACCCCATATTCAGTTTGGTCTGATGCTCTCACCAGTCCTTCTGTTTCTCCAAATTAAAAATTGATAAATAGAAACAATAAGAATACATTAGAGAAATTCTTGCCGATTCTTAGTCTAAATATATTTTCCCAAGTCCCACTTATAAGCAACTGCAAGAGTAGGCTGGCTATTTACTTAATGACCATTAGAAGCCATCCTGACCCTTCCCAGGAAGGTCAAAGAGCAGCCTGTTATTTGGATGCCTAATTTAATTGGACAAAGGAAATTGCTTTCGTCATTTTTACTTTGCCCTTTCTAATTGGATTGAATGTCAACTTTCCACGCGATGTTCCCCAACATACACTCATGTTCCTAATGCAACCAGATTAGATCAATCTGCATCTGTCTTCACTGTACCCTGGGACCGCATAAACATTGAATACATATTTATTTTGTGGATTTCATTTCCATGTTAATTAGAATTCAGGTTCCTGGAATTTCCATTCTAAGTATGATAATCTTCTTATAGTCAGCCTGATAGAAACAGCTGCATTTGTTTACTTTATGAAAGATGGTGTTTCTTGCTCAGATGATCACTGGATATGTACTTTCTAGATCAAAGATTGTGCCTCCATTCCTTCTTATAGATTTATCAGAATATATTAATTTATTGAGAACTTTCAAATTCAATTTTATTAGGTCACTGTGTTTTTTGGAAGGCATAATGAACAACAAAATTATTGGGAAACCATACTTACTAATATACGTCTCATTTCTTTTTTTTCTACTGTAATCTTTGCTCTCTCTCCAAGTAGACTTTTTAAAAAAGATTAACTCTTTTCCTAACTATAAAAGTTATACAGGTTGGGGTGCCTGGTTAAGCATCCAACTCTTGGTTTCAGTTCAGATCTTGATCTCATGGGTTGTGATATTGAGCCCGGAGTCCAGCTCCACACTCAGCAAGGAGTCTGCTTGAAAATTCTCTCCCTCTGTCCCTCTCCCTTCTCTCTCTCTAAAAATAAATAAATTAATTTAAAAAAAGTTATACATTCAAGTGCAGAAAATCTAGAAAATAGACAATTCTACTATTGTTAACATTTTGATGGTTTTTTCCATATACATATAATAGATTTTTGCAAAATGTCATTATTCTAGGTAGATAAATATGATTTCAGTTCCAAAATGTTTTTTTTCAACAGCCATCCTTCTAACCTAATCAAGAATTTATTAGACAATCAGGGTGCCTGGCTGGCTCAGTTCGTAGTGCATGTGACTCTTGATCTCAGGGTTGTGAGCTCAAGCCCCACGCTGGGTATAGAGCTTACATTTAAAAAAGAGTAAAAAAAAAAAGAATTTATAAACAATAAAATAAAGCAGATTATTCAATCCAACATCAAACATATGCTAAAGATTTAGTATATTACTATACGCCACCCACTTTCCTCTCTGATGGGTAAGAAGGGCAGAAAAATAAGTAAGACATATCCTTGCTTTGAAAAAGTTTGTAAACTACAGAAAAAAAAAACCCCAGTCAAATAATTATAATATAAGGTACACTGTGATAATAATATTAACCATTTACTGGGCACTAAGTATAACCAGGTACCTTCTATTCTTCATAACACCTCTGTGATGTGGGGACTATGACTCTCCTCATTTTACAGATGAAGAAACAGACCGAGAGATGTTAGGTGTTGTGCCCCAAACCACACAGCTAGTCAGTGATAGAACAGGGATTTGAATCTAGCAACAGGGTTTCAGCCGGGCCCTCCATCACTGTACACCACCACAGGAGAGCACTTCAATGATAACATGTCTTCCATATATAGGAATACATAAAACTCTCTCAGAGTCTTCTTGACATGAAATATAGATCCATGTACCCCACAGGGTCTTGCTAGGGAGCTCACTTTCTTAAGAGAAGGGACCAGCCGTAGAACATTCATCACTGAGCCTGTAGGTCTAAAAAAGAGTTACAGTAATGGAAAAGATAAGAACGTCAAATAGTCTGGTATTTTGCCACATGCAGGGTCTGGGGTAATTTTTGCTGAGATTATAGAGAGTGAGCACAAGGCAGTTTTACCATTGGTCTGTGCCCAGGGCAGATTCCAAGCCCTGCCGCACGCCCCCCCCCCCCCCCCCCCGGCAGTGCACTGTGGTAAAGGAGATAGGGAGTCATGAGGACCACTATTATGTATGGGCTTCCAGGGACGATGTCTCTGATGAGGTACCATTTGAGCAAAGACCTGGGGAAAGAGAGAGAACGAGCCATCCCACTCTCTGGGGAGGAGGACTCCAGCAAGCACAGAGGCTCTGAGGCCAGAATGTGGCTGGTGTGTTCAAGGAAGGGCAAGAAACCAGGTGGCTGAAGCAGAAGAAGTGAAGGGGATACAAGAGCTGATGAGGTGAGAGGAGCAGCAAGTTGGGAGGTGGGGGAGGAACACATGAACGTTGGAGGCGTGTAGTTTCTGTTTCTATCACGTTCCTTTACACTGGGTGACATGAGCTCTGGCCTGGTGAAATTACTCTGGATTTCCTATTGGAAAACTTTGTTTGAATTAAATAGTTCCAGCTCAAGAGAACTCAGTTTTCCAGCAGAGAAATTGAGAATAATAAAGCCTATCTCATGGGGCATTGTGCTTATTAAATTAAATAAGATAATATTTGTGAAAGTGCTTTGTAATCCGTAAAGCACTGTGATAAAGACTACTCTTGTTTTTGCTGTTGATGTTTAAGTGCTCAAGAAGCAGGGGAGTGGAGACAGTCTTAAGCTGAGTGCTCCAGATCCTGTGGTCCTCTTCCTTCATGTCCCATCCACTGCTTTCCAGCGCCTCTCCCCCGCCCCTCCCTGCCCCACAGTCTCCCCTTCAGCAGGAGGACTTGGTGAACGCAATCAGATAAGCACGCTTCTCATCAGAATGACAGGAGGTATGTAACCACCCACGGTGATAACGTTTTAACCAAGCTCAACAGTATTAAGATAACCTTCATTTGCAAATATGACGAGCAATATTATAGGGTTCAGTTCTGGGGGGCAATGAAGCTCAAGATCATTATTTCCACATCTAACATTAGCATCTGGAAAATACAGTATATCTGTAAAATGACAATGTCAAAGATACCCATTGTGTGTGTGTGTGTGTGTGTGTGTAAGACACCAGCACCCACACGAGACAGGAATCACCTCAGAGAGTAGAAAGGAAGACGTTGTTCTCTGGTCATATCAGATGAACATATCGGACTGTGTGCACACATAGCAGACCAGGCTACCATGACATCATTTGTTGAAATTACTGATAAAGGTCATTGGAAAATATCTGCTAACCTGAAGGAAAACATGAGTTGTCTTTCCATTCTTTTTCTCTTTCACAGGTCAGAAGAAAGCATTCTTTGCCTGAAGAAATACTCCCTTATGTAAATCAAGCAGGAAAGGTGGGGATGGAAGGAATAAATGTAGGAGGCAGAATTTATCCCAGGAGATCTGGAACAACATCTCCCTTACATTTCCTATTTATTTCTGCCTCCCAGTCATTTACTAGGAGTCTTGGCTTCCAACAGACCTGGGTTTGAATCCTAGGCGCCAGGGACTTGTGAGGCCTGAGGCAAGCTCCTGAACATTTCTAAATTTCTGTTTTCTCATTCGGTAAGCAAAGACAACAGAGAGCTCAATCCGTAGGTCTGTAGTGAGGATTAAATGAGAAAATGTATGTCAGCTAGGGTGCGGTGTTGGGCATGTAGCAGGTATTCAATAAATGGTAGCCATTTGTATTATAACTGAGAGAAAATTACTGAGAAAGTTTTATCAGAGGGAAAAAGCATTTAAGAATGAGGGAAAATCAGTCAACTTGAAGAATCATTGTTAGTTTCCTAGGATTCATCTAACATACATGTATCTATTATAATGCTTAGTCTATGTGAACTTAAAATAAATTTATTCAATATAGAGCATTTTAGAATACATTTGGTTTTAAATTTCATAATATATTAAGATTCAGGAAAATGCGAATTATTATTTAAGAAAGGCATGCAGCATAAAATTTAAATGATAATATTAGTATTTTTCAAGTAAACACTTCTTTTTTTATTACCAATAGAAATAATTTTTCTCCCTACAACAAAATCTTATTTGTATGGAACCATGAGTAAATGAAGAATACATACCACATAAGTAAAATTCCCAAATTACTAAAACCAAACCCTTAAACATAAAAACTTTAAAAATATTTTTATGTTATTATATCTATTATTTATGATGACACAGGCATATATATAATATTTTATTTAGTTGGCCATTTGGACAATATTCCTAATTCTTAGTATTTTCTCATTGACTTTGGTTCATTGATCTGGACATCAATTATTGCACAATGCTGAAATAGGAATTGCCCTCAGGAGCTAGTAAAGCTCATAAGATAGAAATTCACCAATCCAAATGGCCTTGCACTGAAGAATTTTTCAAAAACTACAATTCAAATTCCTTTTAAGTACTTTTGGGAAGGAAAAACTTTTCCTTGACCCTCTTAGGGTCCCTGGCTGTGCCTGAAGATTAAACTGACAAAGACAGATAAATAGGAGAAAATCATACAAATGTGTTTAATGTAAGTTTTACGTGACACGAGAGGCTTCATAAGGAAATGAAGACCCGAAGAAAACGTTAAGCCTGGGCATTTTTTATACTAGATTTAGTGAAGAGGAGTGAGTAATGGAAAAATGTAATAGGACAAAGGAGCGTGAGGTAAGGGCAGTAAACTGGGAGAAATTAGCAAAGTCTGTTCATTTGGATTCCCTCCATCTTTGGAGAGGAGGGTGCTCCTTTCCTCCAAGTACAGGGAGGGGACCTCTCACAACCTGCTTCAGGGGAAAAGGGGGGTCAGAGGGCCCTTCCTGTACCTGTTGTTTCTCAAATTCCTTCAGCTTAAAATATTCAATATGCCAAGATACCACATTTTGGAGTAGCATGTTCTGAACCCCGTTGCTTGCCAACAGGGTTGTATGCCAACATCTTTTTTCTCTGGCCAAAAGAAGGGAAAAGTAAACTTTTTTGAAAGACACATGGGAAAAGGGAGCTGCACAGTGCCCCACCCGCCGTGTTCCTCAAGGTCGTCACCCTTCCATACCAGCTTCTCGAATCCAGAATTCAAGGATGATGATGTGCCTTCCAGAGCATGCCCAGTTCTCATTTCTGAGCTTCCTCCAACCCAACTATTTAGAAAGGCCTTTTCCTGTGCATAAGATTCCCTAACACGGAATGCAGCTGGAAGAGGGAGGATTCTGACTTTCTTTCCAAGCCTTAGAATCCTGCCAACGTGGAAATCTGAAATGATAATCATAGGCCAGCACGTATCATTTCCGTGACCATAAACTACTACTATCATTAGTAAAGTGCCTGTGGTTTTTTAATTATAGCAACATAGCAGATAGTCAATGTGTCTTCGTCGAATTGAGTTAGAGGGTGATCTTTCTTTTCATAAAAATGTCAGTAAGAGAATACCGAGAATACATTATTATAGATATTCAGCAGTTTAAATAAAATAGACTAATTCCTTGAAGAATACAAAATACCAAAACTCAGTCAAGAAGAAATATATATTATCTTATAATTATTAAAGAAATTAAATGTACAGTTTAAGAACCTCTGGGGAAAAAAAGTCTCCAGGCCTCGATGCTTTCACTGGAGACTTTTCCCAAACATTTAAAGAAGAAATAACACCATTCTACATAATCTTTTCTAGCCAGTAAAAAAGGAGAAAACACTTCTTAATTCATTTTTTGAGGCCCGTATCACACTGATACCAAAATCAGACAATGATAATATAACAAAACAAAACAGCAGACCAGTATCCCTTATAAACATAGATATAAAATCCTGAAAACAATGTTAACAAGTTAAATCCAGCATTATTTTAAAAGAATAACACACCAAGACCAACTGGGATTTATCTCAGGAATGCAAAGCTGGTTCAATATTCAAAATCAATCAACACAATTCACCATATTTTTTTTCAGACTGTTGCTGTGTTTTAAACACAGCACACAACGTGATACTCAGACACCATTCATAAGCCTGTGTCACCTCTTTTAGATGGGAGCCGGGTACAGGTCTAAATAGCTTGTATATGTCAAACAGAAGAAAAGAAGGGAAGTTTGCGGAATAAGGTGGAAATCATTGTGCCCAATTTAAACATAAAAATCTCAGGCTTGTCATTATTTACAACCCTTTAGAACAACTCTTCCCCAAAAGGAGAGCATGTCAAATGGAAAATTCTAAATAAGCTGATGTCCTCACGTTGAACTAAACAGAACGAATGATGCGGCATCATAAAATGAGGCTATAATTATGTGGTCTCACTTCCCGGCCGCGGGAGGCACTCGGTACAGGGCAGACACTGCGGCGTTTTCTGGACTCGGAACTGTTTGAGGTCCTTAAGAGAAGGCAGTTTTGACAATGTAGACAAATCAATTTGCGCTAATTGATTCTGTGATGGTTTTGGATTGATGGCAGAGGAATAGTTTGCGGCGGCAAAGAACTAACACTTCGAACATGTTGTAAATGTTTTAAAAAATCCTTTTTCCTCCTGCTCCCCAACTCCCCTGTGACTTCGGACGTAACTTATGACCCAGGTGAAAACCAACACATGGTCAGTATCAATTGACAAACCTCAACATCTATTCATGATAAAAAAAATATTTTTCAGCAAAGCAGGACTAGAAGGAAACTTCCTCAAGCTGATAAAGGGTGTCCGTAAAAACCCATGGCTAACATCATACTGAATGGGGAAGGACTGAAAGTTTTTCTAAGATCACTAACAAGACAAATGTAATTTTTAGGGGTGTGTACTTAGGTGGTGAAACTTTAATGCAAAGCAAAGAATTATTCTTCAAGCCAAGCTAGTGGTAACCTCTGGGAAGGGAAGAAGAGAGGCAGGGGTCTTCTGGGTCCTGGCAATAGTCTATTTCTTGACCTAATGGTGGTTTCATGGTGTTTACATTACAACAATTTGTTAAGTTGTATATTTGTATTAGTACTTTCTATATTTGAATATATTTCCCAGTAAAATGTTATAGACGAAATGAATATTTTCAGAAATTTTAAATGTTAGCTTCTTTAGAAAAGAATAATTTAGCACCTTATTCCTCATAACTCCCTATGCTTTTAATATGAACACTAACAGTTAATAAATAGTTGAAATAAAGAATTGCCCTCTGAAGCTTTTATGGCAATCAAACCAAAATCATGGTTTTAACCACTCAGCCTGGAACTTGCTTAACTTAGTTACGGTTCTCTCGGCTGCACAGTGAGCGGGGGTGGGGGGGGGGGTTAAGGACAGTAGTGGGGAGTGGGACAGCTCCCGGGGTGTACCCCCCACCCCCTGCACCGGGCAGAACACAGGGGCACTAACCAGCAGTCTCCTTAGACTGTTCTCAGCTTCAATCCAAACACTTCTGATTGAAAAACAATGTCAAAAATTGGCCTTAATTACCTACAACCTTTTTATATAAGATCCTTAGAAGATTATTTATAGCAAAGCCATTTAATATCATTAAGATAATTCCATGTGCATTTAAAAAAATATTATATTAAGTTCCAGTGATGGCTCAAAATGTCTTTCCGAATTTTTTAGATTTCACTTGCTTAAAATAGTGCTGAAAATAAATATTTGGAACAAGGGGCTAATAGGAATTTTAAAAACAAGCATGGATAGAAGTCTAAAATGAGTAAAACTCCCATAATGAAACCCACACTTATATCTGTACTATGGAGAAAACATAAAGCCCTGTAGGCAGGCTTCAGCAAAAGTGCATATATAATAACCTCAAATCTTTTTTTCCAGAATTGGAAAAAGTGACTTAAGACTTGAATTTTGAATTTTTATTATGAGTACTCATTTACTCTAAAATTTAAAAAGTTCTTACTTCAGGAGAGGCCTGGGCATTTTCTAAAGTATATGTGTAGTAGCCTATCTCTGAGTTTTATACGTGATAAACTTTTAAATGCATAGGTAGTAAAAAAGTAAAATTCCCTTCTTGATGATTCCTGTTCATCTTTTCGATGCCTAGAAAGTAGTTCCTCCTCTATTTCTCATTCCCCCAATTAATCTCATTCATTTACTTAATAAATATGGAGCATCTGTGAAACACTGTTCTAGGTTGATATTAGAAAACAAAACAGACACCATTTCCTGCCCTCATGGAGCTTGTCTATAGAGGAAGGAGATAGCAAGCAAAATTAGTAAGTATGTCGTATGATATATTAGAAAGTAGTAAGGGCCGTGGGGGAAAACTAGAGCAGTCTATGAAGGTCAGTCGTGCCAGGACAGGGGCTGGGAGGTGGGGACTTCTGGCAACGACAAACAAGGTGATTGGAGCAGAACTCATCTGAAGAGATGGCATTTGAAGAAGATGCTTAACAGAGGGAATGAGTAAACCATGTAGATATTTGGAGGAATAACATTCCAGGTGAAGGAAACGGCAAGGGCAGAGGCTCTGGGTGTAGATGCTGTGTAGATACGGTGTAGATACACTCTGCCATTCGGGGTGGCTGCAGTGTTGAAGGAACAGCATGGAGTCCATGATGGCTGGAGCGGAGGGAGCAAAGTGGGACAGCAGTCAGAGATGGAAGGGGGATCTCGTGTGGCATCGGAAGGACTCTGCCATCCACTCTGAATAAGATAGGAGCCATCGGAAGGTTCATGGTCTACTTGGGTTTTGACAGGACCACTCTGGCTGCTGTACTGAAAATAGACTGTAGGACAGAAGGGCAGGGGCAGGATGACCTGTTCAGAGGCTATTACAGTAATCCTGGTGGGATGTGGTGGCATTTGGACCACAGTTTAACAGTGGAAGGGTTAACAAGCAGTCAGACTTTGGATGCATGCTGAAAGCAGGATTCCCAGTGGAAGGGTAGAGTTGTTATCCACTGACATGAGGAAAAGTATAGCTAGAGGAGGGATGGAGAAGATTAGTTCAGTTTCTGACATGTCCAATTAGATGTTTGCTTATTTATTTATTTATTTATTTATTTATTTATAATTTAAATTCAATTAATTCCAGTAGTACAGTTAACACACAGTGTTAAATTAGTTTCAGAAGTATGATATAGTGATTCAGCACTTCCATTCATCACCTAGTGTTCATCACAAGTGCCCTCCTTCATCCCCATCCCCTATTTCACCCATTCCCTGCCACCCACCTCCCCTCTGGTAACCAACAGTTTGTTCTCCAGAGTTAAGAGTCTGTTTCTTGGCTTGTCTCTCTCTCTTTTTTTTTCTTTGCTTGTTTGTTTTGTTTCTTAAATTCCACATATGGGTGAAATCATATGGTATTTGTCTTTCTCCGATTTACTTCACTTAGCATAATATATTCTAGTTCCATCCACATTGTTGCAAATGGCAAGATTTCATTCTTTTTTGTGGCTGAATGATATTCCATTGTATATATACACCACCTCTTCCTTATCCATTCTTCTATTGATGTACACTTGGGCTGCTTCTATAGTTTGGCTATTTTAACCATGCTTTTATAAATAAGGGGTGCATGCATCTCTTTGAATTAGGGAGGAACATTCTTATCACAGGAGACTATAAGCCTCAGATTTCTTCTTCTTCCTTGGGAATTTGGCTTTGGGGCTTGTTATTGCTATTTCAAATGTGATCCCTTTTTTCCCCATTATAATTTTTAATTAGTAAGTTTGTGGTGTGCTGGAAAGCTCTAGACTTTTGTACATGAGGCTTGTATTTATTCTCTGCCACTTGCCAAGGACCTCCCATGTTCCAGGCCATGTGCAAGTGCTATCTTCATGATAACTTTGAGGAAACTGAAGTTAATGAATGTATGATTGTAAAAGTTTTTCAGTTGATTCTCCGAAGCTTTCTCTCTATGTAATGACATCATCTACACAAAATGATAACCTCGTCTCTGTCTTTTTAATAATTACACTTTTTATTTCCTTTCTTTGCCGTCTTTTAGGGCAAACAGAACGTCATTTAAACCTCCCTTAATGACTCGGGCACATCATTATGGAGACTGGCAATGCTAACAAATTATGGGCTATTTTGTCCCTGCTTGAAATTGATGCCACTGATGGTGTTTTCTCTCACATCTGCTTACTGGCCTCTAGCTGCTCTACCCCACCTATTTTGTAGCTCTCAATAGAACAAATAATAAACCGTTAAATTGGTACTCTTAATTTTAGATTACCTTCCAGGTTGTACGGTTGGAAGCTTCCATCGGAAAGTGGTGTTCCTGACAGCTGTTCGGTGTTCTGACATTTCCCTGCTTATTCTAAACAGTGGAGGTCATTGAAGGCCTGCCTCCTGGACAAGGGAATACTCCCGTACAACGAATTTTTATTAAAAAATCACCGGCATGCTAGTCAGGGGATAGGGAGTCCCAGTTTTATTGACTTGCAATATATGTCACTTCTGCCCTCTGGGTCTCATCTATAAAATGGCTGGGAGTAGGACAATATTAATATTGCCTGTTTCTATAAATATCACATCACAGGTTTCTAAACTTTTTAAAAAAGATTTATTTATTTATTTATTGTAGAGTGGGGGGTGGGGAGGGGCAGAGGGAAAGAGAATCTCAAGCAGACTCCTCACTGAGCATGGAGCCTGACGTGGGGCTCAGTCTCACAACCCGGGGATCATGACCTGAGCCAAAATCAAGAGTCAGACACTTAACCAACTGAACCACCCAGGCACCCCAACAGGTTTCTAAACTTTTAACACACATTATTTCATTTGTTCATTCAAATAACCTTTTGAAGTGATCAGGCCAGGGACCATCATTCTCACTTTAAGATGGGAAAACTGAAGCCTGGGAGACTGAGTTATATAGACTAACAGAGGCTTCTAGAGTTTGAGCCTGAGCTAGAGACTTGGTCTGGTGTTTTCAAGTTTACTGCTCTTTCTTCTACCCTGTGCACTCCAGATGCACAGGGGCTTTAAAATCTATCTAAGCGTGTTCCCTTAATATTTCTAGTTAGCTGGTAAACTTACTGTTGATAGATTCTTGTCAGGTTTGCAGGGGGATATGGAGCACATTATCCCTTATCCTCCACCACCAGCACTCTAAACTGGAATGTTCCCAATCTCAGTATAGACTGTTCCCTGGAAGCAAACTAATTCCTTATTTCCAGGGCCTGGGGTCTGGTTTTACTGAGAGGGTGCATGTGAGAGCTTTAGGGCCAATTGCAAAGGTAGAGGGCACAGTGCCCAAGACTGCCCTCACTTCTGACACCAGTGTAAGTTCAATGGGTCCCAAAATCACCATCTGGTTTGGTGTTTTCTAGAAAGACTCACGGGACTCACTGAAAGCTGGTTTATCCACAGTTATGCTTTATTACAGGGGAAAGCTGGAGATAAAGGTCAGCCAAAGGAAAAGGCACATAGGACAGAGTCCAAATACAGAGGTTTGGAATACAGAGCTTCTGGGGGCTTTCACCCAGGGAGAGGAGATGTGTTGTATGACATCAGTGTGTAACAGTTCGCACAGGGTCTTGCCAACCAGTGAAGCTCACCTCATCCTCAGCGTTTGATTTTTCTTGGGGCTCCATTACACAGGCATGATGGACTGACTGACTGATAGCACGTTGTTGACCTCAGTCTCCAGGCCACTGATACTAGAAGACCCAAAACCTTGGCCCCAAGTCATGTTGTTGGTCTTTCTGGGGTGGCCAACCCCCCACCTAAATCACTGCTCCCAGAAGATTCACACCAGAGATTACCCACTAGCAGCCAGGAACAAAGGTCAGACCTCTTCAGAGGGTGGTTAATTCTTCACCCCACAGTGCAGCTGACATTTCATTGCTTCCTGTGTAGTTAGGAAGAGAGCTCAAGAGCTTCAGCTCAGGGGACCAGACTTTTTGAAGAGAGAGTTCGCTTTGGCTGCGCCTGGAAGGTGCTGCTTTGCAGTTCTCCCAGGGAAAATGAGCCCACCCCGCATTGGGAAACAGCCCTTAACCAATCAGCAGCACTAACAGCATTCTCCAGGAGGCCTCAGATCTCTAATCAGCAGCTTGAATCATGCTGAGGAAATTGCCCTTAATGTGTCATCCAAATTTTATGTAGCCCCCAAATGTTTCATTTAAATGTAAAACAAAGATAATAGAGTGTATCCTAGTGAAATCTGTCCCTCTTTGAATCAGGCTGCTCTTTCCCTAGCACTCAAAATTCAAACCCTGCTGAGAAGTTACCCGGCATCACCTTCCCAGCAAAACTCCGATCAGAGAAAGCCAACTATTTTTGAAATCTTTCTTCAGATCATTTCAAATACAGTGTCAGTCAATGACCAAGAACCTCCTTGGGGACAGGCACTAGACTCGCTGTGGAGAAAACAGAGGCATATCAGTGGTGCATCCTGCCCTCTGGGATCTGACAGTCTGGAAGGACAAGGAGATGCCCATGCCAATAAGCCAAGGCAGGTGGGAGAAATGACACCACACAGACTTACAGGGAAAGGAAATGAGAAGTTTCTTCCTCAGAGCCTGAGACATAGGCCCATGTCTTGTCCTTTCTAAGACTGAGAGGACTTTCTCTGTGACCTAATCCTGGAACATCTGTCTTACTTTGAAGTCTCTTTTTGGAAACTCCAGCTGAAAAGTCCAATATGGAGCAATTCCATTCATTGGAATGCAGTTCTACCAGGCGTCAGGTTTTCTTAGCCATCCCCTTCTTCTAGACCTCTCAGGGAGTCAGCATGGCTTGTGGAGGAGGGCACCCACAGAAAGGCGACACGAGAACTCAAATGAAGCCCTGGAGCTCCGTCAGTGGAGCCACGTCTTGGCCTTGAGCTTTGGAGAGTCGCAACAGACAGAGAAGTTTGTGTTTCCGGGAAAACAAGACCAAGCACCGAGCAGTTAGCTGAGACGCTCCTTTCTCTGTTGGCTTAATGAACGATAAAATTAAGTTCACAGGTACAGTGTGAATTGTCTTATTTATTAAATTTCCCATAGGCATTTCCACATTAAATGACCTTTTTAAAAAGCCAAGAAACGGTTTCATTTTTTTAGTAATATTACATGTGGTTAGGGTGAGAGTGGGATGGGGCCAGGCAGAGCTACTGCTAATATTAAAAACAAGAGACTCAGAAGCCCTATTTTAGTCCATATGCAAATTTTAAGAAGTCACTTAGCTGCTACCCCCTTTTTCCTATCTGTGAAACATAGCCCCTGGCCCAGGGAACCCACATGAAACCCCACACCCACATGAACCGTGTACATGGCACATCAACTTTCCAGTACCACAATTTCCATTGGGACCAGTCTCAGTTCCTAAAGGGCCGACAGTGAGATTCCCCTCCCATGGCCTCTAGCTTCCAAGGCTGGGGAGCCCTCCTACATGCTCAACCTCGTAAACCGACCAGTTCCTACTGCCACCTGATCTTGTTCCCTCCACACCCCAGTGGGACACGTTCTTACCCATGTCAGTGCCCTCCAGCAAAGACCACCAGGAGCACCCCTACACAACCCATGGGTGTTTCAGTGGGGGGTGGGTATTAACAAAGACCTACAGGACATAGGCTTGCACTTGCTGATTTGGGGGAGTGTTCAGGGAAACAGGGCTGTGCTCTAGATTGAGTGTTATCAGGAGGCTGGCTCGTTCTCTGATTGGTATCTTTAGAAATGTTAGGTATAGAGAGGGCAGACTAGAGGGAAACTAGGGGTGTAGTTGATAAAGAAACAGCCCGTCCACCATATTAGCTGGGAGAGATGTTTGGTATCGTGACTTGGACAAGGTTCGAGTTTTGTCTGTGTTCGGGTGTAATTATGAAGTGGTCTTGTTTTTATCTTGATCCATCATGATCACAGAGTGGCTTTGTCTGATGCTGAGATTCCCTGAAATTGTTTTCCTTCGATAGAAGAGCACTGAGACTTAGCTAGTGGTGCCAAGACCTCTCAGAGCAATGCCAAGTCTGCAGTGACAGCACCAGCCCTGCAGTTTTCCTTCTCAGCCAGGAGGTCTCCTTGCTCTCTGCTCAAGTCATGCCCATCCTTAGCCCTGGGACGAGGGGGAGGCAGAAGAGGCAAGACGTGCACACAATTTAAGGAGGCACCCACTCTCAGGTACTGGCCATGTCCTTGCATGACCCCAACAGGGAGTGGTTCCTTATGTCTCATGCCTCCCTCCCCTACATTGCCTCACCTCTGTCCTTGTCTGTGAAGTCCTCCGCCCTTCCTTCTTCTTTCACCCTAAATCCTATCCAGACCAGATTCAGACTTACTGAGACCACTGATGGCATTCAGGACTCATACCTCAAAATATGGCACCTTAGCCTATTGGGTATTTTAAGCCGAAGGAGTTTGAGAACATGGCAGAAGCAGGAAGGTCACTCTGACCTCCTCCCCATCTCAGCCTTCTTCTCTGAAACAGGTCATAAAGTCCTCATGTGAGAGGTGCCCTTGCTACACCCAATCCCTGGAGGAAAGGAGCATGCTTATCTCCAAAGACAAAGGGTTGCCAGGAAGAATCCTAACAAACAGGACTTGCTAGGTTTCCCCAGTTTGTTTCACTTACCAGATACTCCTTGCCCTGTCATATTCCCCCATGACTGTCCACTCTCCAACCAACGTGGCATAAAAGCACACAAGTCTAACTGTTCCTTCAGGTCTTTGTTTCCTTATGAAGTCTCCCATGTCAGGTAAGACTTACACTAAATAAATTCGTGTGCATTTCTTCTGTTTATCTGTCTTTGTCAGTTTGATTTTCAGACTCAGCCAGGGATCTTAAGAGGATCGAGAACAAGTTTTTCCTCCTTTACTCTAGATACAGCTTTCACTTCCCTGACTGTTAATGCCCTCATGCTCATCACTCCCACGCTGTAGCTCTTCATTATTTGCTAATTGCTTTTTGTGGATTTATTTGTTTTCTCCAATTGTACTACAGATTTTAGCCTAAAGGGTTCTTTCCCATCATTCATGTCTCAACCTAAATGGCCCCCTGAGAGAGGACCTCCCAGCCCACCCTAACTAAAATACACCCAGCTCCAATCATCCTCTCCCTTTGCCTTGGTTTGTTCTCTTCATTCCTTGATCACTATCTGAAATGATTTTAATTTTAAGGTTATTTTCTGTCCCCGTCGGCCACTCCAATATTAGTACTAGGAAGACAAGTATTTCGTCTGTCTTGTTCATTCCTGTATCTCCAGGGCCTTGTCATGTTTATGTTTTTGACAGTCAATATGCATTTACTGCAAGCCCATGCATGAGGTATAGTAAGTGTCCTGTGTATACAGGGGGCAAGGGAGGGGTGTTGGAATAGAAACATTGGGGCGCTTGGGTGGCTCAGTTGGTTAAGCGTTTGCCTTCGGCTCAGGTCATGATCCCAGCGTCCTGGGATCGAGCCCCGCATCGAGCCCTGCATCAGGCTCCCTGCTCAGCGGGTAGCCTGCTTCTCCCTCTTCCTCGGCCTGCCTGTCTGCCTACTTGTGATCTTTCTCTCTCTCTCTGTCAAATAAATAAATAAAATCTTAAAAAAAAAAAAAAAAGAAACATAGAATCGTTGCCTTCCTGTGGTTTACAATAGTGCATCGGCGCTTGAATGGTTTTGGATTAAGCAAATAGGTGTTAGCAGATGTTCATATATAAATACTGCTAATTGATGCCCTGATTGCCAGTCATTTAAAAAAATTTAATGGTCCTAGTCGAACTATTTAAGTGGCTACATACAATTAGTAATTAAACTGCACTTTAGAAAAGGGAGTTTTGAAATTCAGAATTTTCATTGCTAATTTTCCTAAATTTATAAAATTTTAAATTATAAATCAGTGAGGATTCCATGCAGGGTTAAATTCCCGCTTCAACTCTCCCCTGAAGAGTTTTAGGCGATGTGGCCGGAATGGAAATAACAATAATCGTTGGGGAAGGGAAGGCTGTCAAATAAAAATTTCATTTGTTTGTTTAGGTCCTCACTTTCCTATTATTGTCTGGTGTGACTTTTTATAGTTGTTTATAATGAGGGAACTTTCATTTTCATCAGCTAGCCTTGACCTTTATACTGGTTCAGTTCAGCTGTTATTTATCAGGTAAATGTGTACAGAGTTCACAGCCCCAAACCAGGCAGGAGCTAAGCCATAGATTGTCTAATGCTTCTAGAATAAGGGGTGACATCAGCCAGGTGCTTCTTTATATTTTAGCCAAATGATTTTTTTGGCCTTTGAATTATCTGCTCAATTACTTAGACTTTAATGGCATTCAGTATCTGTGTGTGGAAATTGGATGCAGGTATTTCTGAGGTGTGAGAAATCTCACCTATCTGCTTTGGTTTAAGTGGTTCTAGATTGCAAAGTGCTGGATAGGGCTGTTTATTTATACAAAACAATCAAATGGAACTCTCTATATGCATAGAAACAGATCTGGAAAGCTACCCAAATGCCCTCTGGGTAAGAAACAGGATTTGGGAAAGAGAGTCAAGGCAGACTTTGGCTTTATCTGTACTGTTTGAATTTTTTTCTTTTTCTTTTTTTAAGTTTTATTTATTTATTTATTTGAGAGAGAGAGCCCAAGAAAGGGGAACAGCAGAGGGAGAGGGAAAAGCAGGCTCCCCGACATGGGGCTTGATCCCAGGACCCTGGGATCACAACCTGAGCCGAAGGCAGCTGCTTAACTGACTGAGCCACCCAGGAGCCCCTGTTTGAATTTTTCACAGTGAGCATACATTTGTACGTTAGTCATATAATAAAATAATTTCTCCCAGATAATTAAACAAGAAAAAGAAATTAAAAAACATCCAAATTGGAAAGGAAGAGATAAAACTATCACTATTGCAGATGATACAGAGCTCTCTAAAGACCCCACCAAAAACTTGTTAGAACTAATAAATGAATTCAGTCAGGTTGCAGGATATAAAAGCAATATACAAAAATCTGTTGTATTTATATACAATAATAACTAGCAGAGAGATAATTTTTTTAAATCCCATTTACAAATGCACCCAAAAGAATAAAATACCTAGGAATAGACTTAAGAAAGTAAAAAACCTATACACTGAAAAGCATAAGACGTTAATGAAAGAAACTGAAGACGACACAAATAAATGGAAAGATAGTCCATGCTCATGGATTGGAAGAATTAATATTGTTAAAACGTCCATACTACCCAAAGCCATCTGCAGATTCAGTATAATCCCTATCAAAATTCCAATGGCATTTTTCACAGAAATAGAACGAGCAATCCTAAAATTTGCACAGAGGGGCACCTGAGTGGCTCAGTCAGGTGAGTGTCTGCCTTCGACTCAGGTCATGATCCCGGAGTCCCCAGATCCAGCCCCATATCGAGCTCCCTGCTCGGCAGGGAGTCTGCTTCTCCCTCTGCCCCTCACCCCCTCACCCCGCTCTCTCTTGCTCTCTCTTTCTCTCTTTCTCATTCTTTCTCTCTCTCAAATAAATAAATAAAATCTTTAAAAAAAATTTGCATGGAGCCACAAAAGACCCCAAATTGCCAAAGCAATCTTGAGAAAGAAGAACAAAATTGGAAAACTGGAGCTTTCATGTTTCCTGATTTCAAACTATATTACAAAACTGTAATAACCAAAATCAGTATTGGATTGGCCTTAAAACAGACACATAGACCAATGAACAGAACAGAGTCCAGAAATAAACCCATGTGTATATGGTCAATTAATTTATGACAAAGAAGCCAAGAATATACAGTGGGGAAAGGCCAGTCTCTTCATTAAATAAATGGTGTTGGGAAGACTGAACAGCCACATGCAAAAGAATGAAACTAGACTACTGTCTTATACCACACAGAAAAATTAACTCAAAATGTATTAAAGACTTGAATGCCAGACACAAAACAGTGAAACTCCTCGAAGAAAACATAGGAACAAAACTCTTTGACATCAGTGTTGGTGATGATTTTTTTGGATCTGACTCCAAAAGCAAGGGCAACAAAAGAAAAAAAAAAAAATCAAACTACAAAGCTTCTGCACAGCAAAGGAAGCAACCAAGAAAATGAAAAGGCAGCCTACTGAATGCGAGCCAAAATTAACAGATTATCGATCTGATAAGTAGGTAATATCCCAAAGGCATAAAGAACTCGTACAACTCAGTAGTAGAAACCAAAACCAAAACCAAACCAAAAACAATCCGACTAAAAATAGGCATAGAATCTGAATAGACATTTTTCCAAAGAAGACAAAACAGATGGCCAACAGACACATGAAAAGATGCTCCACATCACTCATCATCAGGGAAAATCAAATCGAAACCAGAATGAGATATCGCCTCACACCTGTCAGAATGGCCAGTATCAAAAAGACAAGAAATAAGTGTTGGCGAGGATGAGGAGAAAAGGGAACCCTGTGCACTGTTGGTGGGAAGGCAAACTGGTGCATCCACTATGGAAAACAGTATGGAGGTTCCTCAAATAATTAAAAATAGAATTACCGTATCATTCAGCAATTCCACATCTGGGTATTTATCCCAGGAAAACAAAAACACTAACTTGAAAAGATACATGCATACCCATGCTCACTGAAATATCATTTGCAATAGACAAGATATGGAAATAGCTTAAGTGTCCATAGATGGAGGAATGGATAAAACAAGTTGCGGTATATACATACAATGGAATACTATTTGACCATTAAAAAAAAAAATCTTGCCATTTGTGACAAAATGGATGGACCCTGAGGGCATTATGCCAAGTGAAATAAGTCAGACAGAAAAAGATACCATATGATCTCACTTATACATGGAATCTAAAAATAACAACAACAAAAATAAACCAAGCTCATAGATACAGAGAACAGATTAGTGGTTGCCGGTGGTAAGGGGTGGGTGTTGGGCAAACTGGGTTAAGAAGGTCAAAAGGCACAGACTTCCAGTTATAAAATAAATAAGTCAGGGGGATATAATGTACAGTCTGGTGACTATAGTTAATAATATTGTATTGCATATTCAAAAGTTGCTAAGAGAATAAAACTTAAACGTCCTCACTGCACAAGAGAAAAAAAATTGTAACTATGTATGGTGATGGATTTTAACTAGACTTATTGTAGTGATCATTTTGTAATATATATAAATACCAAATCATGGTTTACACCTGACACAAACACAATGTTATTTGTCAATTATTTAAAAAAAAAATAATTTCAAAAAATAAGTTTGAGAGAGACAAATACACAACGAATGTCATATTCTCAGATTCTATACCAAGGAAGTAAGAAAATCTCTGCTTCCAGTGAGATTGTACACATTTTCCTGAAATTCACAAGCAGAAGAAAGAAAAGAAGTGTTCCCGGAGGTCTCTGGTGATGCCTCTGTGAGAAGCCGCTGTTCCCAGCGGATGTCTTTTTGATGATTCCTGGTCTGCAAGCTCATTTCCCAAGAACTTTCAATTCCCAGCTGGATGTCTTTTCATCTCTTCCTAGTGCCGCCTCTGGTCCCCCACCCCCTGCTCAGCTACCATCTTGTGTCCCTGCATTTCGGGATCTCCCCTTTCCAATGCTGACCTGCTATTGATGGGAGATCAGTTTTGACTCTTGTCAGTCACTGCCAACATTTCAGTCACCCTGCCCGCAAGTGCCTCAGCACTCCTGAAGGAGCGAGGTGTTCCTGAGCTCTCCTGGGGTGACTCCACCCAGCTGGATCCCTAACACAGGGGCGATCAAAATTGATAGGCTGGTAAGAGCCCTGGAGATATTCTGACAGGAAAAGCCTTTCCAAACAAGGTGAAACTGGCTCTAATAACTCTCAGGAGTTGGAATTGAGAACCTTGGAGAGAACGGGGCAGTTTGCAGTGAGAGTTTGTATAGAATCTGCAACAGAAAGAGCTTTGAAGTAAAAAGGGGGCCAAGAGGAGCCATGAGCATGTTGCCGTGGAGAAGAAGCAGAATCAATGGGCCCACAGATACTGTAAGAAAGGATGGTGAGTACAAGGTGGGGAAACCAGCTGACAGTGAAAGAGAAACAGAGAAGCTCAGAGAAGCAAACCTGCAGAGAATGCATTGGTCTCGTTCATGGTAGAGGCCTCCCAGAAGACCCTGGAACTCCACCGCCTGAGTTCCCACAATGGTCTTGGCCTCCACACGACTTTCTCCTCTCAGTCTCCTTGAGCTTAATTCTGATATGTTTCCTACGCTTCCTGAAACCCAATTCTCCTGCTTAGCCTGGGTTCCCTGGGACTTGGCCACGTGGCTGAGATCACTGTTTCCTCATTTCTAAAAAAACACATGCAGCACATGCTTCATTACCTGCATCTTAGTCTTAAAATCAAGAGAGCCTACCTCAAATGATCAGCTTGCCATGCAGGTGTCCCCTCACTACAGAAGGTGGGATGGACACAGCTGGGCAGGATGGAAAAGGCCTGGTCTTCCAAGCACATTGGCCTGAGCTGAAGTCCACAATCTACCAAAGGTGAGTTGTGAGACTTTGGGCAAGTTACTTAACTGCTTCTGAGACCCGTCCTTTCTACCTTGAAATGCCAATGGCTCTGGACTGCTATGAGACCGAAGCACGGCTCATGCAAGCAGCTGGTAGGGTGCCTGCCAAGAGTTCACACTTGATACAAGTCCGTACCCTTCCTTCTTCTCTCTGGATGCTTCTTATCTTACACAGTAAAGGCCAGCCCACCCCTACCCCCCCCTTCAGTAGTGGCAGCTATGGTTAAAGTCGTCTGCTTCCTGTCTCCCTGGGTTCTACTGTTTAACTGTTTTGTGCTTACACACTTAAAGAGTGATAGTCAATCTGGTCAAAGCTGTAAACATGGATTTGGGGTGAGTTTGGGCCCGTTTCTTTGCTATCTACCGAGAGTTCATTAGAAGAAAATGGTAAGAAGCCCCATGATGGGGCAGTCAAGTGCAGGCCAGTGGGGGATGAGGGGGCTGCTACCTTTTGCATACCTATACCCAGTCTGCCATCAACAAATATTTATTGAGCTGCTTTTATGTGCAAGGGTACTGTCAAGATAGAAGGTACCATGACATTGAAAGGGATGAAATTGCTGTACAGAAAGATTGAATCACAGCAAGTCTATTTTGAGTTCGCATATTTAGGAATCACAGATGTATGCTGGATGTTTGAACAATGTAATAAACACCATAAGGGTGGTGCCTAACTCTCTTCACGAGATCTTAACTAGGACCAACTAAGATATAATATAAAAGTGTCCCTTGCGTAGAGCCAAAGTGTCTGGCTCCTACGGAGGGCTCATCAAGCATTTATGAATGAGTAACTCTAGAAGCTGCAGGGATCAGCAAACATCTATAAATCTGGCTGAGCTAAAATGGGTATTACTGTGTAGAAAGATACATGGTAATATTGTGATTATGGTGGTACCAAATTACCCTAAAATCATAAATTCGAGAAGCATCCGAACACATAGTCTTCCTCAGAAACTAATCTGCCTCTTCTTCCTGCTTGGACCTCTTTCTCCTGCAAGCCTACAGATTGTCATTTATGGAAAGGGATACATACAGTTCTTTCTGAAACTGTTTGCTCCAAATTCTAATAATCTCAGAGAAGTGGCTTTCTGTGCCCTGCTGACCTCCTTCTCTTAAAACGAAAGAAAGTAAAACAACAACAACAACAATAACAAAAACCCCATAGGCCAAAAAACTGAGCATCCCCAATAATCAAATTAGTCAATGTAAAATATGGATATCCCACAAGCACAGTCAATTGTTTTTTAAGCATAAAAGACAAATGCAAGCTTAATTATTCTGCCAACTTAAAAATCTGCTTTGAAAAAATACAAACCACAGCATCAACAATTCTCTGAGAACCATGAAATGAATCTTTAATGAAAAATCCAATGGGAAAACTTGAGAGATAATTCACTCTTCCTACCACAAAACAAATGTTCCTCCAAAATATATATCTCAAATCAGTATAAATCTCAGCTTGAGGAAAGAGCAAAAATCTCATCAGCAAGGAGATCACTACAATTGTCAGTGAAGTAATGAAAAGTTAGACAAGGGCGCGATCTAGAACCTAAATTATATTTACCTTCTCTGGAAGCACTTGTCATTTGTCATATAATATACACATCCATTCTATGCCTTTGTCTAAAAGTTAGGCAGAATCTGTTTAAGTCAGCAGAAATGTTAACTTAAAAAATGAAATGACTGACTTTTCACATTGAAGCCCTTTATATGAGAAGTTCTGCTGCAAGGAACAACCCAAAATAGCTTGCCTAGGAGGCCTCAAATGCCAGTACTCGAGGGGAGAAAACACCTCATCAAGAAAAGGTCAAATTAAACCAGGAGAATAGGATGTGGCATCTAATTACCATCTCCCAACTCGACACTTAGTTGTTAGGTAAGTACCATCCGACAAGATAATGGATGGAAAAGAACATCTTAAAGGGAAGAATCCAAATGACCAGAATTGTTCAAAAAAGAGAATGACTAGGATATTGCTTTCGGGATCCATACCATCAATCCAGTGTCATTATGATGCTGTATTCAGTGGAATCCAGTTATATCTCATGATTAAATGATGGGGGATGGGCACTAAGACACACCATTTCCTCCTACTTCACTTCATTTTATTTTTAAGACATTTTCCCATCATCATCATCATCATCATCATCATCATCAAATATTTAACAAATCATTGTGTGCCTCACAAGAAGAGGGGCTAGAATGTCTACCAGCTAGCATAGTAAGACTCTTCCCTGCTACTTCAGCTCCTGTTGTTCTTCCTTTTCTTGGCGAAAAGACCCTTTCTGGGATTCCCTTTGGCAATCCATCCTGTACTGTCTTGTCTTGGGTGTGTGGCATGCTTCGTGTGACTTTTTCCTGCCTAAGGCAATGCTGGGTCTTACACTTGCCACCTGTTCAACTCTTCCCTGGTCAGCGCTGAGCACTGGCTTTCCAAAGATACTGATGGAAGTGAAATCAATCAAACCCCTCAAATACACAGGTCTTCTGCCATTTTCTGTGTCTCAGGAATGAGAATGCCATCTTACCCATCAAGAATTCATATAATGGGGGCGCCTGGGTGGCTCAGTTGGTTAAGCGACTGCCTTCGGCTCAGGTCATGATCCTGGGGTCCCGGGATCGAGTCCCGCATCGGGCTCCCTGCTTGGCAGGGAGTCTGCTTCTCCCTCTGACCCTCCTCCCTCTCATGCTCTCTGTCTCTCATTCTCTAAAAAAAAAAAAAAAAAAAAAAAAAAGAATTCATATAATGACCTTTACAGATTTTTCACGCCAGTCATCCTGAGTTTTTCCCTGAAGTGCCTTTGTTTTCTTAGAATTTTTCTGTTTTATGTTCCTTGGAGTAACCTTAAATAGCTGAGCTGTGCGTGCGTGTGTGCACCTGTTTACTCTGCTCTCTCTATGGCTCCCACCTCCTTTCTCCTTGAAGTCCAACAGAGAGTTTCTATACAGAAAGAATCACTGTGTGTGGACAGATACACTGCCTGGCACAATGAAGAGCTCTGTGAAAAGGCAGCTTTTTTCTTATTCAGTGAGATTAATCTGATTAATTATAATGCTATCATTTGTAAGAATAGCACGTCAAGGATACAGGCAGAATGAGATAAGTAAAACTTATGGGGTTTTAGAGCGGCAAAGTATATTCACAATACTCCTGATTATCATCTCCAGAAAACTAAGTTCAGAAAGCAGCTCTTTGCCTCCAAATTGCTGTATTTTAGCTCACATTGGACCATAGAGAACATGTCCTTTCCTCCTTAAAGAGTTCTCAGTGAGCCAGCCCTCTTGTTTATTTCTCTCTGTCTAGATGTGCTTTACTCATAACTAATTGTTTCAATGACTTGTAAATTTATTCATTCAATACCTGCTCCCAAACCCTGCTACTCATTCCAGAAAGGATTTAAGTTAGATTGTCCTCATTCGTGGGGAAAAACAAAGGGGCAGTCTTGTTCCTCAGCATTTCTTCACAGAGCCCTTTGTCCCCTAGCAGGGCTTCTGCTCCTTGTCTCTCTCAGCCAAGAAGCAAGCCCTGCTCTTTGGAGACCTGCTCCATCTTCCTCTTCTAGAGCAGCTGTGAAGTACCCGCCCATCCCCCCACCCCCACCCCTCTAGTGCTTCCCTCTGAAGATAAATAGTTTCTAAATGTCTCCTTTGAGCTCAAAATCCACATGCACAAAACATCTGATAAAGAAAAAGATACTTCAGGCAACTTCTCAGGAGCCTTCCCCTGAAATATGGTCCTCCAGGTTAAAAGGAATCCAAATCTTGCCAAGATGTATCATGGGCTCCACCCACCCCAGTGTGTTCACAGAAACTGAAACTGATAAATAGAAATTTACCCAGACATTTTCCACATATGCTTGTTCATTTCATGCCTGGTAACTCTAGAATGACTGCTCTTACAGAAACATGAGGTGTTTTTCCCTTTGCCCCCTGCCATCCCCGCAGTGAGTCTAAATTCCTCCTCCCCAAAATCAAACATGTTTTTATGTCTTCCTGTCCACTTAGGAAAATGCCTCTAGTTTTCCTGGGGATGTTTTTTCCAATTGGAAGAATTTGTAGACAGAAAATAGCTCAGTTGATAAACGTGATCATCTTTCACTTCAAAATGGACATACTCTTTCCCATATGTTGGGAATTATGGAGAGATTCTTTATCATCCCATTATACTCAGCTGTTGTTTACTTTTTGTGAATCGAATGTTGACAATTATAGTTCGAGCAGTTTTTTTTTTAGCAGCATATGCTGAACAAGATAAAATATTTAGAACAACTTACTTTGGACTTAGTAATTATGCTCCATTCTTTCAGCCCATTTATGACTAAATTAGAACATTTAGTAATGTTTGGTGACAACTCCCACACTTTGTAAGCACCAAGGGGAAAAAATATAATTTATTTAATTGGTTTTCATTTGGAAGGGAAATAATCCCATTTCAAGCATCTCAGTGTTAGAAAAGACGCTATATTCTCCATGAAAATACACAGATGCTCATACATTTGGGAAATTAACATATATCTTCCTCGAGGAAACTTATGAAGTCTATTTCATTACATTACAACTGTTCCTTGCCCCCACATATTTTTGTAGGATCACTACCTGCCCCCTGCTATTCACCTCACATATTCTTTATAGAAGCCGTGAACTTTAGACAAGAGAGGAAGCTATTAAATTATTGTTGGTTTTTGTGCTACAGACTAAATGGCATCCTACATTCAATAAGCACATAAGGAATGCCCGCTCTATTACGCCAGGCCTGTGCTGGGCACTGGGATTCAGAGATGAGTGAAATGTGGTCCCTTCTTCAAATATCTTATGAATTAAAGGTAGAGACAAAGAGGAAATTGCACAATTACAGCTCTGTAGAGCCGAGGAGACACAGAGGGACACCTTAATCAGCCAAAACGGGAAGAGGCTTGGCAGCAGGGCAGCGGAGAAATATTACAGAGAGCGGGCAACATTTGAGTAAGGGAGAGAGCCCTACATGAAGCCCCCACTCAAAAGCCCCGAGGCAGGAGAATGCACCCCTGAGTGGGTGATAGTTATTGGGTCGGTGCTGAGCTGGCGGGAAAGGGGATTCAGACTGAAGAGTTAGGTGCAGAGCAGGTGGGCCGGGCTTTGCACTTGAACTTTACTCTGAAGATGTAAGGGCGTGGGGAGCCCATGAAGGATTCTGCATTTTTCCTGGTGTCTGAGGTGGAAGGAAGCTAGATAGAGGGCAATCTACGCTCCAGGAACCTGAACCAGGACTGTGGCAAAGGGGTGCAGAGGTGAGGACAGACCTGAGTGAGTTTTCAGGGTGGATCAGATAGTTTTAAATGTGGAAAATCTTGTTTGTAAGAAAGCCTAGGCAGAAAAACTGGAGAAGAGACAAAACTGCTTCGTCCCTTTCCCATGCCACCCTGCTGTGCTGGAAGGGAGGGTCATCTTTGACCGTAATGATGGGTGATTATCCAGGACTGCCCACATCGGGTGCTAAGCAGGGATCAGAACATGCCACCCCAAAATGGGCTACTTTGGCATTAGATTACTTTGAATTGAAGGCAACTGAGAATCGACAGGAAGAGTTCTCTGCCCTCCACTTGTCTAAACGTGGAGTTTAAGTTTTCCTTTATGAAGTTTCCCTCCTTCTCTGCCCCTAGACCAGGGAGGCACGAATGACTCTAATCTCTGGAAATGGAGAGTCAACACTGAGATGAGTCTGCATAAACAGACCTTGCCAAAATAACCCTCATCTTCCATTAGTTCTCCCATGTATTTCTTAGCTACTTTCCCATCGTTTATCACTGCTTGAAACCCAAACCTCCTTTCCTTAGTTAAAATGGTATGTCAGCCCCTGAGACTAACTGCTTCTTAGAGCTTCACTCCTTTCTGTGGCCTCCCATGCATGTATATAGTAATAAAAGCGGTGTGCCTTTTCTCTTGTTAATCTATCTTTTGTTAGTTTAATTTGCAGGCCCCCAAAGACGAAACAGAAGAGTGTAGAGGGAAAGTTTTTCCTCCCTGACAACATACATCATCTCACTGAATCCTCATCCCTCTTAGTGGGGAAGGGCCTGCTATTATCCCATTACACTGACTCAGCCAAGAGATGTTAAGGAGTTGGTCCAAGGTCAAGTAGCTAATAGGTAGCAGATCTGGGATTTGGACCCCTGGGCATATCTACCCAGCCTGATCATCTAACAACTATGCTGTTATCCCAGCATGATGGAAAGACAGCCTAACAGAGCCTGCAGGGACAGATTAGGGTGCCAGGAAATCCATAGTCTCATCCTGATCCTGCCACTACCAACAATAAAGGTAACCATGGAAATACTTGTGTTGTCCTCTGTAATTCAGATAATAAAATAATAATAATAATAATCTATTGCATGAGATGCAATATGACTTCGAGTAAATCATTGTAATGGGCTGAATTATGTCCCTCCCCAAACTTCATATGTTGAAGTCTTAACCCCTACACCTCAGAATGTGACCTTATTTGGACATAGGAGGTATTAGGGTGAGCCTTAATCCAATCTGAGTCATGTCCCCATAGGAAGAGGACATCAGGACATGGATTTACAGAGGGAAGAACCTGTGAAGACAGAGGGAAAAGACAGCCATCCACACAACAAAGGCCTCAGAAGAACAAAGGCCCCAGAAGAAACTAACGCTGGCCAGAAAAAAAAAAAAGAAAAAAAAAAAAAGTCTTGATCTCAGACTTCTAGGCTCCAGAATTGTGAGAAAGTAAATTTCTGTTGTTTAAGCCACCCAGGATGTGGTACTTGGTTATGGCAGCCCTAGCAAGCAAATGCAATCAGAGAATCTAGCTGTGTATTATCAACACACAATTTTCAAATTCCTATTATGTCCCAGGCACTATCCTAATCTTTTTCATCCACCTTGAAATAGCAGTGATTACCACCCTCCAAAGGTGAGCCCGTGAGCTAAACCACAGATATCTAAATTCTATGGTTCCAAGAAAACGAAACAGAAAGAGGTCCTTTCAGTTCTGTTAGATCCAAAGCAAACACCCCTGTAGGCCAGGTGGGGGCTGCAGGGGCTGTATTTTGACTTGGGCATTAACCAGGGTAACCAAGTGGTCAATTGCTCTAAACTGAAGGAGGAAAGGAAAGCAGCAGGGCTCCTGCTGACTACCTTCTTTTGAGCAGGTGAATACTCCCTCTTCAGCTGGGTAATTGGATTGCCTCGACTACACTGTGATGTCCAGGTTGGTCACATGAATACCCTTCACCCAATCTCAAAGCCCTGAGTGGCCACTGAGAGCCCCAAGGAGCACCATCTTTGATAGGGAAGGTGAGGTGGGGGCAACCGAAGTCCCTGTGACTTTTGAACAAGGCTCTTGTGGAAGGGATTCAGAGAGAGGGGTGGGGGAGCAGAGGATAGCCACGGGGATAGAGAGAGAGAGCTCAGCAGGGAGGAGAGATGGGGAGAGACATGGCACTGCTGCAGGGAGAGAAATTTGAAGAAATAAAGAGAATTTGGAAAGGCTTTGTTGCGTGGTAAGTATATGAATTCCTCTTTTTATTATAAAATTTTTTAAAAAGATTTTATTTATTCATTTGAGACACAGAGATACAGAGAGAGAGAGAGAGAGAGAGAATGAGCAGGGGGAGAGGCCAAGGGAGAGGGAGAAGCAGGCTCCCCGCTGAGCCAGGAGCCTGATGTGGGGCTCGATCCCAGGACTCTGGGATCATGACCTGAGCCGAAGGCAGACACTTAATCATCTGAGCCACCCAGGCGCCCCTATATGAATTCCTCTTTAATCTACTGACAAAAATGTTCTTAAAACTCTTCCTTGTTAAAGGTTGTGCTGGCTGGTTGCCTGTTTGCTCTCAGATCCGTCCCCTGCCTGTGCTCTGTCCGTCTGACGGTCACAAGCTCTGCTTCTCGGGCTCTCTTGACCACCGGCTCTAGACGAGGTTTGCCCATCAGAGGCACTGCTGGAGACTGGAGTTTGGGAGGAAAGGAGAAGCCAGGGTATTTCTTGCCCTTCTCCTCTGCTTCCGGAGGCCTATCCAGCAGCCACCACGACTCCTGTGTGGCTCCAGCTCGTGCCCAAATAGGCCCCTTATGATGCGCAGGGTCTCCCAAGTGGCCCCAGCTCCTGGGCTCAGGTAATACCAGCTTCTTCATTTGTCCCTCCAGCCCTAAGGATGGGTAGTGGCTATGCAGTTGTTGGTCTTTGGGATGCTTCCTCCAATCCAGAATATTCTTTCAGCAACTCTAACACCTTTATAACCAATTCCCTGTGTTTCTTAACTCTCTAGTTAATGTCCTCGCATGGATTTGCTTTCCTGGAAGACCCCCGGTGGATACAGGAGAGAAAGGAACCTTTCTTCTCACCCAGTTTCTAAATGAGGATCTCCCTAAACACAGGCCTTGTCTCTCTTTACCCATTTACTCCTTCCACCCCTGGGGCACTGGAGTGAGTAATCTGATCATAATTTTGGAAGAATTGTTAGGCCTCTTGGTTCAGCTCTGCTTCTTCCTTTTTGGAGTGAACCTTCCAAGAGAGTACTATATCTCTCTGTACTGTCCGTCTTGCCTGGGCCTGCCCTGGTCCAGCAAATGCCTACCTATGGGTAAGTCTGCCAAATTTCAGCCCACTTGACCATCAGACCTAAAGCCTACTCTTTCAGCCTGGTCTTTAGCAGCAACCGAGTTGACCCCCATTGACTCTACCTATGTTTCATTTCCTCAACTTGTTCAGAACCCAGGTGGGGAAGAGGAGTGCAATTTATTGAGGCTCTTCCAAAATCTTAATATTACTCACCAACTCTTTTGAGAACTGGATTTTTGGGGGTTTTGGTTTGTTTGTTTTGTTTTGGTTTTGGCAGCTAAAATAGCTGAGAAAGGCTAAAGGCAGGGGCATCTGCATTTAGCTGATTAGACAGTATTCCCCTCCTCAGCCATTTCTGGAACTCTCCAGTCGGGCTCACATGTGTCCACAGATCAGCCCTGCTTATTACTGACTTCCTAATTTCTCAGTTTCTCACCTGATAGGTCTACAGTGATGCCACTGAGCTAGAATATTGTTCCTAATGCCAGTGGATGTGACCAAAATTAAGGTCTGCCTTTGAGGTTGGAATCCCATCATATGTTTTTGCTGTTAAAAATAGAGTCCTGCTGTACTTGGGTTTCAGTAACACTGACTTCTAAGAAGTATAAGGCTCCTGGTGATTCCTAGAATCACCAGCGCCCTGAACTCCCAAGGCCAGAGACCTTCCTCCCTCATGGACTGTTTTCCCTCAGTGGTCCCCATCATTCTCCCTGTAATCTGGCTGCTTTGGAACCACCGGCATGCTTTGAACACACACACACGCATATGCATGCACGTATGTGTGCATGTGTGTGTGTGTGTGTGTGTGTGTGTGTTGTGTTTAATCCCCCTGGGTATACACAATTCAAGTCTTTTTCCTAGGAAGCTCTTTGGCTCCCATGTAAATCAAGGCCTCAAATATACATACTAAACTTTCTCCAGAAACATCTGAGCCTCAGCCAATGATCTTGTGCCAATGTGTATTTTAAAAGTTGAGCCCAAGGTGAAAGAGGCTGCCTTCTAGAGAAGCCCTGGGCTGTCTCTCCATTCTCCATTGTCTCCGGTCAACTCACATGAATGTAGTGGAGCACATTTGAGCTCTTGGAGTGAAGTTGGATAAGACTATCTTACACGAGAGCGTATTTCTTCACAATTCTATTTGAATCCCACGATGGGGCCAGGATTCCAGGACAAGAGGTAACTTAACTGAGACACAGATTCAAACTCCGCTGTGGAGGATGCCCCTGGGCCCCCAGCCGGATGGGTGAGGTCATCTGTGATTGCTGTACAGAGGACTCCTGTGGGCTAGTTGAAACTTCTGGCATTTATCACAAAATCCCAGCAATAGAGAATGATTCAGAGTGTGGTTTCTGGCTTCCTTGGGTGTCTACAAGCCCAGCACCAGTGTAGGGGGCTTTCAGTAGCTGAGCAATCCATGATGAATGAGTGAATGATATTTTAAAGGATCTGCAGACAAATCAGAACGCTCTGGTAGAGAGGACAGCCCAGCCTTGTGCAGCAACCCCAGGGAAGCTGCTAAAAATGCTGATTTAGGCTTTTTCTTTTACTTCTCAAACCGTGATTTTTCTTCCATCCACTTTAATCTCTGTCCTCTTATTTTACGTCACTCTCCCTTTAGACTCTTTTCTGTGGGCAGCAAACTCCCCGTTTTGCGATATGACTGGAGAAGAAAGAATTGTCTCCTGGTGAACAGACTCCAGAAAGAGTGGCGCAACCCTTTCGGCCACCACCATCCAGCCTGTTGTTGCGCGACTTGCTTAACCAACCGGGGACTCAAAGTTCTCACCCCTAAGTGAGGTTAGTAAGAGCAGTTCTATGAATTCCTTGGTGGAGTCTGAGTGGAAGATAAAAGGACAATTGAAAATACTTTGTCAAGGGGTGCCTGGGTGACTCCATCGGTGAAGCGTTGGACTCTTGATTTCAGCTCAGGTCATGATCTCAGGGTCTTGAGATTAAGCCCCGCACTGGGTTCCCTGCTCAGCACGGAGTCTGCTTGAGATTCTCTCTCTTCCTTTCCCTCTGCCCCTCCCCCACTCTCTCTTTCTCTCTCAAATAAATAAATAAAATATTTTTTTTAAAAAAAGAAAATACTTTCTGGAAAGTTGAAAGGTAAAGGCCCTATAGTTTATGTGCTGATCTTTGCTTCTAGTGTAACCAAAAAGGGCCAGGTGTGCACAACTGAGCACAGGGAGAGCCAGTTAAAGTAAAGCTTCTTTCTCAGAGGTCCCGTGTGTATACATTTGTCATCAGCATCTCATCCTTTGAATGGGAGGTGAGGAAAAACATATCTGAGAGAGAGACAGAGATAGGAAAAGGCAAGGTTCCGATGATGGTTCAGGAAGGCAACACCTTTTCTCCAACGGAAGTGGGAGTTCCCTGGGAGCTGGGAAGAAACATTCCTTTGTGGCCCCCAGGATCTGTGTGGTGTAGCCACATCCTTCTGCAGATAGAGGAGAAAGAGCCACTGAGCAAGGATAATTGAAAGTCTATGTGAACGTGGGGAAGCTTGAGGGTGTGATGATGATGATGATGCGATGCTGTCAGCAAGTGTCTGCGACAGGCCACAGGTTTTACTCAGCTTTGGGCCATATTTACCTCGTGTTCCCACAGCACTGTGACTTGGGTATTCTTATTCTGCAGATCAGGACGTAAGCTCAGAGAGGGTCTTTGCTCAAAGTCGTATCACTACTAAGCGGTAGAATCATGATTTGAGGCCAGATCTGTTTCAACTCTTCAACCTTGGGGGTTTTTTTTGTTGTTGTTTTTGTGTTTTTATTTTCTACCTGGCTAAATTTTCCAAGTTCCTAGGGAAGAGGGGAGCCATTGGTCTTCGAAAGGAAGAGAAGAGGAAAGGATGGGAAGCATACCAAGAGATGTTCAAATGGTCTCTGCGTATCCACGGGGAAGGAACTGTGTCTGTCTTTCTACTGTTGTATCCTCACACCTGTTCTCCACACAGAACAGGAGCTCACTAAACATTTTTCAATGAATGGATGAATTAGTAAATGAGTAAAAACATAAAATAGCACAGACTTTTTGAAGGGTACAGAGGAGAAAATAAGGAACTTTTTACAAATAAGAATTACATCTGACAGGAGATGTGAAAAATTGTAAAAAGTAGAGAAGATTGGGGTGCCTGGGTGGCTCAGTCAGTTAAGCGTCTGCCTCCGGCTCAGGTCATGATCCCAGGGTCCTGGGATCGAGCCCCGCATCGGGCTCCCTGCTCAGCGGGGAGCCTGCTTCTCCCCCTGCTTGTGCTCTCTCTGTCTCTGACAAATAAATAAATAAAATCTTAAAAAAAAAAAAAGTAGTGAAGACAGAACGGCCGTTGAGGAAATGTGATAGAGAAGCCAATAAAAGGTCAATTCAAGAATGGCTGAGCAGTGAGGACAACTCTCCAAAGTGTGTATAATTTGACAATTATTTCTGAGTAGCATTCTCTTGGTCAGGGGGCTCTAGAGAAGGATTTAGTATGCTCTAATCCCACATAATCTATTATTGCTATCATTAATTATAAAAAACACTAATTAAAAACCTGCCACGCACAGGGTATTTTAAAAAAATGATGACGATGAGAATTATGATTTCAATTAAGTCATCGAGAAAGTTAATAAAAGTGCTGGAGAGAGCCAGGAGTCAAATCAGTTTTGCTTTAAATACACATCCTTAAATAACTATTTAAATAGTAATTATTGCTATATATTTCTCATTGTACCCATAAATATTTCAGTATATGTCTATGAATGGTATGGTCTCTTTCTAAAAACATAATTACAATTCTCACACTAAAAAGAAATGAATAATTATTTTAAGAGCATCAAATATCTAGTCAATGTTCAAATGTCCCCAGATTTTATATTTTTTACAGGTATTTGACCAAATTCGGATCCAAACATGATACATTCATATGTTGCAATTAGTTTATATGAATCTTTTAATAGTAGGCACTATCTCTCTTTCTCTCTTCCAACTTATATGTGAAGAAATCCAGTGTTTTGTCTGTTGAGTTCCCCATGGTCTGGATTTTGCTGATTGTGCCCCACAAGGTCATGCATGTAACATGTTCCTCTGGTCTCTTGTTTTATTCCAAAATGGTATTTGGTTACAGAAGCTTGGAGAGACTTGGTTTTTCTAGCAAGAACACTTCATAAGACGTGACGTGTACTTCTATAAAGAAGAATCTGGACACCTCTTCTTGAGAAATCGGCATCCATTGATGGTCATGGCTTAGATTCATTACTTTGTTGAGGATTGCAAAAAGATGATATTCTAATTTGATAATTTATTTATTTATTTATTTTTATTTATTTGACAGAGAGAGAGACAGCGAGAGAGGGAACACAAGCACGGGGAGTGGGAGAGGGAGAAGCAGACTCCCCGCCGAGCAGGGAACCCGATGCGGGACTCCATCCCAGGACCCTGGGATCATGACCCGAGCCGAAGGCAGACGCTTAATGACAGCCACCCAGGCGCCCCGATATTCTAATTGTATTACTCATTCATTTATTAGTCAAAATTCTCCTAAAAAGAGAGGTCAACAGCTTTCCTAAGGTACAGTTTATACACATAAAGGCAGAATAAATGCCTGCTTCTATGTGTTTATTTGCCAATTTAAAAAAATAGTGGGTTGGTTGTCTGGCATCTTGCAGAGGTTACCAGTGAGGCTTTTTGTTGTGGTTGCTTAGTTTGTTTTATTTTTGTTTTCTGAGCACAGACTCTGAAACCAGACTGCCTGGGATCAGAACCTCAGCTTTCTCACCTGACTTTGAGCTAAGCAGCTAATCCTTTGGAGCTTCACCTTCACTTCTAAACTGGCGATACTTAATGATGTCTTCATCACAGAGTTATTTAGAGGATTAAATGAAGATATGTGTAGCCCTTGGGAAAAGGTTCGGCACGTTGTGAGCCCAATATCAATAGTTGCCATCATGGGTGTTACTGTTGTTTGTAAGTGGTCCTGAGTGGATTCTGGGCAGTGGTATTTTGTCAAAGGTCCACAAGGGATTCTAATGCTGAGCCAATGTGGAGAACCACAGGATTTTAAGTTTTAAAGAGATAATGTTATAAAGCAGGGGAGTGAAATGACTACATTTGTGTTTAAAAAAAAAAAAAAATAGCCCAGGGATTGACTGCCTACCCCCTCATTCACTAGCAGTGACAAGCAAATTAACCTCTCTAAGCCTTAGTTTCTTTAGAAGGTTACTAGGAGTGTAGGGATAAGATTAATACTAGTGCAGGGTTCACAGAGTGGCTATGAGGATCAGTAATTCTACAAAGCCCTGTGCACAGTAAGTGCTCAAATAGGGTTCGCCGTGATTTGTTAAAAAACTGCACCATGGGCCACAGTCCGTGTGGCCAACTGACACCCCTCTCCCTGCCTAGATGTGGCTTTCCACAGAACTAGTTGGTGCTGCCTTTACACCATGTCTTTATTCAAAAGGCAAGCTCTAGGAATTTGGGGAAAATATATTCTATACCAACAGCTGGAATAGAAAGGAATCAGTGCTCAGTGCAATGACTGGCTATATAATCTTACCCTCCGGTAGTTCATGGTAGGACATTTTAACTGCAATGGTATTTTAAAAGGGAGAAACTTCCAATTGGCTAAGCAAATAAATAAAAGCCATTTGAACAGCTCTGCATCCAAACCCAGATGGATTTTCCATTATCACATTTGTGCTTCCTGCTTTATCAGATACTTCTTCCGTCTTCCTGTTTACGGCTTTAAGTCATTTGTTTTTGTTATCTACATGCTATAAATTTGGGGCATTTCATTTGAGACACTGAGTGCTTTAAAAAGAAGGTATTTGGTTTTTTAATATCCTAATTTGTCATCCATAAAGACAACAGACAAGATCGTCTATAAGAGACAGACGCTGAGGGATGAATTATTGATCAAACCATAAACAAGTTGGAAGATGAAATGCATTTGCCAAATCTATATTTTTAAATCTTTTCCAAACTTCTCATCCTGCAATCCTAGAGATGTGTCAATAGTAGAGAAAGAATGCTATTTATACTACAGGAAGAACCAACTGGAATAATCAGAAGCCGTATTTTTTAAGGCAGTACTTCCCAATATTTCCAGTACTGAAATCCTCCTTTATGATTTCCTCTCCCTGTGGGCCCTGTGTTTGGAAAAACTGAACATACCAACATGCATTTATCAATATTTAATTTATTTCCCCATATTTTATTAATCAAAGTCATCTATCAGTGCCACCTGGAACATTCAATCAGTACGAGACAGCCTGGGCTATTATACTGAATTGCTGTAATTCCAGCTAAAAGCAAGAAAATATTTGCTTTAAAGAAACCATCTTTCATCTGAAGACAGACATTGTGTTCTCTACCCCAGCATGAGAAATGGGGATGACAATCCTGACATTCGGGGCCCTTTAATCTGTGGTTCAAATTTATGGTAGGCAGAATAATGGCCCCCCAAAGATGTCCATGTCCTATTTCCCAGAACCCAAGAATAGGTTAGGTTTCCATGGCAAAGGGGAATTAAGGTTGCAGAAGGAATGAAGGTTGCTAATTGCTGATTTTGAGATGGGGAGATTATCCTGGATTATCTAGGTAGGCCCAGTGTCATCACAAGGATCTTAAACGTGGAAGCAGAGGAGTTAGTGTCAGAGTGATAGGATTGGATGTGATGGGAGCAAGACTCAACCGGCCGTCGGCCATCACTGGCTCTGAAGATGGACGGAGCCAGGAGCCAAGGAATGGGAGCAGCTTTTAACTGGAAAAGACAAGAGAATGGATTCTCCTTTAGAGCTTCCGGAAAGGAATACAGTCCTGCAGACGCTTTGATTTGAGCCCAGTGAGACCCATTTTGGACTTCTTTCTTCCAGAATTGTAAGATAATGTATTTGTTATCTTAACCCACCAGTTTGGGGCAGCTGCTGTCCCCAATTTGTGACAGCAGCTGAGAAAACTACCACATAACCTCTTTCCGCAAACTCTTGACCTCTATTTCCCTTATAGGCCCTGTGCTCTGACCAAAGTGACTTCTTCAATGCCTCCCCGGGCATGCTTTCCTGCCTATTTTCGGATCCTTGTTTATGGTCTCCCTCATTAGGACAACACACCACCTCACGTCAGCAGAGGTGACTCCAGTCCATCTCTCAGGATGCTGCCCGGATGCCTCTTCTGCTCTAGGCCCCTGCACCTGCTGGATGCATGGAATCTCTTCCCTTGAGCTCCTGCAGCGCTGGACTGTCTATTCTGGCTCTCGCTGCATTTTCTCCTGGACTAGAGTTATTTGTGCTCATGTCCTATCTTCTCTACTGGATTTTAAACATCTTGATGACAGGGCTAGTTTTTATGCATCTCTAAATCCTCTACAATGCCTAGCCCATTACATTTATGGTCTACCAACTTATATAATCACAGCCTTTTTTGTGTGTAAATGCACATACATGCATGTGTGTATATATGTATATATATATGCACATGACATTATAGAACATTCATATGCTTTCACAGGAATAAGAGGAAAAAGAGCATTCGGGTTTTTTACCAACTGCCATACAAATGTTAATATTCCAGGCATGTCTATATTTTAGGACCAGATGAGCTTTTATCTCTTTACAAATTGGAGGCCAAGGCATGGGTGAGTGTGGGGGAGTTTATTTCTTGATTGAGGAGCTGCATGTTAAAAGTGGAGAGCTGTACCTGAGACACGTCTGTGCTTATGCAAAGGATCGGAGCAAAAGAGGAATGGGGGCTCCATGAGCAACTGTAGGGAGGTTTTGAGCCAACAGCCTAATTTTTCCTTTTATTCGGGATAAAGGAATGCTACCAGAAAAGAATGCAAAACACTTTTTTTTTCCTGCCAATGTTGAATAATATCTTTCTAGAAAGAAAGAAACTAGGAATAAAACTAAGTTATGACATCAAGTGGCTGATTACACACTTGGCTTGTACTCTGTAAGACAAGGCATTCTTTAAAAAAAAAAAAAAAAAGAATTGGAATGTTTTGTCTCCAGGATAAGCAGGTATCTTGTGATGCCATAGCTTCCAGTTTTGTGAAAACAGAAAATTGTTCTTGTTAATATTTTGCCTGTTGAAGCAATTACTTTAGCTGTTTTTTAAACTTTTGTTCTTCTAAAATAAATATCAGACCCAAGAATACACTTCCCTCCAAAGACTATCCTCATCTCAGTACATTTTTAGTTCATGTCTTCTCAGATCGCTTCTCGGCCTTTTGGCTAAGATCAAGTGTAGTTCATGTCTTCTCAGAGTCGGGAAATGATAGCTCACGAGTGCCTTTTTAGATATTTGGATTTATTGACCGCTTTCTATATGCCAGACACTATGCCAAGTGCTTTATAGAGATTGTGCTATTTAAAACCAACAATTCTGCGAGGTGGGCTTCACTTTACAGTTTGGGTAGCTGAGCCATAGCGCATTTAACTTCTTGCACATGCTTTCGTCACCAATAAGGGGCACAGACTCAACTTACCTGGAGGTATTTGCATCTCCAAGCCTGTGTTCTTGACCTCAGTGACATGCAGACCCTCTCTGTGGGCTACTCGCTGGGCAGAGGAGGTGGTGGTATCCCTCCTGTACACAGATGTCAGCTTTTGTCCTTAGATACTAGAATTATAAGGAAACTCCAGAGCTGGACTTTCCAACTTTTTGGACAAGAACCCCAAATAAGAATCACGTTTAACATCTAGTCACTGAACACACACTATGAAATAATACCATCACTGCTTGATATGTATTCTGATGTCTTTTATTCTATTCTATTTCATTTTTTTAAAAATTCCCATCAGGATGCACTAGATTGTTTTCATAATTCACTAATGGGCCATTACCTTTATTTTGAAAAGCACTGCACTAGAACATAGCTGGTCTATCTTACACAATTACCTTTTGAAGAAAGCTCTACCATCTTAGGCAAGTCATTTAATTTCCAAGTCCTGTGTCCACATTTGCACAATTAGGTTGGGCCAGATTAATGATTCTTAATCCTGGCTGCACGTTGCAAATATTTGGAGGACTTTTAAGTACCCTTATGTCCAGGTTTTTGCCCCAGGATTTCTGATAATTACTTGTTTTGGGGTGGGGCCTGTGGATTTTTTGGCTGGTTTAACTCCCCGGGTTACTCTACCATGCCACTAGAGTTAGGAATTACCGGACTGGATGATTACTACATTTTCTTCGAGCCAACAATTCTGACCATTTTGATAAGGTTCAGAGATTATATTTTTTAAAAATTCTTTGTAAAGTTAGTATTTGTAAGGAGAAAAGGGTATTAACCTTGAGCAATATCCCTTACAACAACGGTTTTCACATTCTAGTTACATAAGGAATTGGTGTTTTTTTTTTTTTTTTTAAGATTTTATTTATTTATTTGACAGAATGAGAGAGAGAGCACATGAGAGGGGGGAGGGTCAGAGGGAGAAGCAGACTCCCTGCCGAGCAGGGAGCCCGATGCGGGACTCGATCCCGGGACTCCAGGATCATGACCTGAGCCGAAGGCAGTCGCTTAACCAACTGAGCCACCCAGGCGCCCAGGAATTGGTGTTTAAAACTCCTGATGCCCCGAGTGTACCCCCATTGATTCTGATTGTGGACATCCAGGCTGGGGCCACATACACTTTATTTTTGATGGGGCTGGTCTGGGAAACACTGCATTACATCATCTCGGCAGCTGTGGGTAGTTTCCCATAGTCCTCAGTGCCGGGCACGCGGCCTGGGGCTGGGGCCCTGAAACGTTTGCTGAAAGCTGCACCATAAACCTTCCCGGACACCACTACTCTCTGCTACTGTCCCGGCTTCGCATCCGTTTCCCTCTGTTCTTTGATTCCTTTTCTAACTCAGCCCAATAAACGATCACATTCTGCGTCTTCTCTTACTCCAACCATAATTACGGCCTTAAATACCAAAATCACACTCAAACTGGGTTACTAAGACTCTGGGAGGTATGGTGGTAGGTAAAAACAATAGGATGAGCTTGAAAAAAATCTTTAATTTTTTTTTAACAAATACTTTTAGAGTGCCAACTATGTGCCAATCTCAGTTGCAAGGACTTTATAAATATTAACTCAGTTGATATCTGTAATAGTCCTATGAGATAGGTGCCCTCATCCTCCAGTTTTATGGATTAGGACCCTGAATCCCCGTGTATTTCTGTAGCACTGATTCTGCTCAGTGTTTTGAAGGGCATTATTACTATTTTTTAATATAAAACAAATAATGATACTGTACGGAGTTGAGCCCAGAATTTCAGTAATATTTTTTTAATGATTTTACTTATTTGAGAGAGAGAGAGAGTGTGTGTGAGCAGGGGGAGGGGCAGAGGGAGAGGAAGAGGGAAAAGCAGACTCCCCGCTGAGTGGGGAGCCAGACGCAGGGCTCAATCCCAGGACCCTGAGATCATGACCTGAGCTGAAGTCAGATGTTTAACTGACTGAGCCACCTAGGTGGCCTCAGTTAATATTTTAATAGGAAGTGGAAAATAAATTTGATCTTGGGGTCAGGCAGACCTCCTGTGAGTAGAGGCTTAATCTCCTCCACCATTAGAGGTATTTCAGTGGAAAAATTTGAGAATTTGGTATTAAGGAATTACTCAGTAAAGCATTCTTAAGTTAATTCACCCAAGTAGCAATTTTCTTGAATATTATATAGTACGGCTTTCTTATTTAAATTTTATCTCTAACCATGTAAATGGAATGTATTGCCTAATACAAAGTAAACATTTTTTTGAGCTAACAAATATGTATTTGCCAATAAACTAATAAAAGACTAGTCTCTCATTTGCCAATTGACATAGATACATATATACCCTCACTCTGATATGCAATAATTTATTTATTGGTCAGTTAGGAAAGATACAATCCCCAAATGAAGATGACTCACATGCAAAGGAAATTTTTCTGCTTGTAACATTCATTTATTAACTGGCCTGTTGGGTTGGTTTTCTGGAGTCTTTCTAGAATTTTCTAGGAGATTTTGCCTCCTTCTCATCTACAAAACCAAGACCACCAGTATTCTATCTGCAGTCATCCCCACCTGGTCTATCTCCCTGTTGCCCGTCTAGCTCTGAGCTTATTTCCCAATGTCAATATCAATGTTCTTGTGTTGTTTCAAAGACCCAGCTTCTATCTAGAACCACATTTCAGATAATCAGTGTCATTTCTTTTCCTCTGTGTCTGGGTCCTTGTCAGTAAAGCCCCAGCTGATTGGGAGGGGGAGTCTGAGAGAGTACAATCCAGCTGTACCCATTGTCATATCTTAATCTTATGGTGGCCAGGTTTTTCTGTAGGAAGTGTATCTTAGAGTAACCAAATAGTTCTGGTTGATGAAAAAATTTCTCTTTTACAGAAGAATGTTGGCTAAGAATTGTACAAGGAATGGCAAAACTAGAAAATCACCACTTTTCCATCCTTAATGAAATCACCGTTTCAAGCAAGAATCATCAACAGTTGCTACCACCGTTAAGTGAAAGATTGATGAGGAATAGGAATACTGACGTGGTACCCACAGGACACTTGCTGACTGCAAGTAGAAAAATATAACTTTAAAAATGAAGGCTTAAGCTGTCACCTTTTATTTGGTGATCGATCTTAGTATTGAATACTAGGAAACCAGCTTAGGTGGTTATTGTTGTGGTACAATGTGAACTACATTGCCTTGCCTGTGAAGTATTCTAACAAAAATGTTTAACTTGCATCTAATCAAACCTTCGAAGCTAACATTCACTTTATAGGAAATTCAGGGGATAAAGTAAAAATTAAATGACATCATGCAGAAATCAGACAAACTCAAAGTGGAACATTCTACAGGACATGTCTTTTCAATGAGTCAATGTCGTAAAAAAAAAAAGCACGTGTTTGGGTTCTCCTCCGGACTAAAAGAGATTCAAGAGACAATAATAACCACTGCAATGTGTGATTCTTTAGTGGATCGCAGCTTGAATAGCTGTAGAAAACATTTTTGAGAAGGGGCATTTGTCTTAATTCAGGCTGGTATAACAAAGTACTATTGACTTTGGTATATAAACCAGTGGCTTATGAACAACAGAAATTTATTACAACAATAAAAGAAATGAAATTTATAAACAGTGGAAATTTATAAGTTTATAGATAGAAATTTAGAAATTGATATACAAATTTCTCTAGATGTTCGAGATCAAGGTGCCAGCATGGTTGGATTCTGGTGAGAACCCTTTTTTCCACATTTCATTGTATTCTCACATGGCCAAGAGTGTAGAGAGAAAACAAGCTCTTTTGTGACTCTTATAAGGGCCCTAATCCCATTCAGGAGAGCTCCAGCCTCTTGACCTCATCTCATCCTAATTATCTCCCAAAGGCCCCACCTTCTAATACAATCACAGTGGGGGATAGGGTTTCAACATACGAACTTGGGGTGGGGGGTGGACACAAACATTCAGTCCATAACAGTATCACATGATATCAGCAAGCTATTTTCAGTTTTGTTAGATGTAAAATTTACGGTTATGTAGGAACTTGTCCTTCTTTCCCAAATACAATATATTTAGGGATGAAATATCATGAGGCAATTTCCTGTAAAATACTTTAGGACAAGGATAAAGAAAATATGGCAAAAGATTGACAGTGGTTATAAATATAGGTTTTGGTTACATAAGTGGGAATTACATGCATCTTTCTACATTTTTGTTTCTTTGGTTTTCCAAGTGTGGAACTTACTAGAAATTCAGATTCTAGGGCCGCACTCTGGACCTACTGAATCAGAAACGCTGCTGGGGAGACGGCAGCAGTGATTTTCACAGGCCTTCCAGGATATTCTGGAAGTAAAGTTTGAGAACCAGTGCCTTAGGGCATGGTACGGGTAGGTAGGAATGGATGGTAGGAAAAGGATCCATTTGGCACTGTGATGGAATTACTGAGATGAAATATAATATCAAAAATGAGTCCATGCAATGTAGACAGGAGAGTGGGAAGTGAAGGTAAGAAGCCAGGTATCCTCCAGGCCTGAGAGGCATCACTGCAGCATGATGGAGGGCACCTGCTCAGGGCCCAGACTAGACGTCACAGACCACATGGCCTGGTGGTGTCTCTTCTTCATCGGGGGTGTCTGGCTCTGCCATAGCACCTTCCATGGGTGCTCTCATTCTTCCAAGATAGGTCCCTTCTTAGAGATTTGGGGCCTGCTCCTAAGACTGTTATTAAGTGCTGACAGAAGGTGCTGTGTGGAATGACTCTCACCTCCCCTGACATGCCTTGCTCTGCAGGCTGGACTGGCCACACAGTCCCATTCTCCCCCTCCAACCTCCCATCTTAGAGCAAGAAGAGAGCCATCATTCCTGCCTGGTCCATTTCATCCTACTTCGGTTAACTAAACAATCTCAGACTTGTCCCAGGCTTACCTAATGAATATTAGCTCATACGTGGGCGCAGATTATAATGCTCCTCTGAAAAAGAGCTTCATATATAAAATGACGCTAACAAGCCTTCTTTTCACTTACACCAACTATTTTACATAGCATTCTCTAGAACGGTATTTCCCAAAACATGTTTTTAAGAGATAATGCATATGAAAATTGTCTGTGGCTCAATAAATCTGGAAAATACTAGGCTAACCATGTTTAATCAATTTCATTTCATGCAGAATTTCTCCATTAAGAGTCATTGTGAATTTCCACATGGGGCAATTATAGAACAAATCCTCCCAAGTATCCTTGCCTGTCGAATGCATGTACAGATGATGGCTCAGAGACATGTTTTAGGAACTCTTTCTTTAAAGCTTAATGGGTAAAATCTTGTGGAAAAACTGTATCTATGCATTAAGGAAGCAGTGATAAGAGGCCTTTTTTTTGATGTGGTAGGAATGATATTGTTTCCAGAGTTTTAAAAACAAGCATAAAATGGTTTAAAATAATGGCAAATCCTTTCGATATGAGCCTTAAAGACCCAAATTTTCAAAATAACTTACCTTTGCAGAATTAACGAATGAAAAGCTGTCAGAGATGAAGCCACCGCTGTGACCAACTCAAGGAAATAACATGAACATTGGGTCCAGGCATCATGCAATGCAGGGGCCCTGCGAACAAGAGCTCTGCGCCTGGCCAGCAGGGGTCGGGGGAGCTGATCCCCAACTTATGGCCGGATAGATGATTCCGTCTGTTTTCAAATCCTGGGCCTTACTTTGTTTGTGCTTAGGGAAAAATAGGTACAGCTTTGAAGTTTTGGCCCTCGACATAACAGTATACCTTATTCTAGAATAAGGTGAGACTCATATGCTGCTTGGATAATGTTAATTTAAACATTAATTTTACCCCTTTTTAATTTTCTTTTTCCAGAAGAGTCAAGTGAAAAAAGCTTTGAGCGTTATCATTTCTTGAGGCTGGAGAAGAGGCGGAATGAACCCTGCGTTGTAAGTCTTAACAATAAAGCAATCATTTCTCTCATAACTTTTGAATAATTTAGGCTCTTTTTACCAGACAAGAGTTTGATTGCATTGCTAGGTTTCCTGACTTAAGGAGCAAGGTAGCAATAGTAAAATTGGGCGAGGAAAGCTCAGGGCTGGATGATAAAGGCCAGGATATGTATGAAATTAGCACTGAAGGTGCTATCAGGCTAATCCTATGGGGGTGAAGAGGCTCAGGGGGGGTTAGCCACCCTAAGTGACTTAGATCAAGTTATGAGAGAAGTCTAGAGACATTTTCTAAAGAAAAGTGATCAAATACAGCTCAATTTTAATATAAATTATGTTTTTGTGAGTACACAACATGAATTATGTTCTTGAACATTTACCTGGAAGTAAATATACTTGGACACCTTCCTTGCCAAGCACTGTGCTGAGACATTGGTAATTCAACAGTGAACAACACTTACGGAGCTTACTTCCTAGTGGGAGGGGCTAAAAGGCAACTACTGGAGCCACGAATGAGGGCGATAAGCAATACAAGGAAAGAATGCGTGCTGTGATAGATCATAACAGTACTTGTAGCTGAAATGATCCTAAAAGGCCTTTTAGGAAGGGACTTGAAAAGTGGGGATGGAAGGATGAAAAGTTAGATATCCAAAGAAACAGGGAGTAGGGGATGTGGAACATTCTAGGCAAAGGGAATAGCAAGCACAAAGACCCGAGTTATGAAAGGGGTTGGCAGGTTGTGTATGAACAGAAAGAAGCCCAGTGTGGCCGAAAGCATAAAGATCAATGAAGAGAGTTCCAGAAGACGACATTGCAGGGGCAGGCGGAAGCCTGACCATGTAGGACAGCAGGAGACCCCATACAGATTTTGCTTGGGGGTAGTGAATTTTGGACTTTTGAGCTCCAGAACTGCTAAGAGGATAAATATGTGTTAAGTCACCAAGTTTGTAGTAATCGTTACAGCAGCCCTAGGACATTAATACACCTGTGCAGGAAAAGACTGTCCCTGTCTGAGTCTACCTGCACCCCTCCCCATCTGAAAGAAACAGGATCATTAAGTGATTGGTGCAATTCAATCCCTAATATAAGATAGTGGATTCCTCATTCAGTGTCTGGTCCTCAGTACTCTACCTCTAAGAACTCATTTTCCTTGCCTCATCTGGCGTGATCAGATTAAAGAGGAATAATACACACGAGCCTAACTCATAAATCACACCACTGATTTATTGGTTTATTCATGAAAATATAAATACTAGAGTCTGCTTACTCAGATCAGCCCCTAAGCACTGCTTTGTCTTGCTTGGGAAGCGTAAAGTCAGAATGAGGCAACGGGTTTATCTTGAGGGCTGATGTTACCAAATCTCATAGCCTGGTGCATTCACCTCCTACCTGGGATTAGAACATTGACATTAGTTAGACAGGTGCTCTCTCTCCTGACTTTGCTGGGACGTTCTGGCAAATTCTGCCTTGCAGTTACCACCTTTCTTGAGTCCTTGATGGTTGTCATCCAGCTGTTTCAGCAATATTCCTTTAGATATGCTACAATGACTCAACGTCCATGTATATATAGTATCTCCTCAGATACTTGGGTCACAGTGTCACCAAGAACTCTTCATTCACTCAGATTCATTCAAGAAACATTATTCAGTACTAAATGCTATACATTGCAGTAGGATATGAGACACAAAGTTAAGTAAGACGGTCTTATTCTTCACAAATTTTATGGCTTTTTAGTAGATTAAAAGCTGCTGTGTATTTCTCCGATAGAGAGCTGATCTCATCTATTTTTTTGTGATTTCATGACTTTCATTTTTTTACAGGATAACATTTCCTGACACTTACTGTCAACTTCAGGAATGGTCCAGTTGAGGACTTACAAACCAGTTAAATCAATCCAATGAAATAATCTACCATTCAGACGTTAGTCAGGTCCTGTTTTGACAATTTTATACAAGTATTAACATTTCACGAGTCTAGGGTGATAAAGACCCTAGCATATAAAGTCTTCCTGATGTTCACATTTCCATAAAACAGCAAAGAGATGGTCATGGCCGTCTGTCAGAGCTGTGCCCTGGGTGGTCCCTTCTGACCAGTAGTTTCATTCTGTAATGGTGATAGACACCATCATTGAGTGCAACTTACTTTTTTCTAATTTTCTCAAGTCAAGAAATCACAAAATCACGAGCATGCCGTGCACTCTACTTTACATACATTGTGCATCTAACCAGTGAGCTTCTGGAGTTACGGAGCTATAGCTGTTTTCACCACCATTTTCATAGAAAGACCATGTTTGGTAAACGCTCCTTCTTGGTGTGACATTGCTGTGGTAGCCATCAGTCCCCCTGGTTTGAAAGTTCATGTTAGTCAGAAACTAGGAAAACTAGGAAAGACTAGTGGAAGAGGGATTTTTGTGTGTGACCTAGGACAAGTCACTCACCTCTCTTAGCTTGTTTCCTTGTTTGTGTCGGTTAAATATTATTTATTTAGCTTTCCCAGTTTTAAAATTCGATGACTCTTTGAGAATCTCTGGAAAATATGATCACAAAAAGTTAAAGCTCTTCTGTTTATTGGTAAGGACTCAGGTCCATCTTATGGAGAACTTCAGAACGATGTTAGCCAAATTCCACTTCGAGTAGTTTATCAAGTAGATGCCATAAACGGTCAGCAGATACTGTCCTTGCTTTGTCTTCTTAATGGAAGGGAGAGGCACCATTAAATAGACACACCCAAACCCCACAACTACTTTCCTGAAACAACTTCTTTATTTCCATTTTCTGTTTACAAAAGACAGACAGGATAGGGGGTGGGGAGGCGGGAAAAATGCTTGGTCACCCCCAGAGAACAGAGGAAGAGGCCAGAGCCGACAAAAATGGAGGGGACTGCCCTTCCCTGCCATTATCGGTGACAGCAGTGACCGAAAAGAAGTCCGAGCACGATCAAAGGCTTAAGTTAACAAGGCCAGTCGGTTTCGGGAGAGTCAGAGGATCTGTCCAGTCCACGAACAGGAGGGGGGTCTATTGAGGCCTTGGCTGTGGGCGGGAATGGGCCGGTCTCCTGGGAGATCTCGGCCGCCGGCCCCAGGGCCCGTAGGGGCCGCGAGGCGAGTGCCGGGGGAAACCCCTATGGACCACCGGGGCTCGCCGCAGATGGGGCATGGCGAAAGGGAGCACGGATGGCTGAGGGTCCATCATAAAGTCGTCTTCAAGGGCAGATCCTGTCTGGGTAGGGGGGGGGACATCTGAATGGAAATAGTTGGAGGAGAACTGATCCGACTGGGAAGGCTGGTCTGAGGAAAAATACGCATCTTGGGGACAGAACAGGACCCGCGGCATCACCTGCTGAAAAGGAAAGGGACGAGGCTGTGCGGGCAAGGGCAGGCGGGGAGGCGGGGGCGGGGGCAGAGGGGGACTCGGGAGGAGGGGGCTGCCCCTGCGAGGCGGCCAGGCCCGCGCGTCTCTGTTGGGCAGCCGCGGCCTCTCACCGGCCGCGCCGGGTCCTTCCCTGATCCACGTGGCCACGCGGGCGCGCCGCGGCAGCTCCACGCCCCAGGCGTCCGCCACGTGCGCCAGCAGCAGCTGCGAGAGGTGGCGGTGCGCGCGCTCGTCCCAGTGCACGCCGTCGCGCTGCAGGTGCTGCTCCGCGTGGCGGAAGTGGAAGTGCAAGTCCAGCACGTCGAAGCCGTGTTTCTTGGCCTCGGTAGAGCTGTAGAAGTTGGCTTCGATGACTCGGCCTCTCAGGGAGTCATCCCCGGGCTGCTGCTTGTGCTGCAGGAAGCCCGCGGTGATCTGCTTGCCCACGGGCATGGCCGTGTTCCACACCAGGAGGCACGACTCGGGCAGCACCTGGCCCAGGAGCCCGAACACGCTCTCCAGGTTCTTCAGGTAGCTCTGCCAGGAGCCCGGGCCGTACCTGGAGAGGTCCCAGAGGCAGGAGTTCATGATGATCACATCCGGGAGGCCGTGCTCGCTGGCCTGCAGCTCTTGCAGGATGGCCTCCAGGTAGGGGGAGTACACGCGCGTGAGGAAGTAGAAGCGCACCAGGTGGTGGTCGTCGCAGAACTGGCGGACCTCCCGGTACTGGATGCCATTGTGCATGGGGCCCATCTGGCCTCCGTCCACCAGCTCGTCCTTTTCGAAGGTCTCCTCCCCCTTGGCCTTGAGCTGGGTGGTAGTGAGCAGGCAGTCCTTCTGCAGCAGGAGCACCAGGTCCTTGTACACGGCCCTCTGGACCGAGTCTCCCAGGATGACCACGAACTTGTTGTGGAGCAGCTGCTGCACTTCAGAGGCCTGCAGGTGGACCATGACGCCCAGGGCGCGCGGCCTAGGTCTTTCCTTTACGTGCGGCAGGTCTTCAGATTGCTAGGACAGAAGGAGAGAGTGGCTGGGAGCGACCCCTCCCCGCCCTCCCCGGAAGGCTCTCGGTGTGGGCAAGCCTCGGGGAAGGGGACGGAGGGTTGGCCTGGGAAGTCCACGCCCTTAAGCCTGGGAGTGGGAAGAGAGCAAGAAGGGAGTCGGAGGAGGCATAAGCCCTGCTTGGCCGGGCCTCACCTTGACCTGTGAACCCCTGCCCCGTGGCTCTTGGGAGGCCCAAGTTCCACCAGGTCAGAAGCGGCCAACCCCACAGGCCCTCCCCTGGCTGGAGGAGAAACTGGCCCTGGGAAGGCAGCTCAGGTGTCTGACCCTGGAGAACGGGGAGGCAGACTTTGCAGCTGCTTAACAATGAGGACTGTGAATGAGCAAGAACGCCCAGAATGCTGCGATATGTTAAACTGAAGAAGTTACATGTCACATGTGAGCCCTATGTCGCTGAAACTATAGGAAATAGATAACACGGAAAGAAAATATGCAAAAACATAGCTTTTAAGAGACATGTAGGATTATGGATGGCTTGCCTTCCCTCCTTTTTTGTAAATATACTTTGTATAATTGTATGTTTCTTTTAATAAAAAGAATTCAGTGAAATGTAACAAACAACAGAGGAAAAGTATGGGGTGCCTGGGTGGCTCAGTCACCAGTTAAGCATCTGCCTTCAACTCGGGTCATGAACAGGACTTGTAAAAAAGGGCAGTAACACTGGAAATAATTCACATGTTACAGCTATAATATTCTTTGCTTTCCATAGGAAGACGATCAGAATATGCCATCCCCAAATATGCCATTTTGGCATAAGGATTATTTTGAGCTGAAGGCGACCGAGAATCAACAGACACAGGAAGAGTTCCCGGCCTAAAAGCAGTGTATAAATTTCCTTTTGAGGCAGGTGCTCCTTCCCCCACCAGGAAGAGAAGAGTCAAGGAAGAAGATAGGGAACTGTCAACACCAAGATGAGTTTTCATAAACTGACTTTACAAAAAAATAGCCCCGATTTTCCATTAGTACCTTCATATATTTCTGAGTTGTCCCCACATTTCATCATCCCATGAAACCCAAACCCCTTTTCCTTTATTAAAATTATATATAAGCCCCTGAATCTGCTTTTTTGAGTTTCTATTCTGTGAACTCCTGTGCACATAAATATTAATAAAAATTGTATGCTATTTCTCCTTTAACCTGTCTTTGTTTAATTCACAGGGCGCCGACACTGAACATAACAGGGTAGAGGAAAAGTTTTTCCTCCTGAGCACATTGCATAAAACGTTAAGAGTTGTGAAACTCATCTTCAAAACTTCAGTTTATTTTCAAGCTGTCATTTACAACCATATCCATTAATGAATAAAAGGTAACAACACACTTCAATATTACCAACAGATTTCAGATGGGGAGGAACATGGCATCCACTTCATACACTTAAACAGAAGCCAACAAAATCCATTGTGGCTTGATATTCGTAGGCTTTTATGCATCAGTAAGCATTTTAATAGGGGTGGGTGGATAGCTACTATTAAATTACACAGTTTTTAAAAGCTATACTATTTGTGGTTTTAAATGGGTACAAGCACAAAAATAAAAACATGAAAATGGGTAGTCTGTAAGAGTTGCCCTAAGAGAACAGTTGAAAATATTGGTTTATTTTTCCCCAAAGAATCTTCATTTACATGATTTTGTTATCAGAAAGAAAAAGGATAGAGCTCATTGTGGTACAACAAAATAAAACCTTAAGCAAACTCCAGATCCCTTTGGGGCTCAGGCACGTTCCTTTGTTTGCAATCATTTCTCACACTTTAAGTGTCTACTCAGTGCTCCACAGAAGGGATATAAAAATGAGTAAAACCTGGTCATGCCCTTCAGGAGCAGAAAGAGTGCTAAGTGCCATGAACATAGAAGGAACAGGTGCTGCGGACTTGCAGGGTCTTTGTGAACAAACAGTACCCCCCTGCCCTAGACCCCAGGCTCCAAAGTACAAAGTGAAGGGGGAAACCTCCTCCCAGAGTTTCTCATGACGCTCTCTCTGGGCTGGCACTCTGCTCCCATAGTGGGTCTCGTCCCGTATAGGATATTGAACACCATCCCCTTCCATTAGAGTTCTCTCCCTGCGGTGGGTGGGCAGATCTGATAACCTGGTGGCTCTCCAGGCAGGGTACTTTGTTTGCTGGGCCCAGTGCGTTCCTTGTCTGGGTGTGAAGTGCTCTAGACTGGGACTCACAAGTGGGAGTCCAATCCACTACTTAAAAGCTGTGGGAGATAGAGGCACTGAAGTATACCCTTGAAGAGCACTGCTTTTGGAGCAACGGTACTTGGGTGTGAATCCCAACTATTCTATTTGCCACTTACTTAGCCTTTCTCTGCCTCAATTTCCCTCATCTGTAAAATGGGACTTTGAGTGCCCACTTCACAGATTTCACGCGAGGACTAAATGTAAAATGGTTAGAACAATGCCTGGCAAGTAATAAGCATGGATAAGGGTTAGTTATTCTAATTACTGAGCAAGTTTCAAAACACCGGGTTAATCATCTATAAAAGGAGGAGGAGGACTTAAATGTTTGCCCTGTTTGTCTAGCAGGGTTCTGTGATGATCGGATGAGACGATCCGAGTGAAAGATTTTGAATAAAGCAAAACTAATGTTTGTTGAGTGGCTACTGGATGCCAGGTGCTTTACAAATGTAATCCTATTTGTGACACAATCTTTATTATTTCCATTTTATAGAGAAGGATATCAGTGTGATGGAGCTAAAATTCAAAACCACCGACGCCAAAGTCTGTCTCTGTAGGGAGACATCCTTTACAGCAGAGACATCCTTTATAGCAGAATGCCCTGCAGGCTGGCCTGAATCGAAAAGCTTGGCTCCTGTCAGGGAGATATTTGAAGACAAGATAGAAGAGTGCTTTGGTGTGTGGCAGGCAGGCAACCATTTCCTCTGCCTGCCCAGGAGAGGTGGTTTATGTGTACTGGGGGCGGGGAGCGGGGGCCTGTGAGTGACAGTATACATATTTCATCCCATACCTTGATCTCGACCAAGAGACATGCAAAAAATAAGTGACGTGGATTTTAGAATAACCAAAACACAATTCCACAGACTCCCAGTGTTTGAGGAATCCTGGCTGCCCTGTGTCCCCACCAGTGAACTTAACCCACCCACATGCCCAGAGTCAAAACTGGGCAAAAATGTCTCCCTAGGAATTTCTCACTGTTCGAGCAGATCAGACTGTGGAAAAGAAGGGAGGAGGAAATGACTGGAAAGAACACTCTAGTTAGAAGTTAAACTGAAAGGAAATTCATGAAATTCTTGATAAAGAGCACCAGGACTGTAACAGGATTAACAAATCAGACCCCCGCCCCGCAGGACTATCACCCTGGGAAAGAATCCTTTAAACTAAGATACCAAGCACTTAAAAACAAAACCTAACAAAAACAAAGTGACTTTTTTTGGGGGGGGGGTGAATGAAGAATAATTAAGAGCTAAATCTAAAAGAAACGTTGGTAAGTTCCATTTTCAAAGCTCTTTTGATTTCCAAAAAATGAAACAAAAGGGGGATTTGAAAACAGATTACTGGTCTTTTGAAAGTAGGCTTCTTTTTTTGCTTCAAATTTGCTCAAGTCACCTATTTGTTTTGGTAGCTATTTTGTAGATAAGAGTAACTCATGCACTCATTCAGGAAAGATCATCGCGAACCCGATACTGTACTAGGTGGAAGGACTACGTGTAAAAAGGCAGTCTCTTCTCTCAAGAGCTGCAGCAAGGAAATGGACAGTAAGAGGCAAATACTGAAGAAGGTGCTAGCAGGTACAAAGGATGTATGCAAATGAAGCACCAAAGCCAGCTGGAGGAGTCAAGAGGGAGGGAGGAGGTATACCGGTGATCCTTGCAATCTGTGATTCCAACCTCAAATTAACACCTTTTTTTTAAAAAAAAAAGAGTTTCATGATGATTCCTGAAATCATAATTTTAAGTTAGTTCCACGCTTTCTATTTGGACTTTGACTAAAGCTCTGACAGAAACATGAATTAATAATGGCTACTACTGTAATAAATGACTTTCAAGAATTTTGCTTAGATTTTTGTTTGGGGGTAATTAATTTTTTAATAGCTCCATAAGCCATGACTTATAAATCATTGACTATTGCTGTATAACTATCACAAACCAAACATGTAACATTTGCTTTTCACTAATCAATGTGTTGTAGAAATTAGGTTAATTTTTTTTTTTCTTTTCTTACTGATCTTTAGTTACAGGAAGACAGACACAGAAATAGGTCAGCTGCTCTAGAGACCCTGCAGTGAGGTCATAAATCAGAGGTGGTCACTAACGATTGGGATGTTGTTTTGATTAGTTGTAGGAAGTACTTGTAACTAGTTTAAAAGTTTCTTGCATAAGACTAACCATCTTAATGCAACATTATCCCGGGAATATAAATAGTTCATTTCCTTCTAACTGCATTTTGGTAATCAAATTAATGTTTTGAACTTTCCAAGATCCCCTTACACTTAATGGACTAGATATTTGTACCATCTTGTACAAATACAGTTATTTTTCAGGAATTCACCTCAAGGTCTTGGCATTTGCTTAGTTTTCTAAGTGGGCTTTAAACTTGTCAAAAATTAAACTGCAGGCCATATAAGGTTTTCAAAGAAGAAAAACAATTCAAACTTCTCTTTGGGAAAGCTTAACGAATGGCCTGAGATTTGCTGGTTCTCAAGACATTCATCTTTTGCTCTGGGCCAAGTCAGTTAACACACTCTTCTGTATAACACAAAGAAGGGGGAAATAATGCAGGCCTACTATTTTAAAAAGTGGTTTTAGGAGTAAATTTTAAAAAACACATAAAAGTACTGTGAGATGCTATGGTACATAATGCAAATTATTTGCAACTATCAGCCAGGAGAAAGTCTGAGCCTAATCCCCCCCACTCCAAATAACCTCACCTCTAAAAGAGGCCTCAACTCTGCAGCCCATTAATTAATTGAGCAAAAATTTAGAGAACACCTGTGTCTACCTGGGGCTCTGACCAGTTGTCATTCTGCAAATTTGACTCACACACCCACCAACTACTGTCAGGGTTCCTCTACTCCACCCCTGTATCACCTAACCCTACCATATGGCCCATATTTCTAACTTGGCTATTCAGTGAGTCCTCACCACATCTAACATCTCAAACACACGTGATGTAAATGGAAAACTGAAACTAGTGGGTTTCAAAGTGGGTTCCATTTTAACCACAAGTTTTCCTCGTGGAGGCAGGAATCCCTGCAGAACTAATCAACTTGTATCATCACCATCCCTACGGGGCCACCATCTTAAATCTGTGATTCTTTCGCAATAAAATATCCACGGAGGGATTTCACACACTTGAAGAGTGAAAATTACCAAGTTTAAAAAAGTATTTTTCCCATAATAATAGGCTAATAGGAAATGTTCCTATGGACTTTAGAAAGAAACGCAGGTGACATCCTTTACGAATGAAGTGGGGGTTCATAATACCTGATAGCAGGTAACTTCTCTAAAAACGAAAGATAAACCATGGAACCTTTATTCAAATAGCCCCATTTAAAAAAAAAAATAACAACTCTTGTTTTACAAAAGGATCTCCTAAAAGTAAAAAAAAAAAAAAAAAAAAAAATCAAAGCAATTCATATAAACAAAAATAGGATTTCAATCGTGTACAGTCTTTGACGAACTTCCACATTCTGATCTCAAACCATTATTTAAACTACATCCGCTAACTCCCTACCTATTACTCCCCGAAGACTCTGCCAGATAACAGAAAGGCAGTGAGCTGGCTTTCCTTTCCAGGAGCCAATGAACTCAGACGTGGACTCTGGCCCCAAACAGCTGTGCGCTCTTGGGCTGACTGCCCACTGTGCTGAGCCGCCGTTTCCCTCTGGTGCCAAACGGGCTAAGATCACCTACCTCGCTGAACAGCAGTGAAGATGAGAGATCACGGCAATGTCTTTCAAGGGCCTAGTACGGAGCGGGCCGTGCTTCAGGCACCTTTAAACCTCGGGCAGGACCACCCCTCCCCGCTGGGACTTCAGAGAAAAACCGAGCCTGCAGACGTCACCTCGCTCCCGTTCCCTCCATGGAACCTTCTAGTGCACAGTCCCCTTCTCCTCCCTCCGGCAGGGGCAGAGCCGTACCTCCTCGCCTGAAAAGGTAACTCCTCAGCTCAGGTGGCTCGCCCTTCCACCTCCTCAGGAACTTTGCTCCAGAATGTCCCCTGGAGAGGGGATAATTATGCATTCTACTTTTTCTTCACTCTCCTTTGGCTGGTTCCTTCCTTTAAGCACTAAACACATTCTAGTTTCTTGCTTTAAAAAAGAAAGGAAACTTCTTTGACTCCACCTCCAGGACAGTCCTATCTTTGGCTTCCCCTTCAAGGCCACTTTCAACAAGAGCTGCTTGCGCTGCCCTGTGGCTGAGTCCTCACCTCCCACTCACGACTCTTACTTTAATGCGGCTTCCAACTCCACCAAACGGGAGAAATCTTGGTCAGGAAATCACCAGTGATTTCCCGGCCGCCCCTGTCAATGGCCACCTCGTGGGCCTTATCACCCCGGCCGCATTCCCAGCTCGTCGGGGCCGGGGCGCCCCGGGTAACTCCCTTCGGAAAACTGCCCGAGCCTGACATCCTTGTCTCCCGGCTCACCTCCCCCACGATCCTGTGTGAGTTGCTCTTTCTGGGCAATTCCCCAACTGTTGGTCTCTCTCAGGACCCACTAATCGGCTCCTTTCTTCCTTTCTTCAACCTTCTTTGCCGGGCTAAATCCATCCACGCTCACGGCATCAGTCAATACGCTGATCATACTTCTCAGTTGGCCCCACACGGTTCTGGCTTACCCCCGTTTTCCCAGCGCAACTATTAGGGGCAACCTCCCCACCACACACACACCAAAAAAAGCCCCACTTTGGGTGGAAACAAATTATTCGGGTCCTCTTATCAATCACCATTTGTATGCAGATGACTCCTGTATTGTGGCGAAGCCCAGTGGCTCGGAGGGGGGCCTGGAGTCAGCCCCCTGGGTTTATATCCGGTTCTGCCGCTGACTCGCCTCTGCGACCCCGGGCAGCTTAAGTAAATTTTTTTTTGCACTTCAGAACACTCATCAACAAAACTAGAATAATACTATGACTTTCTTAAGAAGTGAGGGTTACGTGAACAAAGTCATTGGCGTGAGGTCTGCCACATTTTTAAGTGCTCAATAAATTTAGCCAGCCCAAACTTGTCTCCTGAGCTTCAGGGTATTCAGGTGAGTAGAGTAAAGTTCCCAGGGGATGGGAAGGGGGAGGGGGCACGGAGTAAACCGTCTGTGTGGGCCTCTTATCACTTTCAAATTCTCTAGACGCCCATTTATCCTACTATCAAACTGTGGCTGAATTCCTAAGATAATTCTCTTGTGACCTTTGGACAATCTTCCTAAAGGTAAAAATCGATCATCTGTGGGGACGGCAGCATATTCTTGCTGTGCATTTTCTGAGAGTTGCTATGTAATTCATGCGTGCCACATTGGTTGGGGATAACCAGGTGGAAATAACCTCTGCTTCTGAAATGCTTGGATCAAGGCATTTTTTTATGGTTCGTGACCCTGGCTGCTTCCATTATTCCTAAAAACCTCCCTCAAAATCCTTGAAAGATGGCCTGGATGGAGAACAGTTCAACTATTTCTTGGCATTAAAAAATAAGATGTAGGGGCGCCTGGGTGGCTCAGTCGTTAAGCATCTGCCTTCAGCTCAGGTCATGATCCCAGAGTCCTGGGATCGAGCCCCGCATCGGGCTCCCTGCTCCGCGGGAAGCCTGTTTCTCCCTCTCCCACTCCCCTTGCTTGTGTCCCCTCTCTCGCTGTGTCTCTCTCTGTCAAATAAATAAATAAAATCTTTAAAAAAAAAAAAAAAGATGTAATTCTTGAGGCTATGCTTTAGGGAGGAGGATGTTGCAATGTATTTTGGGAAGCTGAGCACAGTGACCAATTTTACCTCTGTTTTATTAGATTTTATGATGAACTTTTTTACTTTCCATAAATTACTCTTAAATCTTAAGGAAGTGTGTCTTCACTTTGGAAGACTTCTAAAAGGGTCTGGTTGTTATTTTGTGTTTTCTCACCTACTACGCGATCATCTAGGGTTTTGACTTTCGTGTCTTCATTTCCGTTTAGTATGCTAGCATAACTCCCAACATTTTGTATTTAGAAACTCTGTTTTTTAACCTAGGAGATGACCCTTCCTCCTGTGCAGCTCCCGAACGCCTGCGGATGAATTTTGGAACCCATGTGTCCCAAGAGAGCTTTTTCTCACCTCTTTATGTTTGCTCTGTGGTTCGGGATCAATGTTCCCTAACCCACTGAAATTCTGTTTCTGCCTTAAGATCCAGTTCCAAACGCAGGTCTGTCTGAAGGTCTCCCTTTTTTCCCCCAGACAGAAAAATCTGCTTCTTCTGATGGCTGCCCTGAGTGAGCACTTGGTTCTATTTTGTACGATGATTAACCGCCCATGTGCCGTTCCACCCCAGTATATCCTCGTCCTGGATATAGTTATGCCTGGATGGCAGAAGTGGGTCTCACCCATCCTTCTACCCCTTGCAGCTAGTGTCTTCTGCATAATGGTTAGCATTCACCGAGCAGTTACTATGTGCCAGGCCTTCTCTCTGTGCACAGCCTGGTGAGGTAGAAACTCTTATATTCGCCACTGTATGGATAAGGACACTGAGGCTTGGAGAGGTTATGTCCATCACCCAAGGCTGTCCAGCTAGCAAATGGCAGAACTGGTCTGTCATTGCCAGTGAATCTTCTGATGGACGAGATCAGCTTAAGATATTGTTTTGTTTCTTTAGGAGGAAATATGGCTCCTAAAGCTCCTGAGCTTTTAACCCCAGCTATAAATACTAGTTGAGATGGAGAGGAAAAAATAGCCTTATCTAGAAAAAAAAATATTTGCATATCGTTTTCCTTTTCATTCTCTGTTGAAAAACAAAACAAAGCCATGTTTTGTACACAGCTGTAAGTTTTTCCCCTGAGGAAACGGAGTGGGGATGAAGTTCACTTAGTTGGGCTTGCGTCACTGGTAGTTAACTATTCCTCCTAGTGGGTCAGTGGAAAGGTCAGGTCTGTGCCAAAGCTCTCCTTGTGCCTCAACGTTTTTTGGACTTCTGCTGACTACTCCAGATTCTAAGTGGTGGTTGACTAAAAAGTTCCCACGGTTGAAAAGGAAGGGGGAGGGGGAGCCCATAATGACTAAGTGGTTTTCAACTGATGGACAGGTTGGATTCTGAAAATTCTGTCTCCAGGAATGGTCACAAAAGCCAATTGAACGGGTGATGTGAACATGAGGCTGAGTCGGCTGGCTGGGGTTTCGCCACCTCCAGAGCTCACTTCATCTCTGTGTGAGATGCTTACCTCAGCATTTAAATGGGAGAAATGGCTTCCGATGCTCCTCCAAGGAGATTATGCGAAAGAGCTCTTAAAATGGATATTCTTTTATCATTGCTGTTATTCTTATTAACAGTGTAGTATCTGAATGCTAAGTGCAATAGTGTTTCTCTGGGGAAAAATAGGTTTTGAATGTAAAAATGGGATTCTAAGAGTCAGTCTCTGTCTGCCCTCTCCCTGCCCGCACTATGTTGTAGAAGGATCTGGAAGACCTGCGTTCCCACTGCTCTGTGCGTTGGCAGCAGGACTGAGGATTTTGCCAGTCCCAAACCCTATGGCTTGGAACCAGAAGGGGGGCAAGATCTGAGAGGTGAGGAGCTCAGCTGGAGAAAGGAATGTCTGAACTCACCTCAGCATGTTTGAGGGATGGGTTTTACCAGTTAAGAGAGCTTTCCAGTTGAATGAAGGCCTTACATTTATTATTTAGAAACGCTAAGTTCCCTTGTTATTCAGTAATGTTTAGTATCCACGTCACCAGTGTGTTACGTGTTTCAGCTATCTGTTCGTTCCTCTTAAGAACCCTATGACATCGGTATTTTCTTTTTCTCCATTTTATACATTCGAAAAATTAAGTTCGGAAGATTGAGTCATCCGCCCAAGGTCATCTATTTTATAAAAAGCAGAGCTGGGAGTCAGAGCTGATGCCAAGCCTTTGTGGTCAACCACAACATACAAGATTGCACAGACAACAGATGCTTCACATCCTTTCCCCTGTTCACAACTGTCTGTCTCTCTTTACTGTAGGTTTTTAGAGATAGAGTAGTTTACCAATCACAAATCCTTCTCATTACAAAATAACTGTTGTCTCGTTGGGGCTGTGCAGTTAAGTGGGGGTAGGGTGAAGGCGTCAGCATGGTGATTCCACTCTATAGTAAGTGCCCAAGAAAAGAGGATCCTAAGAAAGGCTGCTCAGAAATGTGAAGTTAATGCTTAAAATAAAATGGGAAAACTGGAAAGTACTTACTCATCAAAGTAACTGGTGATTAAAAAGTGTACCTCTCCGTTGACTCTAGATCTCTTCCCTCGACAGATTCTTTTGTCGGCTGTCGATCAGAGGGCCAGGTTGGAGAGCCCAGAGCCCCGGCTGCTAGGCAGATAAGTTCACGTCTGGGTGCTGCTGGGTTCGTGAGCCAGCGGCTGGGGAGAAGATGCCATTTCCGGTGGTATCTGAGGCAAATGACACGAGTCAGCATTTACTTCTTTGCATTAGGAAGCGGAAGACTAATGACCAAAGCTTGAAGGCTCCGGCCCATGTGAAAACACAAAGTGGCAAGTAAATCCAAAAATGTAGCATTTTCCTGGAATCTGGGGCTGAGCTGGTTTTCATTTCACATTTCTCAGTAATTTGTGTGTAGCTTATATTGACTCTTAAACTTTGTTCTGTTTTAACAATTCAGACCCTCAGCTCTTACTACCTTGTGTGTGTTCCCCGCTGAGAAAGCAGAGTGGGGGAGAGAAAGATTGGCGGGGAGGGCAGAGAAAGGGGAAGTGAGAAAAAAGAAATAAGAAAATGAGAAGATTGCTCCCTTTTCTAATTAATTTTTCATAGTAGTAATCCTGTGCTGCTTTAGTTTACAAATTAGGCTTTCAGATCCTTTCCCTTGACCTTCCCATGGCCCTGTGGGTAGAGGAGCAGCCCAGTCCATGGCCACAGAGGACTACAGGCCCCAGTAAGCTCAGAAAGTGGCACACCCACGAGACCTGCTGATCCTCCTCTGCTGTTCCACGGGAAACCTGGGAACCCCGCAGGGAACTGGAGGGTATGGGGGGCGGGGTCTTCCGGTGGGTTAGATAAGCGCCCTGCTTTGTTTTCCTGGGTTTGGAAGGACATGATTTGGAGGCCGAGGAATACCCTCTTCCCTACAAATACCAAGATGAAAGAGAAGGAGGAAAAGAATCAGAAAAAAGGAAAAATGAGGAAATGAAGCTCTAAAAGTGTTCTTCCCCAAACTGTGGACCTTCTATGGTGTTTTAAATACTTTAGGACCGAGTATTTCCCCATCCCATTTAATGGTCTAAATTAACTCTAAAATGGGTTCCTCATCCCACTTAATGGTCTAAAATAACAAGAGTAATAGGCTCCAAAACAGTCCAGAAATACACTCCCTCTGCACTTAGTTTTTGTTTGTTTTTTTAATACTGTGCTGTTTAGGTAAATTGGCCTATAAAGCAACCCAGCTGCCTTTTCTTGAGAAATGTCATTTCACGGTACTTCATTGAATACTCAGTGTGTGGCTCATGAATTCCACCCATTACACATTGTTTTTATTTTCTTATCTCTTATCTCTATTTATAAATAAGTTATTTTGCATTTTCTTCCATGATTTTTCATATACTCGTTGCGTGTCTCAAGGCAAGGCTGCATCTAGAACCCAATGGATAGCTTTGGCATTTTACAATTCAGAGTAGTGTATTACATAGCTGAAAATTGGCCATTATTTGATTCTAGAAATGAGTTTCAACTCTTTCCAGGTTCCAGCTCATCTGTGCATTGTGAGGGTGAAAGGCCTTGTGAGGTCTAGGGAAGCATGACCAGAATTGGCATAATTCTAAGACCAGAGAACAGAGGAGCAGGAATGATGCAGATGATAATCTTGCTTATCCTCTTTGAATTTAAAATAAAATTGTTTGAGACAAAACAGCAGATTTTTCTACTGATTTTCTTACTTCTAAGAACTTATTACGCTATATGGAGACAGTATTGCTGTCTTTTGGCCCCATTTTGTATTCCATTGCTCAGTGAGCTGGCTTGCTTTCTTACCCACCAAACTTCCCCTAAATGATAATGAACACTGATGCGTGTAGAAGGTTTTACACTTAGAATCTTGCAACAGACCCTGCTTATAAAGTCAGGCAAGTTTTAATCATTGTCTTCCCATTGCAGGTGGTGGAACTGAGGCCTGGAGCAAGCCGGAATGACTGTCACCTTGATGGAGTGCTCAGGGCACTTAGGACTGCGGTGTGTCCCCTTGCCCTCTCAGTGGGAGGCCAGACAGGGTGCACCGCCATTGTTATTTTGCTTAGTTTCGGAAGGTACTTAATCCATATGGCAGGGAACTTCCAAAGGTACAGGTGGTATGAGTGAAAAGTCCCTCTCCCTTTCTTGTTTCCTAATCCTTCATTTGTCCTGCCAGAAGTGATGCGGTCATGGGCTTCTTATCTATTCTATCAGAAATATTCTATACAGATAACCTATAGCTCTCTGAAATATTTTGTTCTCTCTTCCTTTCTTCTTGAAGAGTCAACTTTCCTTTTTATTTAAGGCAGATGTCTGGAAAGAAGAATACGAACACCACTTAGAACAGATGTTAACCTGCAGAAAGTCTTTGGTAAACGGATCATCCAGATTGTTCCGAATATTCAGATGTTTGAAATGGTACAGAAAACTCATGGCTCGCGACAGCCTGTAAAAGGAGTTAGGTGAAGCTCATCCCTATGGTGTGGCATTTAGAACTGACCCGGGCCCTCGTACCCTGTCTGGGGACCACTTAAACCTTGATGTGGATTTGAGATATGGTGACTGCATGTCTATTGATGGTGTGAATTGAAGCCAGAGCTATGATGCTGTGAATAAAGTAGCTTTGGGGCCACACAGACTTGGGTTTGATAATGAACTTTGTCATTTATGGCTGCATGATGTTGGTAGTCACTGAACTCCTTGTGGCTTGATTTTCTCATCTGCAAAATAATGACAATAACAGTGGCTACATAGATGCAAGGGTTAAATGAGAACATAGACCCAGAGCACCAGGTATATAGTAGTGTATAATAAAATATGTCAACATCATTAATCGTGGCCCATCCACTAGCTCTTTCATTCATTCAATAAATAATTGTGGCATTAAAAAAAAAAAAACAAAAACCTTGCCCCTATGGAGTTGACATTTGGTTGGGGGAATCAGACAACTAAAATAAATAAATAAATAAATAAATAAGTAAAATAATATGTTAGGTAGAAGAGGAACATGATTGTTGGATGAGGAGGATGCAGGGGCTGTGGGTTGGAATTTTAAATGGGGTAGTGACAGGGTTTGAGACCCACTACCCCAGAATATGGCACCTCAGCATGCTGAATATTTTAAGACAAGGGGACTCGAGAAACGGCTCGTGCTGGAATGACTCTGGGGCCTCCCCTGAAGCAGGTCACAAGGCCCTCTTGAGAGAGGTGCTCTCCCCTTACCAGGAAGAAAGTAGCATCCTTATCTCCAAAGACACCAGGACTCAGAGAGGAATCTAAACAAACAGGTTTTGGTAAGTTCCCCCAGTTTATCACCCTGGTATCCTCTGTCCTACCAGTCTTCATCAAACCCAGAGTGAAAAACACTCAGGCTTAACCTTGCTTTGTGTCTTCATTGAACTTTTTTTTTTTTTTAAGATTTATTTATTTATTTGAGAGAGAAAGAGAGCAAGCAAGCAGGGGGTGGGGGACAGGGAGAGGGAGAGAGAATCTCAAGCAACTCCCTGCTGAGTGTGGAGCCCTATGTGGGCCTTGATTTCATGACCCTGAGATCATGACCTGAGCTGAAATCAAGAATCGGATGCTTAACTGACTGAACCACCCAAGTGCCCCTCTTCTTGAAGGCTAATTTGTATGCTTTTCTCTTGTCAATCTGTCTTTTGTTACAGAGACCTGGCTGAGAACCTAGAAGGGACCAACAGTGGTCTGGAGAAGGTCTCCCAGAGAAGATGACATTTGAGCAAAGTCCAGAGGGAGGTGATGGAAACACCATATAGAAATCTGGGGGCAGGAAGCTCCAAGCAGAGAGAACAATAAAGAGGTGAGTGTGACTAGCTTGGAGTGAATAAGAGAGGCAGACACAGGAGATGGAGTCAGAGAAGAAAGAGAAGTAGGTCGTGGACCATTGAAAGGACTTGGGCTTTTACTCTAGGAGCCATTGTGAGGGGTTTGGGCAGAAAATTCCCACCATCTTACTAATAGACTCTGTGGAGCAGGAGAAGCAAGGAGACTACTTCAGAGGTTATTGAATAACACAAGGGTTGAGGCTTGAACCAGAGTGACATAGCTGAGGAATGAGAAGTGGTCAGCCTCCAGATCCATTTTGAAGGTAGAGGTGATAGAATTTGCCTATGGAGAGAAGATAGGGTATGAGAAAAAGGAAGGAAGGCAAGCCTAGCTCTGTAGTTTTGGGCCTGAACAACAGGAAGGATGAAGTTGCCATTTACTCAGATGGAGAAAATTTAGCAGAAACAAGTTTAGGGGGTGGAAGACAAGAGTTTGATTTGGGGCTTGTTACATTTGAGATTCCTTATACACATCTAAATTGAGATGTTGAATGGGGATTTGGATATACGGGTCTGGAGTTAGGGGGAGAGGGCCAGGCCGGAGATATCAATTTGGCTTGGATGCTGTCACCAGTGGAGAGGGTGAAGCTAGGGAGGAAAAGAGGTTTGAGAATTAAAACCTACGCTAGTGGAAGAACTCATAGGGGAGACTGAGGAGGAAGAGTCAATGAAGCAGGAAGAAAACAAGGAGAGTGGGAGATCCTGGAAGCCGAGGGGAAAGAGTGTTTCAAGGGAGGACTCAAGAGACATAGTCTGTGTCAGAGATAGTTGATAAGTCAAGTGGGATATTTGACCATTGGCTGTGCAGGACATTGATGACCTTGACTGAGTGGTAGGGACAAAGCCTGCTTAGAGTGGTTAAGAAAGACAAAGAGGAGAATCAGGGACAATACCATCCTGGAGGAGTTTTACTATAAACAAAGGGAAGTAGAGAATGAGAAGTCCGCTGGAAAGCGTGGGAGCCCAGGGCAGGATGCCCCAAAATATGTGGCAATGGCATAATGATTATTTTTAATTAATGTTATTTAAGAAACAGCCAGTATAACAAAAACAGTCTGACCATCCTAGGTCTCTAGAAAGCAGGTAATAAATCTCCCATGTGAAAGGTACCCTCCCGACACTGGGAGGAAGAGACACATCCTTATCATCAGAGACAGGGAATCAGGGCTGAAGAAGCTTACATAAGCAAACCTTGTTACTTTTGCTGATTTACCACCCCAGCCCAAATTCTCTTTATATTCCTTGCTAATTGACAGTCCCAAACATAAGTTTTCTTTGTCCTGTCAATTCCTCATAAACTTACATTCCTTTGTCTAGAAAGTATAAAAGCTGCCTGCCTTGGTCAGTTCTTAGGTCCCGTATCTATGAGACCTCTGTGCATATGAATTAAATTTTTTTTTTTTGCCCTGTTAATTTGTTTCATGTTAATTTCTTACACCACCCAGAAGAATCTTGACGGGCAGAGGAAAATTTTTCTTCCTCCACAAGGGGGAAGGGAGGTTAAGAGAATTTTATTTTCTTTTAAGAGGGGAACAAAAATAGTATATTTGTATGCTCATAGGAGTAAGTCAGTAAATAGGGAAAACAGGTGATGCAGGAGCAATGCTGGTGATTGGTTGGGATCTAGTGCCCAAGTAGAGGGGTTGGCCTTGGCTAGGAGCATACATGGGAAAAGGCTGGGTACAGGGGCATGAGGCTGCTGTATGGGTAGGTGTGGAGGCACCAGCTTGCAGAGCTCTTCCCAACTGCTATATTCTCAGAGAAATAGGCAGTGAAGTCAAGGTCACCCGCTGAGAGTGAACCTGAGGCAGGTGCTATTAGAGGTTTGAGGATCAAGGAGAAGGTATGAAATCATCATCTGGGAGATGAAGGCGGCTATAATTACTGAGCAGCATGGAGGCCCACTGCAGGCTGGGAGCCCCTGTTTGAACTGAGAGTGTTCACCACGGATTGGTTTTCTCTGGTCTGTTTTAACCCCATGGGATGCCGGTAGCAGAATCAGGACTCAGTCAGGACTGAGGTTTTGCCTTTCGGTGTCCATTAATGTATCTTAATATGCCATTACAAATTTATAATGTATTTTAAACTATGCTTTATTTAAAAGCAAACCCATAAAAGCCAAATATTTTAGACATCAAAAAATATGAGTATCGGGATAAAAATGATGTTCCTTTAATATTAACAACTCTTTTAATAGTTCCAGCCACAGATTAGTTTAAGCTGATCTTTATATGAGCTGATATCACTTAATTCACATTTTCTATTTCCAGGAACCCTGTTATTTTTCTTATCATCTTGGAACGGAGTGCAAGCAGGCCAGAAATCAGCCTACGAAATATGTACTTAGAATATACTTATTTCAGCAAACTGCTGTGTGTTTATGTTCAAATCTATGAGTGGCTACCTTAAAAAAGGATCAAATTTGGCAAGTCACAAAACAGTATGTGTATTCTTTTTGTGGCTTGAAACAGTCTGTGTATCCTTGATGGATCATTTCTCTTCAAAGCACTTGCATTTAGCACTTTTAAGCACATATGAATAATTTGTTTCTACTGAGGCACAAAGTCTTCTCTGATAGAATACTGAGAATTTTGAGACTGGATTAAAACTTGTCATGAGTTCAATTTAGTGGCTTTTTAAGAATTAAGTTCTGCACTGAGTCAGTATATGCACACTTCTGTGTTGTTGAGGAGCAAGGCTGGAGTTAGAGTTTGGGAACTTATAGGTTGAGAAGAGCCAAATTATAAGAGAGGAATTTATAGAAGACCCCATTCTGTCAGGACTTCTTAAAATTTTCTACAGACTTTCTTAGAATTCGTATGTTTTATGCAAGTTCTCTGTTCTGCTCCAATACAGCTTAGTGGTTCAGAGCATGGCCTTTGCAGGCAGAAAAGTTGAGTTCAAGTCTGAAACGTGCGAGCTGTGTGATTTTGGGTAAGTTACTTAACTTCTCTGGCCCAAATCCCTCAGGGGAGATTGAATATGCAAAGTGCTAAGCAGAGTGGTTGGCATGTGGTAAATGTTCAATTTATTCTAGAAATTAGTATACCTATATCCATGCTTCAGTAACATAAAAATAGGCTTTAGATGACTACCACTGAATAGAATATAAACACTGACAGGTACCCCATTTGATGGCACAGCTCTGTGGACTGGTGTGTCCGTATCCCTGCAGGAACAGACTTGACAAGTGGGGAAGAGGAAAGGCCTTAGGCCAAGTTGAGGCTCTGGGAGTTCTAGCAACTGCCCAAATCCCAGCCAGCCTAGCCACTGAGCTTGGACTAAGGACCAGGCCTCCTGAGTCTCAGGCTCATAGTCCCAGAGACACAGTTCATAAATTTGGGGGGGGGGGGGGGGTGGCAAAAAAAGGTTTACAACCTTTTTCATAAAGAATAATTTAATATCCTAGGAGAATTGGACCTTGAATGGTTTAGCAATGTCCCTTACCTCTAAATAATAGAGAATTTGTGAACTTTTATAGAGAAAAACTATTGAAAAACTATTTAAAAACTATTTAAAATTGTCAGATCGTGGGGAGCCTGGGTGCCTTAGTCGTTAAGCGGCTGCCTTCGGCTCAGGTCATGATCCCAGTGTCCTGGGATCGAGCCCCACATCGGGCTCCCTGCTCTGCGGGAAGCCTGCTTCTCCCTCTCCCACTCCCTCTGCTTGTGTTCCCTCTCCCACTGTGTCTCTGTCAAATAAATAAATAAAATCTTAAAAAAAAATAAAAATTTTACTAAAAATATGAAAATGACTGAAAATAGCACTGCAAAAAGTGGCTTCTGGTCAGACTCTTTACAAATGAGTGTTTTTGCTTTATAATTATAATGATTGACCCAAATTGTATTATTTGTTTTATGTATCAATTGTGTATCACTATTATACCAATAAAATAGCAGACTTTTAAATATTTTTCCAAATTACCATTTACAAAACCAATGTCATTGCTGATGTCTTGTTACCTTCCTCTTCCTCCTTTAGGACATTCTTTTTCTTAATATTTTATTGTTGAATCTCTGAAATATATTCAAACAAATGAAAATGGAGAATAAAGGGGTGCCTGGGTGCCTCAGTTGGTTAAGCGACCAACTCTTGATTTGGGCTCAGGTCATGACCTCAGGGTCCTGGGATCAAACCCCGTGTCCGGCTCTGGCTCAGCACGGAGCCTACTCAAGGATTTTTCTTCTCCCTCTCCCTCTGCCCCTCCACCGCTGATGCTCTCTCCCTCTCTCTCTAAAATAAATAAATAAATCTCAAAAATATGGAGAACTGTAAATTACTCTCACTTCTCTGAATGGGATGTTTACCAATTTCCCTGACCCCTGACTATAAATCTTTGAGTCCTATGTCAATATCCTATTTTCTTAGTCATGATTTCTAGGTGTTGCTTAACTGTGGACTCAGCCACCTTATATATTTGTATGAGAACAAAAGACTGTTTATTTTCTATATATGCATTTATTCTTGGTGATGCATGCTAGTTAAATCATGGGGCAGTTTTAAAATGCATGACAAAAATAGCTAAGAAGAAAGAAATGTCTCTTTGTTCCCGGTTGAATAAACTCTGTGACGATGTAAGGATCCAATTTAAAGTAAATTCTAAACTAATTATTCCCCAAGCTTGTTCGTCCTCTCAGTAAGTGAAGTCAGTATTTACCTAATTGCTCCATGATAGAAATTGCAAGATCATCTGGGATTCCTTCCTTGCCTTCCTCCACCAGGACTAGGGTAGATTCTCCTTTCTAGAACCACTCTGTGATCAGTGCTCTTCTCTCCCTATAGCAGCTACTTAGCTCAAATCTGAAATCTGGCTGTGGCTTCCTAATATATCTTCCCACATGTGTTCTTTTCTTCCTCTGCCCCATTCTCCAACCTACAGTCTTTGCTCTTTCTAAGATGCATATCTTATTTCATTTCCCTCTCAGAGGCTGAATTCAACCTACTAAATCATGCCAGGATTTTTCTGAAAATACTCAGACGCTTGCCTTTCCTAATCAGGGATTGTAGTCAGATACCTACAGAGCATTCCCTCGGTGAGGTCTGAAGATCCCAAATTGACAAGGCATCTGGGTTCCCTTAGATCACGATAATCAATCACAAATACATACTGAGTATACCATTCTGGACACATACTGTGTATATCATCAACTGAGTGCTCAGAATGTTAATAATTTATATTAACTCATTTTACAGAATCAGCAACAATAATTACTCCAGCCATTTACTGGGCGTCCCCTTTACATTCCAGACATGCATGTCCACTAGTTGTTACTTTTTAAACCAGCCCTGCAGGGTGTCCGCCCAGGCTGGTTAGCTACGAAGTAGGAACTTGGAGTTCCAGCCTGCCTCAGCCTACCCCTGTGCTCTCTGCCCTGCCCCCAGTTGGGCACTTCACACCTCCTGGTCGGCGGCTGCATGCCTACAGGGTTCCACGGAGGGAATGGTGACATACAGAATTAGAATATTGTGGCAAAGGCGAGCAGACCGTTTAATAATGACCTGTAGGGGTATGGAGGCTGGCCCCGAGGGCTCAGCACCAAGTTTACCACCTAACGTGTCACGGCTTTCGTTTCAGGCGTCTGTTTGGTGACAGCAGGTTCAGAAGTCCTTGACATTGGGTGCAGGTGCAGATGCAAGACCCTGGGAAAAATTCTTATCCCTCGTTTATGTACAATTTAATTCTGATTGCTTATGCTCCTCAGGAAAAAACAAGAAAATGTGGGGTATTATTCAGAGAGCTGCGTTAGCCCACGGTCTGAAGGAGAAACTGTCGTGCAGAGCTTACCTAACCGCAGCCTTAAATTTTAGGAGGAAATAGGCAAAGAAAAAATCTGAGACCTTGCTTGTCACATGCTTAGTTTGTTAAAACTGGAGAGCGAGCTTATTATTTCTTCAAATGGGAAAGTCCCAAAGGGGGAAAAAATGCTAAAACGTGTTGTCTGAGTGAGTTCTCAGTGGATGTCTTCAGAATACACGACATGTGGTTGATGGCCAGGGGCTAGGCCCCAGCTCACGAGGCTGATGCGAATACTTTACGTTGTGGATGTGTCTGATGAGGGGTGCATACTTACCCGCTAATGCAAGGGGGATTTCCCTATTGTCCTGTCCTTTCATCACTTGGTCCAGAGGAGGAAGGAAGGGCGGTCAGGGGGCATGCCGCACTGTCACCTGTGCAGAAAAAGGCAGTTGGGAGCTCCCCTTGGCGACTTGCTGCTGTGCTGGGTCATCGTTATCCTATCGGGGGAGAACCGGCACTCCTGTCAGTGGGCTTGGGTGGAGGCTAAAGCGGCAGCCCGCTGGAAGGCATGGCCCCGCGCCCTCCCACCGCCGTGGGGAAGGGGCTCGGGGCTTCCTCCTTGACCGCACTCATTGCATCTAGTTTTGACTCTTCTCTGTGCTACCAGAGGGGCCCAGCTGCCAGCTCCCTGCCTCATCCCGCCCGATCCAGCGTGCTTATTCGAACCCAACCTGGACTACCCTGATCATTTATTTTACATTTGGGGGACAAAGACCTAAACCCATTTAGCCCTCAGTCCATCACCTTTAGGTTAAGGTTCATTAAGGGAGAGTGCAGAAAACGGAAGTGAACTTTTGCCTTGTCTCCAGGAGGCTGAGAGAATTACCAAGGGGAGAGGAAGTAGAACACTACCCACTAGGCCTGATGCCATCTGCCCATCTGCTCTTTCCAGAACATGCCCGTGTGCTTCTGTTTGGGGCAGGCTCTTGCCCTGTAGAGACCCCATAACCCCACGCTCATTCCTTCATTTTGTCCCATCTTTGCTCACATGTCATCTCCTTGAAGAGGTCATTCTGGGTTATGCAGTCTAAACATCCCTAATGATAATAGTCCAGTTTGTTGAGTGCTATTTGTGTTCCTTTTCCTTTCTTCTCCCTCCTTCCTTCCCTTTCCTTCTTTTTCATAAGCAAACAAACAAAACCAAAACAACAACAAAAAAACATTGGCGAAATTAGTTGATGTTTATAGCATAATCTACACACAACCACAATTACAAAGAAAATTAAATGATTAGGGAGATAAGTGAGCTGGGATATCCAGATTCTTTTATATGAAGAATCATGGACTATCTAGCATTTATTGCTAAATTAGGAGGAAATGTTATGGCCCATCTGTGGAAATCAGCTTATTTGTAGATAATGAGGAGGAGCAAGTAGAACCACCCAGAGCCTTCACTATTAGAGGTATGATTGCCTCTCCTGGTCTGTAGGCAGGGGCGAATTAAGGAAATGAAGCAGCAAGCTAGGACTGGGGATAAATCCAGAGCATAGTATCCACTCCAAGAAAACCCAGATATCTGAGAACTAGAGCAAAAGTCACAAACTCCAATGGCTGTAGCTATTAGATATAAGATATAAGAGGGTAAATGGGCAGGGTCTGTTCTTTGTATGTATACTCATTTTCCATATTAAACATACAGAAATAGTATTTGTTTCCCCCAAGAAGGTATTTTTTTCCTAGAAATTCTTAAACCTCTCATATCTCATTTTGCCATTTCTTGTAAATACATGGGAAGAGAGAAATACCTCTCCACTGTAAAGAAAAACAAAAATGAAAGTAGAGTGATAAATGAAAACTTAATACTCAGCCTCACTGTTGGAGATAATAGGGAATAGTGGGGATTGCGGCAAACTAGAGAACACGTGTCATTTAAGTAGGCATTAGCCATTCTGTTCTAGCAGATTGCCCCATGAGAGAATATGGTTTCAGTTATTGACAGGTATTCCAATTTTTCAAAAAGAAAAACTGTAAAGGTTTTTGTGAGATATATCCTGATTTTTAAACATTGGTCAAAATAAATAAACAAAAGTACTATGTAGGTAAAACCAAACAAGTTTGCAGTCATTAGGTTTTTACTTCTGTCTAGATAGTGAGGGAGTCAAATTCAAGTGAATGTCTGGGAATCAGGAACCACACAGAATCAGGTCAAATAGGAGCAGTGGATAGAGGGCAGGTAAGCAGGGAGGATTGCAGAAACTACAGAAGGGCTCGAGACAGAATTCTGATGCCTTTCTTGCCTCAGGAACAGACATTTTCTGTTTTAGCTGTAGCAGAAACCAGTAATGGTTTCCTAGGCAACATCCAGCCTGGCCTTGCCTGGAAACCCACGTGCTTCTGCAATGTAGCGACATTTCTTGATAGGCAAATTTGGACACAATTTCGGAGTCTTACAAACCCAAGAAAGGAAGCTGAGATGGTGCTATTGAGTGAGTAGCAAGTCCCTATCCTGGCAAATTTTAACCCTTCTGTTAAGTACAGAGTTTTTAATGAATTCTCATTTCTTTGTCTTTGCAGTTCATTGAAATCAGGTTCTCAAAGCCTGAATTCCTCATAAGCAGCATCTAGGTATTGTTTTTATTTGTGGTGCTTACAATGAATATAGATAATTGGATATTTGCAACACCAATAGATTGATATTATAGTTGATTCAAATGGCTTTTAATATTTCTTCACAATCGGGCAGAGCTCAATGGCCTGTTTTCAGATAGAAGCTCAGGTTTACTCAAAGATGAACTGAAAAATACTTGTTTTCTTTGTTAAGGAATAATAATAATAATAATAACAATAATAATACTGTTAGGGCAGTATTAATAACCACACTATTGAGACCTTTAAAAAGCCGTCCAAATAGCTTCCAGCAATTCTCTATTTTGTTCTTAAGAACCTGGGGAAATAGAATTTAAATGAGTAACTGTGCCTTTTAATCCACACCTTGTGTATCCTTTACTGTTTAACTGTCCTTATGATTTTTCCACCTACTCTAACAAGCTGAACTGAGATCAGAGTGATTGGTCTGACATACCAGGAGAATGCTAAAGGCACCTTGTGTCCTGATACCAGCAAGGCGTTTGGAAATGCCTGTCATTAGAACTTTATAAATAAGATGGAGAAATATGTCCAAACTACATGATAGCACATTTTAGTGCATTCATAGTTAGTCATCTACATTCACTATTCGACAATCATTCAACAAACATTGAGTTAGCAAATATTTATTGGGTATCTGCTACGGACTAGGCACTGTAGTAGGGTTCTACAATCACAGGAGTGAATATGGCTTTTTTTGTAAAGGGCACTGAGAAGCAAATAGAGATTTTAAAGGAGTGCCTGGGTGGCTCAGTCAGTTAGGTGTCCAACTCTTGGTTTTGGCTTAGGTCATGGTCTCACGGGTTGTGATACCGAGCCCCGCGTTGGGCTCCATGTTCAGTGCAGAGTCTGCTTGTTTCTCTCTCCCTCTCACTCTGCCCCTCCGCCCCCACTCATGCACTCGTGTGCTCTCTCTCTCTCAAAATAAATTAAAAAAATCTTAAAAAAAATAAAGTAGATACACACAAATTATATATGCAGATGTATAAGTATAAATGTATAATATATTTGAGTGGAGAGTAGATTTCATCCTAACAGTGGATATTGCAATATAAAAATAATATTGAAATATCATAAGTGAAACATGCTATATCATTATATACAACGATATATAAAACATATATTAAAGTAATAGCCTATTTTTAGTGCAGTTTTAGGTTTATAGAAAAATTGAGTAGAAAGTAAAAATTCCCATATATACTCCCCCCTGCCCCCGACTCCCAGGTTCCCCTACTAAATTTTGCATTCGTGTGGTACATTTGTTACAAGTGATGAACCAATATTGATATATCATTTTAACTAACGTTCCTAGTTTACATTAAGGTTCACTCTGTTGTACATTCTGTGGGTTTGGACAAATGTATATTTGTATCCACCATGTTTCCTGGTGTCACATATCATCATGTATCACCGTATCATGTATCCACCATCAGAGTATCATACAGAATAGTTTTACTGCCCTAAAAATCCTGCGTGCTTCACCTACTTATCCTGCCTTCCCCCAGAAACCTTGGCAGCCGCTGATTTTTCTATTGTCTCTATAGTTTGCCCTTTCCAGAATGTCATATAGTTGGAATCATACAGTATGCACCCTTTTCTTACTGGTTCTTTCACTTAGCAATATGCATTTAAAGTTCAAAAACAAAAACAAAATAGAGATTGGTAGAAATATTAGCTGCCAAACTGTCTTCTGAAGTGGCTGTACTATTTTGCATTCCCACCAGCACTGAAGAGTTCTTGTTGCTCCACATCCTCACCGGTATTTGGTGTCATCATTGTTTTGGATTTTGGCCGTTCTAATAAATGTGTCGTTTTCATTTTAGTTTGCAATTCCCTAATGACATAGGACATTGAGCATCTTTTCGTATGCTTATTTGCCATCTATATCTTCTTTGGTAAGGCTCAGATCTTTTGCCCACTTTAAAAATCAGGTTGTTTTCTTATTATTGAGTTTTGAGGGTTCTTTGTACATTTTGTATATAAGTTCTTAATCACTTAAGTGTTTTATAAATATTTTCTCCTAGCGGCCACTGACTGTTGGTTTGGGCTCAGGTCATGATCTCAGGGTCATGAGATCCAGCCCGAGGGTGGGCTCCATGCTCAACAGGGAGTCTGTTTAAGATCTCTATCCCTCTTGTCTCCTCCCCCCTCTGCCCCTTCCTGCACACATGCTCTTCCTCTCTCTCTCAAATTGATCAATCAATAAAATCTTTAAAAAATATATTTTCTCTTAATCTGTGGTTTGTTTTTTCCTTCTCTTAACAGTGTCTTTTGTAGAGCAGAAGCTTTTAATTTTAATGAAGTCCCACTTACCGAATTTTCTTTCATGGATTATGCTTTTGATGTTGAATCTAAAAACTTGTTGCCAAACACAAGGTCACCTAGATTTTCTCCTATTTTATCTTCTAAGAGTTTTATAGTTTCATATTTTGCATTTAGGTCTATGATCCATTTTGAGTTAATTTTTATGAAAGGCATAAGGTCTGTGTCAATTCTTTTTTTTTTCTTTTTGTATGTAGATGTACCATTGTTTCAGCAACATTTATTGAAAATACTATCCTTACTTAACTGAATTGCCTTTGCCCCTCCTCTGCCAAAGATGAGTTGACTATATTTATGTGGGTCTATTTCTGGCTTCTTTATTTTGTGCCATCGATCTATTTGTCTATTTTTTCAACAATACTGCATCACTACAGCTTTAAAATCAGATAGTGTCAGTTCTCTGAATTTGTTCTTTTTCTTAAATATTAAGTTGGCTATTCTGGGTGTTTTTCCTCTCCTTATAAACTTTAGAATCAATTTGTTGATAGTCAAAAAATAGCTTGCTGGGATTTTTATTAGGATAGAGTTGAATCTGCTGATCAAATTGGAAAGAAGTGCTATCTTGACAATATTGAGTCTTCTTATCCATGGAATACTTCTCTGTTTCTTTAGGTCTTTGATTTCTTTCATCAGAGTTTTGTAGTTTTCATCATATAGATCTTGTACATCAGTTTCTGAATTTATAATTGGGATTTTCTTTTCTTTTCGGTGCTAATATAAATGGTGTTGTGTTTTAAATTTCAAACTCTAACTGTTCATTCCTTGGCTATAGGAAAGCAATTACTTTAGTATATTAACTTGTATCTTGCAACCTTGCTATCATCACTTGCTATAATCACAGGATTTTTTTGCTGTTGTGGTTGTTGATTCTTTGGAATTTTCTACACAGAGAGTCATGTTATCAGTAAGCAAAGACAGTTTATTTCTTCCTTCCCAGCCTGTATACCTTTATTTTCTTTATAAAAAAATCTTCCTGCATTACTTAGGACTTCCAGTACAATATTGAGAAGGAGTGGTGAGAGAGGACAACCTTTCCTTATTTCTAATCTTAGGGAGAAAGCATCTAATTTCCATTAAGTAGGATGTTAGGTGCAGATATTTTGTAGAGAGTCATTTATTTATTTATTTATTTAAATTCCAGTATAATTAACATATAATATTATATTAGTTTCTGATGTACAATGTAGCACTTCAACAATTCTGTACATGACTCAGTGCTCATCATGGTCAGTGTACTCTTAAACCCCTTCCTCTATTTTCCCCATCCTCCCTCCCAGCTTCCCTCTGGTAACCATCTGTTTGTCTTTTATAGTTAAGAGTCTGTTTTTTGGTTTGTCTCTTTTTTCTTTGTTCATTTGTTTTGTTTCTTAAATTCCACATATGAGTGAAATCATACAGTATTTGTCTTTTCTCTGACTGACTTATTTCACTTAGCATTATACTCTCTAGCTCCATCCATGTCGTTGCAAATGGCAAGATTTCATTTCTTTTTTTATGGCCAATACTCCATTATATATATATATATAGTTATCCCATCTTCTTATCCATTCATCTATCAATGGACACTAGGGCTGCATCCATAATTTGGCTATTGTAAATAATGCTTCAATAAACATAGGGGTGCATGTATCTTTTTGAATTAGTGCTTTTGTATTCTTGGGGTAAATATCCAATAGTGGAATTATTGGATCATCTGGCAATTCTATTTTTAATTTTTTGAGGAACCTCCATACTGTTTTCCTGAGTGGCTGAACCAGTTTTCATTCCCACCACCCGTGCACGAGGATTCCCTTTTCTCTACCTCCTTGCCAACGCTGGCTGATTCTTGTGTTCTTGATTTGTTTTGATTCTGACAAGTGTGAGGTGATAACTCATTGTAGTTTTGATTTGCATTTCCCTGATGAGTGATGATGTTGAGCATCTTTTTGTGTGTCTTGTATATATTCTTTATCAAGTTGAGGAAGTTCAGTGTTTCCCTCTATTCCTAGTTTGGTAGGGTGGTTTTTTTGGTTTGTTTTTCTATATCATGAATTGGTGTTGGATTTTTTCAAATGTTTTTCTACATTTATTGATGTAATTATATGATTTCTTTTTACTAGCTGTTGATGTGATGAATTACATTAATTGGTTTTCAAACATTGAACCAGCCTCACATACCTGGAATAAGACCCATCTTGTCATGATGTATAATTTTTTTTATATATTGTTAAATTTGATTTGCTAATATTCTGTCGAGGAATTTTGCATCTATGTTTATGAGAGACATTAGTCTGTTGTTTTCCTTTCTTTAATATTTTTTGTCTGGTTTTGCTATTAGGGTGACAATGAACTCATAGAATGAGTTAGGAGGTATTTCCTCAGCTTCTATTTCTGGAAGAGGTTGTAGAGAATTGATATCATTTCTCCCTTAAATGTCTAATAAAATTCACCAGTGAACATATCCAGGCCTGGTATTTTCTGTTTTGAAAGATTATTAACTACCGATTTGATTTCTTTAATAGACATAGGCCTACTCAGATTGTTTATTTCTCCTTGGTATGAATTTTTGTAGATTGTATCTTTCAAAGAAATGGTCTATTTCACCTGGAATATTATATTTGGGGGCATAGAGTTATTCATAATTTTCTTTTGTTATTCTTTTAAAGTCCATGGTATCCATAGTGATGCCCCTTCTTTCATTTCTGATACTAGTAATTTGTGTCTTCTTTCATTTTTTTGTATATTATTATATTTTAATATGTAATTTCTATTTCAAGTGAAGGCAGATATGTTTCCATATAGCCAATTTTATTCCTTTAGTAAACCACCAATTCATGTACATTTCTTGTTTTTTTTTTCTTTTATCTAAGACTTATGATATATTAAATGTTAACTTTTTGCTCTGTCACGCTTGCTATAAATGTTTTTATCCCAGTTTATTATTTTCTTTTTTTTTAAAGATTTTATTTATTTATTTGATTAAGAGCACGAGCAGGGTGAGGGACAGAGGGGGAAGTAGACTCCCCACTGAGCAGGGAGACTGACGCAGGGCTGGATCCTGGGACTCTGGGATCATGACCTGAGCTGAAGGCAGATGATTAACTGACTGAGCCACCCAGTACTCCCCAGTTTATTATTTTTCCATTTAATTATGTGTTCATATTTTTTCATACATAAGCTTTACATAAAGTCTTTTATTTTTTTGACTATTTCTTCCTTTGTTATTCTGTTAAACAATATCTCACTTTGGCTGATAATTTACTATGTGTCAGGGATTTTATAAAATGATTTACATGTATTATTTAAGTTCAATTTCAAACAGTCCTTGTGGTAACCACTATTATCTCCATTTTACGGTTGAGAAAACTGAGGCACAAATAGGTGAGCATCTTGTTTCAGGTACATCTTGTTTCAGGCAGAGCCAGGATTTGAAGACAGGTACTCTAATGCTAGAAACTTAGTCCCTGAGCTCTACTGAGTCCAGTAAAGTGCTCCCACTTGAAGATGGTATGGTTTACCTATATTTTTTATGGTTTGCATATTTTTTAAAAAGGACACTTACAAATACTCTATTTCAAAAGTAGCACGAGTTTCAAATTTCATAAAAGAACTATATGCTATGGCCCTCACAAATTTAAAAGAATTTATTTTATTTTTTAAATATTTATTTATTTACTTTAGCGAGAGAGAGAGAGCACGCCTGTGGCAGGGGCTGGGGAGGGGAGAAGCAGAGGGAGGGAGAGAGTCTCAAGCACAGAGTCTGCCATGGTGCTTGATCTCACAACCCTGAGCCGAAACCAGGAGTTGGACGCTTAACCGACTGAGCCACCCAGGCACCCCTGAAAGGATTTATTTATTTGGAATCAGAATTGATACATTTCTTAGTTTGACGGATCTTGTGAAAAACTGGTCTAATAGAATATTGGAAGGTGTGAGAAGAATTGTTATGGAGAGAAAGAAAACTAAGCAATTTTTTTTTTTAAAGGCAATTATTACCTACAAGACAAAAGCAAATGGTAAGAAAATTTAATAATAATCATTGTGCAGTCAATATTAAGTTATGAATGCTATTTGCATGGACATAATAAAGTGAAAAGTAAATATTTAACTACACACACAAAAAATCGAATGGAAGGTGAGAAAGTGGAGAACAGAAAAAGTGGAACAGATAACTGATAGACTCAGGTAAGATTTTCTTAGATCTTCCCGACTTGCCCTGTGTCTGACTCTGAACTGGACTGGCCTGACCTGAGCAATCTTGTTTCGGACTCTCACTGCAGCACGTTACTTACAGGAACTACACCTTCTAGAGCATAATGCCAACCCCCTCCTCTATCTACCACCATGTAGTTTTTTGGGATTGACTGCCTCTAAATGAATTTAGACAATCACAGGAGGAAGAAAGGGAGGTAGAAGGAAAAGGAATAGTCTTACAACCATCAATTATGAGACAGAATTGAAATGTAAACATAATGAATATGGAGAGAGATCATTTCCTCTTCTCATGACCCTCATTTTCTCCCTCGTGACAGCTCCAGCTTTTAGAAATATTCCTAAAGGCTAATTCCAAAAGACTCAAACAGGCTTCTTTTCCTCTCATACGAGAACACATTTCTTCATTTAACAAGTTAACTATATAATGCTAGTAAATAATCCACAATACTCCAAATGAAACCAGTAAGCTTAAATGGAATTACAAAACAGAATAAATGGCCAGCATTATTTTTGAAGAGAACGATTTCATTCAACATCTCCTTTTGCCACATCTCACCTTTCCCTGCCTCATTAAAACCCTGGCCATATATTGCTGCTCTCCCATCGAAGGAACATCTGTTCTTTAAATAGCATATGGAACTCCTACCAGAGTGACCTTCCTTCTTGGCAGGTCATCTGAGAATATTAACTAGAGTACTTTGTTCCATGGTTCCCAGAAGAGCAGGAGACCGTAATATTCGGAGAAGCTTCATTGTTGAAACAGCCTGAGCAGTCTGCCAAAAATGACTGACTCCTTTGCTCTGAAGAAGTTTCTCTTGTGTTTGCAATAAGGAGATATCAAAGGGACATTTATGGGTCTGAACTTTTTCTCATGCTTGTGAGGAGACCCACCTCGGAGATGAGGCAGGCAGTGCGGAAACCGATCTGTTTCAGGGACATAGGAGAAAGTTATCTGAAGGATGCTGGCTGCAAAGGGCAAGCAGTAAGTACTGCAGGGAGGTCTTAAGGCAGTGTGGCCAAGTGTCCCCCCTACAGGTGGCAAAGCACAGCAGAAGCACCTCAATATCACAGCACATGATATTTATTCAACGACAGGTAGGCGGGATACGGGGAATTCAGTTCAGTGAGGGCAAGAACAACACAAGGCCCCAGCTCCAGAGAAACTGAGCAACGAAATGGGTTAAACGCAACGACACCTCAAGAAAATCAGTGCAGTTATCACGATTAGTTCCTAAATGGCAGACAATGAAATAAACCGGTGAAATACGATCAGCAAACAAGATTAGAATCTTGGAGACTATCTGGTTGCCTCGTATGATTTACGGGACTAGAGCAGTGTGCTGATCCTCAGACCAAAATTAATGTCAGTGGGTGAAAATACAATGCTAACTTCCCATGGAACCATGATTTAGGCGATTCAGGACAAAGTGTGTGGAAGTGTCTTTGTCTCTAAAAGAGATGATAAGAAATGCTGGGGACGCCTGGGTGGCTCAGTCGGTTAAGCGTCTGCCTTCGGCTCAGGTCATGATCTCAGGGTTCTAGGATCGAGTACCGCGCTAGGCTCTCTGCTCTGCGGAGAGCCTGTTTCTCCCTCTCCCTCTGCTGCTCTCCCTGCTCTTCTCTCTCTCTCTCTGTCAAATAAATAAATAAAATCTTTTTTTTCAAAAAAGAAATGCTTGTAGTTTATACAAGTCATTCACAATTTTTAAGGTTTTTGTGTTGGGGGTCAGCCAATGTTCCAGATCTTCCCCTCTAGCTATCATGGGAATCTGGGTATGTGAAGGCAGTAATCTGAATTACGGACGCGATCGAGGGGTGGGGACAGACTGATGAACTGAGCGGTGAGTGGAGTGGAGGAGGGTATAAGAATGACACGCAAATTAGTGAAGCATTCCATATTAAAAAAAAAAGGAATCACCATTGGGGAAGTATTGTAGAGAATGATTCCCTGGTGTTAAAAGATAAACTGAGGTGTATTCAAAATTTTAAGTTTATTTGAGCAAAAAATCAGTTCTAGGGCGCTGTGCCAAATCAGAAGTCGTTAGGAGAACCCCACCAACAGGAGCTCCCGGAGAGACTTACCTTCTAGAGAAAAGGTAGACGCAAAGCAAGGATGTCATTGATTGGCTCTAGCTTAAAGCCTAGTTGGCCACTTGTGACTGGCTAAACTTAGGTTTCCATTTTGTAATCTGGGCTTAGATTTTGGTTTGCTTACATAGGCTGCCAGGGCATTCGAGCTATTTCAACCTAGTGGCCTCCTACTTTGGTTAATTTAAGAGGGGTTTCTGGATTGGCTTGGACAGCAGAATGGACGGTGATACCAGTACGGAATGGGGACATTCTGTTGCCTGGATACAACACCTGATTCCACTTTTTACTTCCTGTGCCAGTTTGAGTCAATTACTTAGCCTCTCTGAGCCTTTAGCCATAAAAGCAAGAAGACTTCTACTTACAGAGATGTTGTGAGGACTCAGTAAGAGTCTATACCCCCAACTTGGTATCTATATTGAGTGTCTCTAATTGCCAAGCCCGGAATTCAAAGTACTCTCAGCATGCTGGGGAAGACCTGCAAAAACAATGAACACACACCACTATGGAAAGAGGCAAAGATGATAAAGCATAGCCTACATCTTGGAGACAGTTATCAGTTTGTTTAAGTAAAGCAAATCTAGATGCAATGAGAAAACGGTAGTTCTAGAACAATGAATAGATATTCCACAGTGATTTGGGATAGATTGGAGGTAGTCACACAGAGGAGACAAAGTAAATTGATGTTCTTCGGTGAGGAGCTAATGAACACGCAGATGTGGGGAAAGAGGGATGGGCATTTGATCTAGGGTTGAGTGAACATGGTTGCACCAAAATGTGTTTCCATATGACCTTGGACACATTAATCTCTATGAGGCTCAGTTTCCTCAGTTGGGGATAATGATTGTACCCATCTCTGAGAGGGGCTGTGAGGACTGAGTGAAACAAGGCATGAAAAATGCTGAGCACAGGACCTGGTACACAGCAAGTACTCCATCAATGTTAGCTATTTATATTAACATTATTACTCTAGACACCCTGGGAGTCTGTGAGTTCTGATGGCCTCAATGTCATATCAAGGTCACAACGAGTTAGTAGCAGAACCTAGACTAGGATCCAGGCTGCCGATTTTATGCTCCAACATGAACGTAAAGGTCTGGACTCATCCAATTTGAATTCTTCTCCTAGAGATTCTAAAGAGAGTGTTGGAGCCTTTGGTGTAAGGTGCGAACTCCAGCAACTATTCCTGAAGGGAAGTTTTGATGTTAACATTTAACATTTCAATGAGCTCATAGCTAAAAGAACTACCCACTTTGACAGGTAATCAGTCTGCAGTATTTATAGATTCCTTTTTGCTTCCTGGACATCTTTAGGTTTTATTCCAGGCTACATATTTCTCTTATTTCAGCCTCTAAACACCCTGTTCTCTGCAGCCCATTTAGTGGCCTTTCACGCCAAAGGGAAATGAAAGCAAGAAGAATAGTTTTTCTCATAATCAGCATCCATTTACTGTCCACGGTAGTTTAGAAGCTATTTGTAGCACTATGGAAAGAGGCAAAGATGATAAAGCATAGCCTACATCTTGGAGATAGTTATCAGTTTGTTTAAGTAAAGCAAATCTAGATGCAATGAGAAAACAGTAGTTCTAGAACAATGTATAGATATTCCACAGTGATTTGGGGGTAGACTGGAGGTAGTCACACAGAGGAGACAAAGTAAATTGATGTTCTGTCGGTCAGGAGCTAATGAAAAGGTATGGAGAAGCACAATCATCTGTTTGGCGAGTGCTACGTGCTCCAAATAGCATCTGGATGGTTCTGAGTCAGCTGTAGAAAATGGCAATGAGGGGCGCCTGGGTGGCTCAGTTGGTTAAGCGACTGCCTTCGGCTCAGGTCATGATCCTGGAGTCCCGGGATCGAGTCCCGCATCGGGCTCCCTGCTCGGCGGGGAGTCTGCTTCTCCCTCTGATCCTCCCCCTCTCATGCTCTCTGTCTCCCATTCTCTCTCTCAGATAAATAAATAAAAAATCTTAAAAAAAAAAAAAAAAGAAAATGGCAATGAATATGGCTCGGCAAAGAGAAGGGCAGGTAGGGGTTCTTGTTAGAATTACCTGAAACTAAAAACAAACAAAGGAGAAAACCATCTGCACCCAGGCCCCACCCTGGAGAAATCCCACAGCAGTTGCCCTGAGGCTGGGAGCAAAGGCATCCAGCTTTATGAGCGCTCCCTGTGATTCTAATGTGCATCCAGGGCTGAAAACCTCCGCCTTAGGGCAAAGCCTAGATGATGCATATTTCCAAGTCCTGTGTGGAGAGCCACAGGCCTGGGGTGAATATTTCTTCTTCTGGGTTATAATGGAAATGTGGCTTCCTCCACTTTGCCTGGGACGAGAGTAAAGTGAATACCTTGGGTTGTGAGCAATGCTAGATTGACTGAGGAAGCTCAAACTGAGGATTTGGGGGAGGCAACCCTCTGAGATCTGGTAGATTGTTGAATGGTAATGCTGGGGTATGGAATCTGGGAGGAACCTAGGGATTTTAAGCAAAAATTGTGTGTCTCTGAAGATGGATTTAATGAAACATATGGAATCGTGAAGAACATAGAGAGATGAAACAAGTCTGAAAAGAGAGAGCCCATGGTTGAGGCCAGCTAGGTCCATTTGATAAAAGTGGCTTAAATTCAGCCTCAGCTTCCTCATTTGTAAATGGGTGTACTCTTAGTAGCCCCCATCCCTGTTTGTTGTGAGGATGAAATGGGATAAAATGCATAAAGCACAGAGCGCCATGACTATCATGCAGACACGAATAAGCATTAGTTAATACTACTGTCATTTCAAAAAGATAAAGGTTCTGTGTGAATGAATCATGTGTCCCAGACTCAGGATTTAGGTGGCTGCAGGTAAAGAAGGTTTCCCTTGGAAACTGGTATAGACCAGGTTTCTAGTCCAAAGGGAGTTGAGAGAAAGCGTTTTACCCTTAGCCTGCAGGGAGCTGGAAGGAAGAAAGGTGTGGAGGCCACAAGCTTGGAGTTCAGGGCCAGGAAGAAGTGGGTCAGAAGAAATGGAACGGGGGTGAGATCTGCACCCATTTTGGAGACTGAGACCCAGAAAATGGGACCCCCTGGGGCAGGGCGGTCACTCGTGCCTTTTACGAACCAACCTGAACCATAGAAAAGGATGGCTGGGATCGACAGCTTGAAAGAATTCTATTTCCCTAGACTGAGTTTATGCATTTCTGCTTTTTAGATGATAATTCCGACTCAAGATTACATGAACCTAACGCAAAGGAAAATATTTTCTAAGTAACAAAATACTGTGTGAATGAAGTCTTATCATTGTTTTTCTGTGTGGAGTTTATACCTAGAGATTCCCTCCAGTGATATAGAACTGGTCCGTGCACTTCAAGCAGGTGTCCGAGCACGTTGTCTTGAAGTGGGTATGGGGGCAGGGGCAGGGAAGGGCCAGGCAAGTGCCAGATGGGGCTAGAGAAGCCAACCCAAGAGCTCTCTTCTGTGGCCCCCAGGCCCGAAGCAGCAGAGAGTTATGTTCAGGAGCTTTCTGTTTGGAAATTTCAAGGACACCCATTTCGTCTTAAGGCTAGTTGAAGCGAAAATGCCAAGCTGGAGAGAAACAACAGATTGGATATAATAGTCTGGCTCATCGTCCCTGCTCATCAGTTGTTTCCTGAAATGAAGACAATATATGTGATGCTTAGCAGATACGTCCATGGTGTTTGCATTTGATGTTATGGCCGCAGAAAGCCACTGTTTAGCCTTGAATTGTATTTAAGGAGGTCCTTAAATTACTGAAGATGGAAGAAATAAATGTGCATTCAAGGCCACTCATCCATTAAATGGACTTTAAAGAAGAATATTTTTATTGTGAGAAAAATGATCACGGTAACCATTTATTTAAGCAAGATTACGGGCGCTTTTTTTTTTTTTTCTAAACAGGACCGTACCTTCTGGTTGGGCAGGTTGTTCATGGCACAAGAGTGTGCACTAGAGTTGGCCCTGAAATCACTCTGCTCTCTGCTCACTAAGCCTGAACCCTGGTGTGGGGCTGCATCTGTCCAGAGGAATGCCTTTCTCGGGTTCACAAAAAGCACCTTACGGAGCAGTGGCGGTCTTCTCAAGGTCTGAAAACACAATGCCTCTCTTCTGCTTACATGGCTTCTTCTTCTTCTTTTTTTTTTTTTTTAAAGATTTTATTTATTTATTTGAAAGAGAGAGAATGAGAGAGAGCACATGAGAGGGGGGAGGGTCAGAGGGAGAAGCAGACTCCCTGCTGAGCAGGGAGTCCAATGCGGGACTCGATCCAGGGACTCCGGGATCATGACCCGAGCCGAAGGCAGTCGCTTAACCAACTGAGCCACCCAGGCGCCCTGCTTACATGGCTTCTTAAGGTCACTTCCAGACTCAGGTAGGAAACAAATGATGTGAGCAATAAAGCGGAAGGAAACAGAGAAGATAAACACGATCAAAGTATAAGAAATGAAAAAGCACAGTGAAGTGAATCATGAGGAACGGTAGGAGGTCTCGAGACAGGTGGCGGTGCCCCCCTGTACACTTGTGGTGGGCGGAAGTTCACAGTGACCTCATAAATGGCAGAAGGGAAAAAGGAAAACAATGCGGGGGCATTTCGCAGTAAGAAGCAACAGGAGTCAGGCACCTAAATCCAGCAATTGCCTAACTCGCGCTGGAAAAAGTTCATTTACTGGCAACGAGTCCGTTTTTAGGGAGAATATGTAAAACGAGTATGTTTCCAACAGTCTCCGGACTTCACTTTCAGCCAGCCCCCTCGGATGTGAGGGCGATCTGGCTGCGACATCTGTCACCCCATTGATCGCCAGGGTTGATTCGGCTGATCTGGCTGGCTGGGTGGGTGTCCCCTTCCTCCCTCACCGCTCCATGTGCGTCCCTCCCGAAGCTGCGCGCTCGGTCGAAGAGGACGACCTTCCCCGATAGAGGAGGACCGTTCTTCGGTCAAGGGTATACGAGTAGCTGCGCTCCCCTGCTAGAACCTCCAAACAAGCTCTCTCAGCCAGCCCCCTCTGGTCCCCTGCCCACCCCGCCACGGCCACGGAGCCACATGGCTCCGGCTCACATTTCACGTCTCCACGTGGATGATGAGAGTTTCCACACCACGCTCACAGCCCCAAGGCTCTGCCGCTCTCCGTTCCGACTGCTACCTGTCCACGTGCACGTTCAAAAAAGGAAGGCCTTCACCCTGAGAAGTCGTTTGGACTGGAAACTACCTAAGAAGTTGCTCAAGTTCCTTTCAATTTCTCAGGAAAGCAAATTTGCACATTAGAAACAGATCACAACACCTAAGCATTGAATTTTGCGGAAATAAATCAGATTACTTCAAAGGATGTTCGCCCTCGGGCTCACGGTGCATCTCCCGCTTTTCCACAAACCAGGAAGACCTGTGGTCAATCACCCTTCCTGAATTCTTGTCCCTGTCAGGCTTCAGTGTGGCACATCGCCGAGTCCCGTGAGCTCCAGCTAAGGAATGTATAACATGATCTACTTCCCTTGGGATTAGCCTTTATTTATCCATCCAATATTTAATAGCCCCCCAACTGTGTTAGATGCTGGAAATACAAAGATCACTAAGGTATCACTAAGACTGCCTCCGAAGTCCTTAGTAAGGAGAGACAGACATGTAATAAATGCCAAAGTAGGTCTTGCTGCTATGACAGATGTACGTCTGGGAAGCAGAGGGGACACGGAGGAGGAGGTGCTCCCAGGCAGAGGAAACTGTGGGAATAAAGCAGTCATGGTCAAAGAACCGGTGTAGGAAGGCAGAATCGGAAGAGCAAGGCAGATCACGCGGCCAGTTAAAACCCTATACATGGAGCAGGTGCGATAAAGGATAGGTCCAGGTAGAGGATGCTGCAGAACGGCGCTTGGCTGGTGATCTAGGAAGATGCCAGTGGAGTGTAACAGTCTCTACAAGACTTGGCCTCCAGACCACGTCTATAGTTCCCAGATAGGCATTCAACGAATTTAATGTTTGAGAGGAATTCCGGAATGTGTACAGCTGGGAGCTGCCTAGCAGATGAGATGCTTGGGCAGCTACTCCCCCTATCACCGTTGGTCCATGGAGCTAAATTCATGAGCATGTTTAATCTCTGTCTTAGCTACGAAAAAAATAGGTCTAACAACATGGATGCAGTTACTGTCTGGTGCTGGGTTTAACTTTTAAGCCTGTTACTGAGTGAGGATTAAAAACGCATGTCTTACTATATGTTGCTGCCTACAGTTAAATTGGGGTGACAATTCCCTTGGAGTAAGGATGGGGGATTTTCATGAGCACCAGATCATTTCACCAACCTCTCATTTCCAGTTTCCTGACACTACATTTCCTCTAAATTACATTATCATCTCTCTCTTGTTTTTCTCTCTCACTCTCTTTTGTTTTCTTTAGTGATGGCTCCGTACCTCAACCTTCTCATCTGTGCAACGGGGGTAACAATAGTGCCTATTGCAAAGAATTGTGAAAACTAAATGAAAAAGAAAATCCAAGTAAAGTTCTTAGCACATGTTCATTTCATAACTGTTAAATATCATCGTCATTATCGTCCATGCTCATTGTAGAAAATTTGAAAAAGACAGAAAAATAAAAGAGAAAACTGTAACAATCAAACAAATCTCACTACCTGGAGATAATCATTATTAACATTTTGCTATTTTCTTCCCAGTATTTTTGGCTAAAGAATGTTGGATCATACTGAATGTATAGTTTGATACCCCCCACCGCCATTTTAGCAAGTATTTTTGCAAAGGTTTGGTACTTAATTTGAAATGATACTTCAGCTATTATTAGCTAAGTAAAACTTTTTTAAATTAGGTTTTTCATTTTAATTCCAGGAGAGTTAACATACAGTGTTATATTAGTTTCAGGTGTACAGTATAGTGATTTGACAATTCTTTTTTTCTTTTTTTAAGTTTTTATTTATTTATTTGAGAGAGAGAGAGTGAGGGAGAGCATGAGAGGGGAGAGGGTCAGAGGGAGAAGCAGACTCCCCACTGAGCGGGGAGCCCGATGCGGGACTCGATCCTGGGACTCCAGGATCACGACCTGAGCTGAAGGCAGTTGCTTAACCAACTGAGCCACCCAGGCGCCCCTGATTTGACAATTCTATACCTCACCCGGTGCTCATCACAAGTGCACTCCTTCATCCCCATCCCCTATTTCCCCCATCCCCCACCCACCTCCCCTCTGGTAATCAGCAGTTTGTTCTCTATAGTTCAGAGTCTGTTTCTTGGTTTGTCTCTCTCTTTTACCCCCCTATGATCATTTGTTTTATTTCTTAAATTCCTCATATGAGTGAAATCATATGGTATTTGTCTTTCTCTGATTGACTTATTTCACTTAGCATTATACTCTCTAGCTCCATCCATGTCATTGCAAATGGCAAGATTTCATTTCTTTTTATGGCTGAATGATATTCCATTGTACATACATACCACATCTTCTTTATCCACTCATCTATCAGTGGGCATTGGCTGCTTCCATAATTTCTCTCTTCGTTTTAGATGAGATCACATGGCTTCTCCCTGGGAACACCACCTCTCAGATACCCTCATCTTTCTAACTTCTTACTCTGGAACCACCTACCCGGATCCTTCACCTAAATCTCTGAGTGCTTCTAGAGAATATGAAGATCTGTTTTGGGGTGAATCTCAAGCACTGTTCAATAGGGTAGCATTGCTAATGTGTCATCCACAAAGCAGCAAAACAGTCCATCTTCGTGTATGACAGTCACTGCCCATTGCCTCCCTAAAGCCATTTGCCCTTCTTCCAACGTGTTCAGATGGTGGAGAGAGATCTTTTGATCACAGGAAGAGTAGTCCCTACCTAGGCTTAAGGATGAATCAGAATAGGTCATGGAAATCTCCTCCCCTTGGCCATTGATCCTTCTAAGTTTGGGTATCTGACCCAGTTCTCACCAATGGGCTATAAAGGCAAATTTGGAGACTTCCCAAGATAAGGCTTTGTGATGGAGGGGCCTCTGCTAGTTTGCCAGGGTTGCCGTAACAAAAGACCACAAACTGGGGGCCCTAAAACAACATACACGATCCCCTCACAGTTCTGGAGGTTATACGTCTGACATCAAGGTGTTGTTCCCTCCCAAGGCTCTACAGAAGAATCCTTTGCCTTTCTTTGGCTCTGATGGTTGCCCTCAGTCCCTGATATTCCTCGGTTTGCCAACTGTATCACTCCAACTTCTGCCCCAGCCTTCACGTGGCCATCTTCACGTGGCCATCTTCCCTCCGTGTCTCCTCTCTGTCTTCTCATGGGGGTCTACTCTCTCTATCTGTCTGTTTTCTCTTCTTAGAAGGATACCTGTTATTGGATTAGAGCCGACCCTAAGTCAGTCTGACCTCATCTTAACTAATCACATTTGCAAAGACTATTTCCAAATACGGTCCCATTTATAGGTACCTGGGTTTAGGACTTCATCATCCCTTTCTGGGGGACAAAATCCCACCTCCAGCAAGGCCTTTTGCACTTTTCCTTTTGTCTTGCTGGAAGTACAGAGACCATCGAGTGGATATGAGGTTACAAGCACAAGATAAAGAAGACAGTGGAAAGAAGACCTGGGGTAAGAGGAGGAGTCTGATAGCATCACAGCACAGCTGAACTGCTGCTGGCAACCACCAACCATTAGACCTCTTGATATAAGAAAATGACCCAAGCTATTTGAGCCACTGCCAGGTTTGTTGTTGTTGTTGTTTTGTTTGTTTGTTTGTCATTTGTAGCCAAAAAAATCCTAATGGAGAGACCAAAATTCCACTAGTTTATAATAACAAAATGAGAAAAATAAGGTAATAACATTTTCATAGATCTAGATTCATTAAATTTAAAGGCTATTCTTTATTCTAAAATTATGTTGCTTTCACTTTTTGTCATTAAAACATCCTTTCTTTTATGAAATGGTGGTGATGATAGATTGTCATTTTTTTTTTTTAGCACTCAGCAAAGAAAGGAAGGAGGGAGAGAGGGAGAAAGAAGGAGAGGAAGAGATTTTAGGTTATTCTTCCTCTAATTTTCAAAAATTTTTATTTTTGCTTGTGAAATCCCAAAGTCTATGACAAGAAGAATGTTGGCTGAACTTGCCTTAAAGGCCTAGAATCAATGATGTGCTGGAGCATTGGTACTGGCTTGGGGGAGCAGATGGTTACATTTCTGGAAGGTGGCTTGATGTCACCTTGGTAGCTTGCAATCCAACATGGCGGGAGTATTTACATCATGGAAATCTGCAAATAATGAATCAAGCCCCCTCCCCCTCCGTTGTTTACTGGCATACACCTACCTCTTGCAAGTGCCTAGGAGGTTGGGGATTTCTCTGGAAAGCTAGCAGGTCCTATTTTCTAGGGTAAGGTAAGCTATCAAAAGCTAGATCGGAGGACCGTAATTGGTGTGTGTTCAGTTCCCTTGACAGGTGTTTCCCATAAGTGCAGGCCAATTTAGGTTTAGATCTGTGACGTGGGTTGGGCCACTATTGTGACCTCCATTTTGTGGGTCCCCAACATACAGATTAACTTTATCACAGGAAACACAAGCACATTGTTATCTTAGATTCCTTGAAAGATTTATGCCAATTTCCTTAAGGCTCTTTTCTCTAAGACATTAAGGCAAAATACATTTAGGAATTCTACCCTCAGACAGAGCAGAGGTAGTTCAGAAATTTCCTATGTGCATTCTGCCCACTTCTTTAGCCATACAGAATCACTAAGACATGAACACTTACCTGACATTAGAGTCTCTGAATTGTAGGTACTTCAGTTTTCCCTGATTGACAAAAGTTTACTTTCTAATTGGGTATTTAACATTCCCAGGATATCAGATATGTTACTTAATCAAAATGTTAATTTTCCTTATGTCATCTATGTTTTCCAAGTGGTATAATGAATAAAAACCATCTTTCAATCATTACCAGAAAAAAGGGGACCACACCCACAAAGCCATTTTAATATAGCTTTTAGCTTTCAGGCAGACCTGAACCCCATCCATCTCAATAAGACATTCTATTCCATTTACAATCTTTGGGGTGATGAGAATTGAATTCTTGTTTGTTTATATGTCCTCATTTATTTTTATCTTATGGACAGCTGGCTATTTTTGCTCTTAAGGCTATACGGCATAGCAACAAGGGTCTGGGGGTTTTAGAGCCAACTTGGGTTCACATCCTAGTTCTTCCATTATTAGCTGTGTGGCCTTGTGCAAGTTAGGAAAGTCTCAGTTTTCCTCAACCATTCAATGGGAATAATAGCAATAATCTCTGCCTCCTGAGTTATTGGAAGGCTTCAAAAAGATAATACATGTCAAGCACTCAACGTAGTATCATTATGAGTTTAGCTTTCTCAGCATTTTGGTCTGTTGCTTGCAGGGCCCACTGCAAAGCATGCTTTGAATTCCTCTAGGTGCTCTCTGTTACCTGGCCAACTCAGAGCAATATGTTTGGTTCTAGCATCTCCTCACCAGGAAGCCTCCCAAGCTTTCAGCCATTTCAGCTGCTCTTTTATGAACTAGCTTCCAGCTTCACTGGTTCTTTTCAGTTTTCAGATTTCTAACTGAGCTCAGCCCTCTGCAAAATGTTGGCTTAGAGACACAGAACCATTTGTGACTTGAAAGTTACATCAAACTGTTCTTTGAAAAGGTTTGTGAAGACCTCAGCCTTTCTGTTATCAGTGGGAGTGGACTATTATTAGCCCCCAGTTCTGCACTCATCTTGGATTCAGTTCTGATTTTGGAGGTGGAGGAGAAATTACAGGATGTTCCTTGACAGGACTAAGATTGCAGAAGGGTTGTGATGGTTGATAATGATGTTCTGTCCTCTGTTCAGCACTGAAAAAAATGGAGTTGTTTTACTTAAAAAAAATTTATTTTTCCAGTAAAGGAGATAGCTTAGACTGCGGGAGCAAAAATAGTTCTAGATTTAAAAGAAGTCAGAGATTCAGCGTTCTTTCTACTATCCATCGTTTTTCTCTCTCGTTGTCCATAATTAACAGAAATACAATGGAGAATACCTTCACTAGCCAGGGTCCAACTCTGTGAAACTATATTTAAATAGATTAGAAGTATATATTTCAGGAAAAAGCATCATATAACATCAGGCTAGTTGACTTCTATGATTAATAAAAAATCAAGTACAAGGATATACCCTAGTATAACTTAAATCAGCCCAGCCTCTTATTCCTTATCCCTAGAACATTGTACTAGAAGTTAATCTCCATGGAGGTGATTTTTGTCTGTTTTGTTCTCTGTTATACCCTTAGCCTCTAGAAGAGTACTTGGCACATAGTAGGCATTCAGTAAATATTTGTCAAATTGACTGATGAATGAATGAATGGTACTGGAAAAATTAGAAGTGTGAGTTCAGAATTACGGAGCAGAGACATTGTAAGGTTTGTAATCATCAACACAATTTCAGTTATGTGGAAAGGAACTGGGCCTCTTAAAACAGAACAGTTGACTTATAAAATATTTAGAAAGATGCTGACAAAGTACTGACTTTTTTTTAAAAAAGGGATGATGAACCAGAAATATTCTTTCATCAAATGGTCCACTAATTTCAATTAACTGAGGCTTTAAGTGTAAGAATAAAAGTGCTGACTCTGAGGTTATGAATTATTGTAATCAGTGCAAACCTTGCCTTTGATAATAAAACCTTATGGACATTTCTCCCTCAGTGAGCATTGCCAGATGTTCTGATGAACTTTGATAGTCCTTTCTTTCATCTTTGAGAAGAGGTCACCCCAATTTAAACTCCATATTAATTTTCTTGCTCTTAATTGAGACTAAGTAACATTGGCACAGAAGGTCCTGCACGAACCTTTCAGAGATGTAGAAGATCAGAAGCAGAGAACAGAAGATGGAGATTAGTTGTTAGGGTCTAAATTGTGGTTGTGCCTCTACGGTAGGTAAGTGGGCACTTCATAAAGCAAATTATGGCAGTGCTGCCATTTGTGATTTGTATCATCTAGATACAAATTTGTATCATTAATCCTTCTTTACTTTTCAAAATGAAAAATGATAGGCAATTGCTTTGCGGGCTTTTGTAAACATTTTGTGAAAAATGGAATGCATTTTTATATCATTCAGCATGAAGAGATTCAATGTTACACCAAATTCATGACACTGGTAGATTTGAGGTGCCTTCCCTCTTTTCTATTTTTTTTTTCTTCTCTTTATTTTTTGAGATGATGGCAAGAACTATAATGGGATATTTGACTGTTGCCTTTCTAATATTTGGACGTGTAAACCCAGCATTATCTGGCCTCACCAGCTTATGAAATTTCCTGTGGCACCACTCCATTTTCTCAAAGAGTAACTTAGTATCTCCCCCCACCCCCTACCAACTCATTCCTATTTATTTTGGGGACGCCCCAAAGAGGTGCTTCACATTTGCTCACAGACCTGTCAGACAGTTACCACATGGCGTCCACCATGTCTTTCTGCGGGCTGCCATTTGACTAACCTACCACTGCCAGCCTCCACTGTCTGAGGTAAGGATGTCAGTATTCATGCCAAAGGTGCCATATTCCTGGGTGTGAGTGTGGTGCTGGGTTTAGTGCAGAGGAGGGGAGAAAGGCCATTTCTCTAAATCCCTGCTACACTGGCTTACATGGGTCCTTAAGCAGACCTGATTACATTCAGGGTCCTTTGTATTCCTTCAGCTTCTGTCCTTTATCTTACCAATTCTCTCATGGAAATAATTCTGTCAGGATCTGGCACTCATTCCTTGGCCAGAGTCTCAAATGTTCTTTTGGAAACATTCCCTGAGTTTCCAGTTGCCACCCCCTACCCCCTGAGGCTGGGCTAGGAAGCATCATTTGGGGCAAAGATGCCACAGTCCTCATCTGTGCCCTCCCCTTTGGCACTCCTGCTCCAGCCAGACTCAGTCATGGAGCAGAAGCCCCACATGCGCAGGAGAATTTAATGTGAGAGTGATGGGAATGCAGTGAGGAGACAGAGCGAGTGTGCCCATGAGCAGTCAGCTGGCCACAGGCTCTCCTACAGGAGACCTTTTCCTCCTGTTTCTACAGTGATGAAACAAAATCTAACACCCTTGGGCTCTGCACACAATATAATTTCCTTCAGAGCATCATTTAGGTGGGCACCGCCAGTGCCCAGGGCCCAGTCATCCCTTTGTTGAATATAAAGGTTTTCTATGGAAATTTTTCTTAGGGACACAGAGTTTCCTCACATGCTCCCAGATGAATATTTGTTTTTGTTAGGTGTCTTATACCTGGTAGCAGCCCTTTTCCTCTCCCCCAGAGCCATGAAGAACATGGAGTCTAAGCCTCTTGCCCCTGCTCAGAGGCTTCTCTGAGTTCATGGCGGATGCTCCATCTGGGACCGCTTAGCCTGCTCCCAGGGGATGCTCTCTTACTTGTCTTCTCTCCTCCATTTCCTTCTCTACTCAGCATCAACTGTATCTTCTTGCTATCCCAATAAGAACGGCTTTGAATTCTCTTTAAGTTTTCCTGATTTTAGCTAGTTTGAAACCCAGATGCTTTTTAAGAAGAAAAAGTACTGAGCGATAATATTATTTAAAAAACCATCGGCCAGGACACACCAATATTAAAAGGAGCAAACAGATAGGTTTCCGAATTCCCAAATGGGATTTCTATGTATTAGAAATGTCTGACCTGACATTTAAAGATTATTATGATATTCTGGATAATGAGCAAATAAAATTAATTATGAGGTTTGGTTCCTTTGGAAAAAAGCCTTGAACTAATTTAATTCATGGATATAAGGATACTGTGCAAGTTAATATTGATTTACTAACTCAAATGATATGAAAGTTCCAGAATGAATAAATACTTTTCCATTGAACTTGGTTTTGTTGCCCAGATACTATGGGCACTTGGCCACTTTGCTTCGAGGATAATATAATGTGAAAACATTTTTTTAAAAAGAAAAAAGAAAGAAAGAAAAGGAAAATTAAATTTCTAAGATCAGTTTTCTGAGATAAAACCAGTACCATATGGTAACTGTAAATATTCTACTCAACTAGCAATTAAATTTTTCCATAATTTGTGACTCAATACCCTCTACTAAACATGAAGATACAGAATAGGAGAAATTTGAGCAGGGATGTTAAAGGGATTTTGTGAAATAATTGTAAGTATTATAGTATCTAGTTACATAAAATTACCTAGATTTATATATAAAGTATAAAAATGTATATAGTTAGAAGTGTTATAAGTAACAATAAGTGTCTTTAGGCTTACTAGGTACCAGATACTCTGCCAGAACTTTACTTATAGTATCTCATTTAATCTATGCATTAGGTAGCTGTAATTCCCATTTTACAGATGAGGAAACTAATGCTCAGTAATACTGAGTAACTTGCCCAAGTTAATGACAAGTTAGTGGCAGGCCCAGGATTTGAACCTGCACATGTCTGACCCCAGAGATTATGCACCTAACCGCTATGCTATGAGACAGGCAGGACAGGAAGCCACTTAAAAAAAAAAAAAAGGATTAAATCTCAGGTGTGCGAAGTATATATAAATTATTTTTCTTTTCTTTTTTTTTTAAAGATTTATTTATTTGAGAGAGAGAGAGCAAGCAAGCGAGAGAGAACACGGGTCGGGGAGAGGGGCAGAGGGAGAGGGAGAAGCAGACTCCCCACCGAGCAGAGAGCCCCATGCGGGGCTCGATCCCAGGACCCTGGGATCATGACCTGAGCCGAAGGCAGATGCTTAACCGACGGAGCCACCCAGGCGCCCCTATAAATTATTTTTCTATCTCCTTACAAAATTGTTACATTCATACAAATTAGTTAAGGCTCTGAAAAAGTAAATGCTGGAAAAGAGGAGGAGCTGAGAGCAACTGGGTCTGATGTATGGCAAGACCAGTGGGTGGAGGATGCCGATGAGCAACCTTCCAGAACGCAGAGGAAGTGGAAGTCTGAGGGAGTTCAGAGTAAGTGCCAGAGGGTGAAGAGGGCAGAAAGATGCTACTACATGATGGTCACACACGAGATCCGGGGAGAGTGGGGTTTCTAGAGATGAGAGGGCACAAGGAGCATCCAAAGCAGAAGGGTGTGCCAAGGAAGCCTGAGATGGCTGCTCCTGTCCCTGCACCCATATTTTCTAAGGGTTCCCCATGTCAGGAGCCAGTCCCAGAAGAATCAGTCTAGGCTGCTGGTGTTGCGGGGGGAACAGGCAGTTTGAGCCCACAGCTGAGGCACAAGGAGGATCCACAGCATCTGTGCATGAGAACATCCCGGCTGAAGCCTGCAATTAGAAGGCACCGGGTAGATGAAGTACCAGAAGTAGGATGTTCGGTGCACTTTGTTCTTTGACTTCCCGATATTCCCTGCTCTTAACAGAGCTCTACTAGATTATGCACACATGTCTCCCAAGGGCAAACATCAGCTCACAGAGACAGTTCCGCCTGAGCCCAGAAAGAAAATATTTTCCTAGCTACATTGTAAATTACAGGGCCCCCTCTCACTCCCTGAACTCAGTGAGTCATAAATTATTCAGAGCCATGTACATACCATGGGTTAAGCCTCATCTTTTCCCACCTTGTGGAACATGCTCTAAGTGCCAATTCTCCCCTTAGAATGTAGTGCTGGAAACTCACGTGTCATCCCACCTGTGACTTGGCCAGCAGCATGCAATGAGTGTGCTACTTCCCTGAACTGCAGCTCAGGCTTTGGGTACTTGTCATTTAAATTGCCTTTGCACTGCAAACTGCCACATCAGACCTGTATTGAGTGTGTGGCATTGAAAACTGCCAGATCTTTTTCACTTAGACAGGAGCTGTCAAACCAGATATCCATCCTAGACTTATGAAAGCCCAGTTACAAATACATTTTACACAGGTCTTTGCCTGTATTCCTATTAATTTCTGGTTTCAGCGGCCTAACATTCCAAATTGCTGAGATCAGGTTGAATTCCAGCCAGTTGATTACGTCATCGACACCAACAGTGCCAAACTCATCATGCTTGGTGATACCTGCAGATAAGATAAACTGCCTTCTATGTCTTCAGGACATTCAACAATTTTCAACCAAAGTCAACAAGTATTTATTGAACTCATATTGAATTAGTCACTCTTCTAGATGCAAGGATGATCGGGAGGTATTTATGATGTGTGGATAAACTAGACATAGTCCGTAAGGGGCTGGTGACGCATGGGGGAAATGGGCATGAATATGGCCACGTGGGATACCATAGGAGTCAAGTCTTATGAAAGCATAGAAAATTCAACTACTTACTGAATTGCTTTAGTAGTCATCTCAGTTTCTTATATACGTAATGTTCACTAAAATTCTCTGTTTTCAAATTTCCAACTGGTTGGCGTGGTGTCAGTTCAACCGGAAGCTAGGTCTGCCTAGAGCAACTAGACCAACTGATTGACTGGGGACTTCGTACCACATGGGTGAATTGCGGCAGAACGTGTGAATTTGATTTGATTAAGAATGTTGATGGCCAGGACCCAGACATTAGAAATATACAAATATCTCATCTTACCAGCACTGTCTGTGACTTTAAGACAACAATAATGTGAGAGAAAGACAGTGCACAAGACAGAGTCACCTCACGTGCTGCTCTTGTAGAATGCAAAGATAACTAGGAAGCCATAGGGAACAAAGGGGCCTCCCTCTGCAAGGATGAGCATAATAATGGCGGGGTGTCCACCAACCACTTGACAATCTCAGTAATAGTTCAGATGTGCCACATCTCTGCATTTTGTAGCCAGCCACCATGTCCGATGACACAATTATTGGTAGCTGAAGCTCAAATAATTATTTGGGTGGTTGACTAATTATTCCTTTCTGTTGCCTTCCTCCTAGAGGGAGAAGAAGAGAGAGGAGGAGGAGGAAATCTTCCTGCCCACGGTTTTTACTAGGTTGCCAGATTGACATCTGTGTGCCTGGTTCACATTTACTAATCTGAGTCTTAGCAAGAACAGGAGATTACTTACTCAGGTGTGGGGGTTCTTGGTATTTGACACTGAAAACAATGATTCAAACCTGGGTATAATTGGGTAGGACTGAAAAGATTCTTTCATAGCCTCTAGCCCCCATTCAGAGCCTTCTTTTCTCTCTTGACACCCTTTGTCCTAGGAGAGCCTTATGCAGTGGGGGTTGTCCAAGGGCGCTGGTCCTGAGGCAGGCACCTGATTATGCCTTCTCCAGGTAGGACCCCAGGCTCAGGCCTCTCCTTGAGCCTGGGTTGTGTGTAAGGTTCGTGCTCTCTCAGCGAGGCACACCAGGGCCGGCAGCCCAAAGATTGTCAGTAGACAATCTGTTTGTTTTGCTCTTTATTTCCTTCCCTCCCTCTCATTGTTCCTTCCTAAATCCTTCAAGTGTTTTATTACTAAAGCTCAAAACTCAGTTCTTAGCCAAAGTGAGTATGAAATAAGACTCTTGAAAGACATACTACAGATGAAATAAACTATTAACAGAGAATCAATGAAGCCAGTGGACTCAGGAAGTGAAAAAATGGTGTTGGAACAGTTGGACATTCATATGCAAAAAAGAAAAAGAGAGCGAGAACATCGACGGTACCTTGAACCATATGTAAAAAGGAACTCAAAATGTCTCAGAGACCTAAGTGTATAATGCAGAACTGTAAAAGTTCTAGAATAAAACACAGGAAAAATTCTTTGTGACCTTGGGTTAGTCAAAGATTTCTTAGATATAGCACAAAAGCACAAACTATAAAATAGACAATAATAAATTAGACTTTATCACAACTGAAAGCTTCTCTTTGAAAGACACTGTTAAGAAAATAAAGACTAACTGCAGAACGAGAGAAAATGTTTGCAGAACACATATCTAATCAAAGACTGGTAGCTAGAGTAGATTAAAAAACTTTGAAAACTCAGCAATAAGGAAACAACCCAGGGGAAAAAAAATGGAAAAAAGATTTGAAGACCCTTCAACGAAGGTGATATACAGACAGTAAATGATCACATGAAAAGATGCTCCACGTTGTTATTGATCAAGGAAATGCAAATTAAAACCATAATGAGCATGGCTAAAACATAATGAAACTGGTAATACCAAGCACCGAGAACCCAAAACTCCTACACTTTGGGTAGAAATGTAAAATGGTACAGTACTTTGAAAAACAGTTTGGCAGTTTCTTATAACATTAAACATACACTTACTTTATGACTCAGCATTCCTCCATCCATTTAACTCGGATCATTGAAAACGTGTTTCCTAATGTTACAGCAGCTCTATCCAAAATTGCCAGAAGCTGAAAACAACCCAGGTTTCCTTAGCGGTGAATGGATAAACTGTGGTCCATCCATACAATGGAATACTACTCAGCCATGAAAAGAAATGAACACTGATACAGGCAATGGCTTGGATGAATCTCAACTACATTGTGCCAAGCAAAAAAAGCCAGACTCAAAAGGGTACATATTATATGAGTCTATTTATACAGTATTTTGGAAAAGGCAAAACTACAGTGACTGACAACAGATTAGCGACTACCAAGGCTGGGGGATGGGGAAGGGAATTGACGACAAGAAGGCACAGGGGAAGTTTTGGGGTGGCAGAAATGTTTGTATCTTTCTTGGGATGGTAGTTACATGAGTATAGACCTACATAAAAATTCATCAAGCTGAACATTGCAATTTGGACATTTAACTGAAGGCAAACTGTTTCTCCATTAAAGTACTTAAAAAATGAAGGTGAAACAAAAACATTTTTCAGATAAATGGAAATTAAGGGAATTCATTGCCAGAAGACCTGCACTAAGAAATGTTACCAGATAGGAACTTGGATCTTCAGGAAGGAAACTAGTGCTTTGGAAAGAGTAGATATAATATAATGGTATATGTTTATTCAGTTTTCCCTTCATATATCTTCAGGTGGAGGCAGGTAGAATACAGAACACCTACATTATGGAGAGGGATGGTGGGGGGAGGGGACTTGTTAAGAAACAAAGAGAAAGTCACCAAATCAATTAGGGAGTCCTAGCTCCTGAAAATTTAGTTCTGACTTGATGCCGTGGTGCAGAGTGAATTCAAACTGGGACTTCACAATGCCAAACAACCTGATGAATAAAACAAATTTGAGCCAGTTATTCCCAAACATTGCACAACAGGCATTTGATATTCACAGCTTGCTGTTAACAGTTATTAAAAAATATTCGTTAGGTAATTATAACCTCAACTTTTAATTCTAGTCTTCTAAGAATTATTCTAACAAAGCTAGATTCGCAAATGGAGACCCATTATGGGTAGGAAATGCCAAAGTTATGGGCCAAGATTTAAATTGAGGTCAACCTAATTTCAAATTCCGCTGATCTACCCACACAGCACTGGTTTTACCCCCAGACTGTGTTCTCCCATATACAAAATGAAGATGATAATAATACCTATCTCAGGGGGTTGTTATGAGGATCAAATGAGAAAATGTCTGCAAGTACGTGGGATATAATGAGAACTCAATGAGGGGAGTGTGCCCACACACACAAAAAATTATCTCTAGTTAATACATCTTATAGCCATCCAAGACTTCAGAGAGAAGGAGTGTGTAGAACCCCCCTTTTGTGGATCACTGAACTCTCTTATCACCAGAGACACCATCTTAATCCCAACAGCCTCCCAAACAACCATGTCTTTAGATAATCACGGACTTTTTAAAGGTGCAACAGAAATATTCTCCTTGTAACCCACTGAATTAAATATTGAAACAAGGAGTGAATGTCAAATAATCCTCAGCCTGTCTCCAGGAGCTTTGAATTAGCAATGGTAACCCTTGAAGCTTACTCCAGCCACATTTTTGGACTCAAATCTCTTCTAAAGCCAAGGGCTGTCTGATAGTATTTTGGATTAAATTTGGATTAAAGGACTTAATTGGACTCCCCTAACATTAATTGAGTTTGTCTTGTTTGCTGGGCATCATGCTAGACACTTTCACACATATATTTATTTTAATTTGTTTCAATAAGAATACTCTTTAATGCATCTGCCACATTTCCTGCAGATGGTTTCCTCAGTGTTTCAAAACATATGAAAAACCTGAGAAGTATTTGTGAGGTTCTTATGATCATTTTTCTAAGATCTGAAATCATTCTTTTTAGATGAATAATATTTAAACAACTGATAAAAAATAGTGTCTCTTATTTGGGCATTATATTTTTCTTCTAGTATCTGAGAGATTAATCACATGCATCCTAAAATTAGTAACTGTGAATCTTCTTTAGCAGGATGGCTCAAATACCATTTAAAATCATGGACATTTTTTCCCTCCCCTCCCCCCACCCCATGTTCAAGGGGAAGAAAAATGTATGTGTTTGTGTACAAAGCTAAAAAAACAATATATAATTCTGAACTTCCCAAAGGGTACTGTAAGCTATGTATTAGCTTTGGGGGAACTCTATTTACAACTCTTCTGATGGCTAGTTTCTTTCTTCTACTATGATTTGCCATAATTTAAATCATCCAATTGGGTGCTTGATGTGTCGATCCGTGCGATTTGCTCTTTTATGTGTGACCCAGAGTCACACATGCAAAGGAAATCTTAAAGATCTCTTACTTCACTTTCTTAGTTCCTCTTCCTCTTCTATCATCCTGTCTTCCCCACTAGCTCTTTCAACAACTAGTGTCCCCCAAAACGGCCCCAACAAACACACAAGTACAGTTTGGTACCTTCCCAGTCTTGTCTGTTTCAAACCGATTTCCTCTTGACACCTCCTCAACCTCATTCCCTGCAGCAACATTTCTGTTTCCTCTGGGGTGTCAGGAGACCATGTCTTTCTTCCTCAATACCACCGGAAGAGGAAAGAGAGTTGATGATATGTCATTCCTTATCTTTTACAGACATGATCTTTTAGCAAGAGCTCTGGAAGAAGGTATTGTTATCTCCATGAGGGTCAGAGAATTGAAGCAATTTTCCCAAGTTCACAAAGCCAGCAAATGAAGGACCAAGATTTATACTCAGGTCTTCCTGACTTCCCTTGCTGTCTACCACACACAGGATCAAACTCAATCTAGCACTTATAGATTTCCTTGATCGGGATCCAATTTTATCCAACCAGTTTTATATTAGCCCCAAATTTCATCCAAGCTAACTACCATATGACCTTCCTTAAGGTAGGATGTACCTACTGACCTGGAATACTTTTCCCTTCTCCTGTCCTAGGTTTGTACATTCATCTGTTTGTTCATCTTCTAGAGGATCCTTCTGACTCCTCCAGCTCCAGTTTTTCTCCCCCTAAACATTTGAAGAGTTTGGAAGTTGATGTCCTTTGTCCCTCCTCCACCACAACAATCCAACTGCTTTTCCCCTGGAGATGAGTGGGTCCTACAGCTAGCAGGCAAGCTGAACCTGGAGGATGGGAGCATGGCCTTGGTCTGAGCTGGGCTGGATGGAGAAATCTGGCAGCTGGCATAGGACTTCTGCCCTCTAGACTGAATCAGAGCCTGGAGACTGCTGCAAAGAGCCTTAGGACTAGTATCAAATGACCTAGAGGACCTTTGAAGGGAGGGAAATGGCACTAGCGCATGTAGGTGCTCTTGGGATGCCTACTAGTCTCCTTGGGTTTTTAGGAGAGCTGAATAAATGAGCTGAGTCTGTTCCATCCTGGGGCTGAAAGGCCAGTGGCGTTTGCAGCCAAGGACACCATCAGGATGGAGATAGCTTCCTTTTGGTGCTCTGTTTAAAAGATTTATTATTTGAAAAAGTCACCAGGACCAGATGGATTCAGAACAAAGTTCTAGCTAATCTTTAAAAATAAACAAATAAACCAGGTGATCCAAATGTAACATATTTTTTCAGAAAAAAGAAAAAGAAACCTTTAGTATCCTCTCACATCATTGTCTTCATTATCTTTCCTCTCTTTAATGTTCATCTTCCCCTCTAGCTCACCCAACACTGCCTCAGCCCCCAACCCCAACACGCATACACATTTAACTGCTTTCACAGACTTGCTGGTTTCAAATGATTTCTCCTTGCCCCCTCCCTAACCACTTTCCTTTATCAAAAATTCTGTGTCCCCTGGCAACTGGTCAGGCTGAGTTTTAGGAGACCCAACTTCCTCTGCTCAGATCAAACAGACAGTTTTGCCCCTGGGGGGCTCCCTTGAGCTGGAAGGCCCTCTCTCTTCCTTGGAGAGCGCTGCCTCCCTCTTGTGGGCTCTGCTACTGCTGGTGGAGAGAGAACCTTACAGAACACCATGCAGATTCCTGTCTCGATTAAGATGTCTCTGGTTGCCAGTAACAGAATATGAACCCCAAATGTCATAAACAATAAGTGCCTTCTCTTATATTACTCTTAGTTGATGCAGGCTGGAGGGGTGGTTGATTCAGGGGCTCAACAATATATATTTTTTTAAATTAAAAAAAAATTTTTTTTAAAGATTTTATTTATTTATTTGAGAGAGAGAATGAGAGACAGAGAGCACGAGAGGGCAGAGGGTCAGAGGGAGAAGCAGACCCCCTGCTGAGCAGGGAGCCCGATGTGGGACTCGATCCTGGGACTCCAGGATCATGACCTGAGCCGAAGGCAGTCGCTTAACCAACTGAGCCACCCAGGCGCCCGGGGCTCAACAATATTATCTGGAATCCAGCTTCCTTCTATTTCTGCCCTCTATTTATGGCACTAATTTCATCCTTGTCCATGTTCAGGATGCAGAGACAACTGGCTCTTTCCCCAGACAACTCCAGCAAACCCCACCTGACATCTCAGCCCAATCACAGGTAAGTGGCGTGGTTGGCTTTGATGAATCATCTGAGGAGAAACCATCTACAATGTCCACTGGAGTTCCACCTCATGTCCCTGGTTGGCCAGTGAGGAAATCCAGCACGAACACTCCTGGAATGCCCACCAGCAATAAAACTCATCACCAACAGAAAAATTAACCCTTTGGATAAGGGTGATGTTCTTAAGTTTGACTGTAGTTCATTCTGACTAGTTACTTGTTTGTCAAAAGACTTCCCTCTTGTATTCTTTCATTTTATGGGAGGAATGATTGAGATGAGCAGAACATTATTTTAAATCCTCTTCTTAGAATGGATTGTAAATCACCTGTTTTCATAACTCTGGCCAGTTGCCATTTTACTGTGGTTAATTTGTAGACTACTGCTATTGACATGTTTTTGAGGTGACCTGAAAGTTTCTACATATCCATATTTTAATTGGTTTAGTTTGAGTTTTCAGTGGGATGTGTTTAAAAAAAAAAAAAAGCTGGACACTAGTTAAAGCCAGTAAAAACAGACTTTTTTTGAGTAACTACTGCAGTAGAGAAAAAGCTTAAATGTAGAACCGAGCTCAACGCTGACCTGTGTAGAGGTGTGGAGACTGAGTGGGAGTCAGAGAAGTGGAAAATTACAAAAAGCAGGTTGGCGGGGGGTGCGGGTGGGTGGGTGGGTAGGTCAACGTGATTAGGCCATGTGGGTTTGTTGACTGGTGGAAGCAGAGCTTCTCCTGTCTCACAGAGACTGGGGAATAGGAGTCCTGTCTTCAGGTGTTGGCTGGAACAAACAGTAAATTATTTTGTCAACTTTAAGTTTTCCCAGGTAGGAACATAATGGGGGCTGGGTTGTCCCACAGATGTGGCTTTGACTTGTTAGAAGCCTTACTAGTGTTTGTTTAAGATCTGTGTGTGTGTGTGTGTGTGTGTGTGTGTGTGTGTGGTGGGGGGAGGCTGGAAGAAATTGTTTACGATGACAGTAAAGGATGGTTTTCAGATGTAACCTAAAGAAATTGTGCTACGCTGTTACCATAGGACTTCTCTTTGTCACTAAGTTTATAATTTTGTTTACTAATAAAAAGTCAAATTAATACTACACATTGAGCTTTTTGAGTGGAGGACCAATAATATATTATGCCTCAGTAGTCCCTGAAGGCATTGTTAAGTAGCAGCATAATCTATATATAAAGCAACAAAGGATAGTCCTGAATCAGCTATCTGGAACTTTTTTTTTTTTAAAGAAGCAAGGTTTTATGGGGGCATAACTCAAATAAGTGAGCTTTGCCCACCAACTTTAAGTGATGCTAGAAAAATCAAGGAGTTAGTCATATAAGCTTATAAATAGGCACTCAAACAAGTACATACAGGATGGAAATTTTTAACCTCATAAATCCTTTCATTGTAGAAAAATTATTGAAACAACTAGCAATAAATGATCTATGTTCTCTCTGGAGTTGTTAAAAGAAGATGTGTCAGATTAGTTATCAGAGTATTTTCCCAATACACATACAACTCTTTGGAAATATATATGTGAAAATGTGAAAACCTTCATAAAGCTGACAAAGATGAAAAGGAATTCTAGAAAAAATTGCCCATCGTTCATTCATTATTGGTTGTAAAATTGTTTTATCTTTGCAATCACAAGAAGCATTATATGGAATAATATGCTATAGGGAAATGGAGTAAATGTTTCACTAAGTCAGATATTCCCCTGGTGAGGTTGGTTCTATACTGTATGCTGAAGGTCCAACAGGAAAAAAAAAAAGAAAAGTCATCTAATTACAGATCACATTTGGGCTTAGGTGATGCCAATAGATCTGGGTGAAAATTGAACAAAACAATTCTAGTTAGGAATTTGCAAACCAATAGTCCAATATTTAGTAGACATCAGGAAATATATGTTAGGTGAAGTTTTCAAATGTGTATTTTGGCCACATGTAAATAAAATATCTTAGATATTGAGTAATATTTACATTTCAACCAGTTGTATCACTGCTGTATTAGCATCTTTTTCAAAGAGAGGATAAAAGGAGAGAATCTCAGATTGTTCAGTTACAAAGAAGCCACATTATTAACATCATCCTTTTTCACTATTTCTCACTATTACCCAGAAGCATTTAATTGGAATATCCTGGCACTAAATCTCTCCCCAAAGAAACAACTGAGACCAAAGAAAGAAGCAAGAATGTTCTCTGAAGAACCGCTGAAAACTCCTGTAATCAGAGCCAGAAGGTTTAGAGCTGTTATGGCAGCAGAAACACCCCGAGCCCCAAATCAAGTTTACTTAATCTCATTTAACACAGGATTTAAATAATCTTATGTAGTTTCTATGCCAAAGGTTAAAAGGGTTTTACTCAGTGCTAGTTTCCTGGGGTAGAATTTGAAAGCCTGCTTAAAGAAACACGGGACCCCACTTTGGAATCTTGTTCCTTTTTGTCCTCAGTCCTAATTTTAGGACTCTGTCTATCTCCAGTTGACTCCATTGTATAATTATTTACAACTCTATTTCCTCTTTCAGGGTAGGTCCTTCATATGTTCTGTTACTATTTGTATTCCTTTCTCCTTCAAAATCTTTCCAAAAACCGCATACCCTGTAGGCATCCAGTGAATGCTTGTTAAACACAATGAATCAAAAATAGAGAATTAGAAGAGTCCATGTTCTGTTGGAAGCAGTCAGAAGTCACATATGATGGTTACAATGTAGGAAGAAACTAAAATCAAAGAAGAAAAGCCCAACCATCCGGGGCCATTCAATGTAAGGACAAAGAGCTTCACACACCTCATTAGCCCCTGGGAACTGCAAGGAGATTCAGAGGGATGAGTACTTGATGCTCCAAATGACCACACTGAGTCATCAGAAGGTCTAAATGAGGGCGCCTGGGTGGCTCAGATGGTTAAGCGTCTGCCTTCGGCTCAGGTCATGATCCCAGGGTCCTGGGATCGAGTCCCGCATCGGGCTCTCTGCTCCTTGGGAGCCTGCTTCTCCCTCTGCCTCTCTCTCTGTCTCTCATGAATAAATAAATAAAATCTTAAAAAAAAAAAAAAAAAAAGAAGGTCTAAATGAGGGTCTGTGTGATCAATTTACAGAAGGAGGGGGAAAATGAGATATTATTTTTTGTCTACCAAATTGGCAAAGATTTTTTTTTTTTGAAGATTTTATTTATTTATTTGAGAGAGAGAGAATGAGAGACAGAGAGCACGAGAGGTAAGAGGGCAGAGGGAGAAGCAGACCCCCCGCTGAGCAGGGAGCCCGATGCGGGACTCGATCCCGGGACTCCAGGATCATGACCTGAGCCGAAGGCAGTCGCTTAACCAACTGAGCCACCCAGGCGCCCGCAAAGATTTTTTTATCTGTAAAGATATTATTTTAACCTCATTTTATCTTTAATTTTATTTTTATCTTTTATTTTATCTTTATTTTATCTATTATTTTATCTTTAAAGATAAAGCCAGTGCTGATAAGGGCACAGTGATATGGATATGCTTATAAACTGCTGGAAGGCACAACCAGTTCATGAAAAACATTTTACGAGCAATGCCATGTGTTTGCGAAGACACATGACGAAAGGATGTTCACTGCGGTACTGACACTATGAAACATTGTTCATCAATAAAGAACTAGTCAACAAATGTTTTGAAAATTAAATTAGAATATGTCAATGTAATATAAATGTATACATGTGCCTTAAAAAGAATGCATGCGTGTATGAAAGGATGTACACTAACATATCAACAGTGGATGGTAGGATCACAGATGGTTTGCATTTTGTTTCTTGCCATGCTGTGTTTTCACAATTTTCACCAATATATGCGAATTAATTTAATCAGCAGAAACAAGAAAGGATTTTCTTTGTGTGTGTTCAGGGGTAAGCTGTAGCTATCTGAAAAATTCCTTTATGTAGAGAAACCCATCCTTGGCCACCCTATGTTAGACTTTTAGGAAATTCACACTCTGTTAGGTCCCGAATAATCAAAAAATAAAAGACATTGTCCCTACCCTCATGGGGCTTACATGGAGGAGACAAGTTTTTACTCTACTGATTATTGAAATTTCCCTTGTGCTAGGCATTTTGTTTAGATTACCTCATGTAACCCCCACAACTATTCTGTGACGTAAACATTAATATTATTCTCCCTTCACATAGAGGGAGGCTGAGGCTTAGAGAGGTCAAGTGACTTGGCCAACATCACAACTTGTAAGGAGCGAAGGAGAGCTTCAAACACAGCCACGCCCGCTCTAGACGCCTTTCACCAAGACTGTCTCAAACTATTATACTCAAGGTGATGTGTGCCAAGATGGAGGTAAATCCAGAGTGTTCTTGGAGCACCTGGGACGCGTTTCTAACCCAGAGTGTGTGGAGGAAGGGATGGGGAAAGCTACCTGGAGGACGTGCTACCTTCACAGAATAGAACATGAATGGGAGTTGGGGCCAGGACAGGTGCAAAAGGGTGTTCCGGGCGGAGGAAGCCATGCGTATCTGTGCTCAGAGGCCCAAGGGATGGCGGCCCATGAGGCTGGAGCAGAGCGTGTGGCTGGGGCCAGCGGGGAGAGGGGCCACGACAACCCAGACAGCTAGGCTGAGGCTTCCTTACAAAGGGGCAGATTTGCTTCACCCAAGAGCACTGCACAAAATGCAAGTCTTTCTTTCAGGGTTGCACTCATGGGTAAGAAAAAGGGTTAAGCAGGCTTTAAAAATCCCATCCCTGCTTGACTGATGAGTGCCATGGCAACCCAGCAGCAGCTAACACTTGTCAAGGCCTCTTCTTTGGCTACAGTAATAAACAGTGATAAAACATTACCTCAAGGCTTTATATTTTTGCCATCAGTTAACATTCTGTGTGGTGAAGACTTCTTCAAATCACAGCTAAAAGAGAGAGAGAGGGAGGGAGGGAGGGAGGGAGGGAGAAAGGCGTATTTTAAATAATGCACTAGAACTAGTTTAGGCATACGCGTTAAGAATTCAAAGGCTTGGGCGCCTGGGTGGCTCAGTCGTTAGGCGTCTGCCTTCGGCTCAGGTCATGATCCCGGGGTCCTGGGATCGAGCCCCACATCGGGCTCCCTGCTCAGCAGAGGCCTGCTTCTCCCTCTCCCATTCCCCCTGCTTGTGTTCCTGCTCTCGCTCTCTCTCTTTCTGTCAAATAAATAAATAAAATCTTAAAAAAAAAAAAAAAAAAGAATTCAAAGGCTGTAACCTCGCAGCCTCTTGAAAAGGCCAGAAGCCTGATGGAGGCAGAGTTCTGCAAGGGCTTTCTCCGCAGGAATAAAGACTTGACAGGGGGTAAACAATGACGCCGCACTCTGTAGCTTCCAGAAGCATCCGCCCCATTATGTCGCTAGTGATGGCTTCCGCGCGGGGCGAACGCCACCCCCCGCCCCTCTTCACTTTTAGCTCGAGCTTAAAGAGAGGAGGGAGCGCCGTCTCACAATTACTGCCGCGTGACAGCTGCGTGGCGGGTGGGACTTGTTTCTAAAACAGATCCGCAAATATTTAGATTCGGCGCCCTTCTCACAGCCGCTCTCCAGCCGCGCAGCTTCTCCAGCGCGTCAGTTCTTCAGAGGAGCCGAGGGCTTCTGCGTGCGGAGACGAGCCTGGGCTGGGTTGCCATCTGGATCCCCCCCTTCTCCTGGCAGCTTCCCCTTCGCCCCTCCGTTTCCTGCTTTGTAAAATGGGACTCAGCCCCCTCCAGTCTAGAGGAGGAACATAAATGGGGCAGGCACAGGTTGGTGTTTAAAAAGTCCTAGCTGGGGCGCCTGGGTGGCTCAGTTGGTTAAGCGACTGCCTTCGGCTCAGGTCATGATCCTGGAGTCGCGGGATCGAGTCCCGCATCGGGCTCCCTGCTCGGCAGGGGGTCTGCTTCTCCCTCTGACCCTCCCCCCTCTCATGTGCTCTCTCTCATTCTCCCTCAAATAAATAAAATCTTTAAAAAAATAAAAATAAAATAAAAATAATAAATTTTAAAAAAAAGAATATATAGGGGCGCCTGGGTGGCTCAGTTGGTTAAGCGACTGCCTTCGGCTCAGGTCATGATCCTGGAGTCCCGGGATCGAGTCCCGCATCGGGCTACCTGCTCGGCGGGGGGTCTGCTTCTCCCTCTGACCCTCCCCGCTCTCATGTGCTCTCTCTCTCATTCTCTCTGTCTCAAATAAATAAATAAAATCTTTAAAAAAAAAAATTAAAAAGTCCTAGCTGTTATTCTTTATTCAGGGACCCGAACTCTCAGGCTAAGTCAGAAAATGCAACCCTGAAGTGGCCTCGGCACAGTCTGCACCCCTGGCGCCGTATGTCATTCATCCTGAGCCACACCACGGTTTTCCGTGTTGTAACGTCCCCGAAATTGGGATGTGTCTTATAAGAGGCAATGTGTCAGAGTTAATTGGCAACGATTTTTCTTTCTTACTAGATCAGAAAATAATGGAGCATCTCACAGTGGGCGAAATCTTAACATTGAACGAAAGAGGGTAGTCCCTTCCAGCATATGGAGCATTTGGGTTTGGTTACCGGCCAACAGATAAACGAAAGAGCCAAACACTACTCCTGTTCAGTAAATCTCTGACAGCAAAGATAAGATTCACGGCAAGTACTCAGCTCGTCTTCCTGAGCTGTTGCAACCTGGCAACACATCTGTTCCAAAGAAAAGACACGTCGAAGTCATCCATCTACTCAGTCTCCTATGTGATCTGTACCATCTGCTGCCACCTTTCCCTGTCTCCTCCACTGTCCTCCCCACCGCACGTGCTGCTCTAAGGGGAAACAAAACAAAAGAAACTTCGAGATTTTCAGAGTCGTTTCTAAAATGGAACCAGGAATATAATGAATGTAATTTTCTGGGCTTGTAGAAACATGTTGATCATAGCGGCAAGGCTTACGGCTGGGGGAGAAAGTAGGAAGATGCTCATGCAAACACACCCACAGAGACACGCACGCACGCATGCACGCACTTGCTCTTGTAAGAAAGAGAACCAGATTATGGAGCAGGTTAGGAGGCACGTGCTTGGGGAACCAACCTATCAGGGGGCTAAAATGTCATTGGCATGAATTAGAACCATGATGCCAGCTAACTCCGGTTTTTGAAAACAGCTTTCTCTACCTGGTGGCGGGCTGAAAGAAACAAAGGTGGGTATTCTTCCTGCCAAACGAGACACTGACTTCTAGGAGAAATAGTTAAAAACACACAAACAAACGAAACGAAACTCCCTCCAGGTGCTAAACCTGTCTCAAGTGAGTATTTTTGGGGTGCTTACTGGCAAGTCAGGTAGTGCGGTTCCGGGACTGTACACCGATCCTAAACTCTCATGCCTAAATTAGTACTTGTAGTTGGCAGGTTCAAACGACTGTCAAAAACTGTCAAGGATGTGAGATTTTGCTCTCCTTGCATGCTAACAAGTTTGTCAGCCACAGTTTCACTGGAGGCTAGGAGGGGGCAGGTTTCCGGGTCAGATAGTTTGGAAGAAAGAGAGCACCTTGCCTACAAGAGGTGCGAAAATGCCAGAGACCCTGGAGAATTGTCTCCCAGCGACAGCCTAGTAATGTGATCCTAGTGGAATACAGTATAGTATGCCCACCCCACTAAACAAACTTATCGAACAGTGTATTGAAACAAACATACTGAAACATATACCAAAAGAATATCAAAGTCAAGAATGGATTATTAGACTGTGTAGGATGTTCATATGGTCCAGGTCTTGCCTATAAAGCAATGCAGGGTTCATTTTCTCATGGGAATGAACTCGAATAAAAAGATCAACTCATAGAGAAGGAAACAGGACAAAGGAAACAAAGAATAGTTCTTTTTCCTCCTTAATCAGAGACATACATATCATGCACGTCATCATTCAGAGGAAAGGGTAAAACTGGATGCTTAAAAGTAGTTGGAAAAATTTTAGCTAAAGGCAATCCAAGGGTTCAAAGTTCCATTATGGAGTGCTAATTTTGTTCCTCTTTCAGCATAGATGGCTTTTCTTTTCTTTGGGTCAGATCGAATGGTTCCTTGTCCTCATACTTGAAGCAGTTGAATTGGGAGAGAAAGTTGCCTGATTTGAGATGAATGGAACTTGAATCATTTTGAATTGCTGTATCAAACTGGTTGGAGCATTTCACATAACTTTAACATATGTAATTCAGCTGTAACTCTGATTCCTAAATTCTAAGCATTCTTTTTTCCTTTTCCTAAAATGAATACATGTGATTATTGTCTTCCATGTAATAGTCATTTTCTTAATAACTTTGACTAACTGGTAGCCTATTGCTATTTTGGAAGCTCTATATACTACTAGTAACTAACCTGCAGACCTTATTCAATTTTTGTCAATAGTTCTTTCTGGTCCAAAATTCAATCCATGTCCCCCATTGCATGTAGTTTTCAAGTTTTTAACATTTCCTCCAATCTGAAACAGTTCCTTATTTTCCATGCTTTGCTCTTTTAAAGAGTCCTTCGGTTTGAATTGGTTTGCTGTTTTCTCATGAGTATGAAGAGCTTAAGCATTTTTGGCAAGAAGGTTAAAGAAGTGATATTGAGCCCTTCTTGAGGCAGCCTATTGGAGTGCACGAAGTCAGTAGGTCTCCTCACTGGTGATGCTGACTTTCATCATTTGGTTAAGGTGGTGTCTGCCAGGACTCTCCACTGTAAAGTTGTGGTTTTTTTTCTCATTGTAACTAGTAAGTATCTTGTGGAGAGATACTTTGGAGACTAAGCAAATATCCTATTTTTCATCATAGTTTGTCCACTAATTTTGGCAATCTTGCTAGCCTGTGACAATTATTACTGTGATATTTACCAAAGAATCATTTTTCTGTCATTCCTTCAGCATTCATTAATTGGAATTCTACTGAGTCCAGGCTTATCCTTGGACTTTCCCTTTCCAGTCCTGGAATCAGCCATTTCTCCAAGGAGCCCTGGTTCCTTTGATTGAAGAATGATGTTCAGAAACCAAGATGTGGTGGGTACCAGGTGTGCTCATCATTACTGGGGTGTCATCATTGCCAGCCCCTTTCAGTGAAAGAGTTAGGAAACATCTGAATACACACACACACACACATGCACACACATCTCTATCTACTTAAAACCATGATTCACATTCACATCTCTGATTCCCATCTAACACAAGGTTGCTTGTAGTCTCCCTTTTGTCCTTATTTATATCTTTTCTTTTATTAAGATACTTGGCTCTTATTATCCACAATTCATTTATTTATTTGCACAAGCCTATAATGCAATAAAGTAGTTTCAGAGTTGCTAACCCATACCTCTGTGAAAAACAAATTTACCAATTCAATAATCAAATATTTCTGTAAGTTCATTTTGTTTTTCGCCTTACATTGCATTACATGCAGTATTACAAAAATGAAGCTCCATGAGTGCTTTGTTCTGCTCACTGCCACGTTCCCCAACCTAGGACAGTACCTGGAACTTGGTAGGAACTGAAATGTATTTGTTGTTGAATGTTGCTGAATTAACCTGCTTCATATTTCTTTAAGAAAGTATCTTAGATGTTTAGGATGTCAGTGATGAGTGCTAATTTGCCAACAAGTTGCCAGCATAAAGACGGACAATCTGTATTTCTGCCTTGAATGCGTATTACCGCAATTGTGCAAGTACAGTACGTGATTCAGTCTTGTTCATTAGAATGTTTGCCTGCAATATACTCCTCCTCATCTCTTCTGATAGGGGCTGTCCATAGAAAGGAAATATGGTTTTTTTCTCCTAAAGTCTTGACAATGAACATGTATTGTTTTTCTAATTGGAAAAAGAAGCAAAAGCTCTGCCTACAAGCTCATCTGTTAAAGTGTGAGTCCCCATCAAAGGGTTATTGTGATTATTCTGATACCCTCCCTCACTCCTCATCCTCCTCGGGAATCCTTCCTGTTGACAGGCTCCAGAATCAACTTTTAAGGCATCTGTCTGAAAAAAGGATTGTGAAGCATATTTTCACCTACAGACAGGCCATCTACTATTGGGTAAACCAACCTATAAAAAGACCGTTATCCCAAATCATTCAATGGGAAGAGGCAGAATAAGGAAACAATAACAGATCACCAAAAGTGTGAGGCCATTATTGAGCTGGTTCTTAGGGAACTTGACAAAGGGAGACAGAAGTGAGAAGAAAAAGGAATTGAGCTCTAATAGAGGGTCAGGATGTTGCTGTCTCCTCCTGCATTTAAACACAATAAGGAGGGTGGGTGGATAGCTCTGGAGGGGAAGCACTTAAGATAAGTGAACTGTATTATCAGCTCTAGGATAGGTGTTTGGAAGCCAAATACAAAACACCAAATTATGAAAGCAAATTGAATGGTTTTTCAACTGAGAAATAATAGCTGGAAAGTTGTTCCCACGAGTTGAGAGCACAGATTTATTTCTGTAAATTGAAAGACTGGGACTAGCCAAATGGATTGTTAGATTAATGGAATCCTACACTGAGGTTCACTGGGGAAGGTTCTCAGCCATCCCGTTTCCTGACGGAATGTTACCAAACCAGAGGGTATGTCGGCAATGGAAAATGAAATGGGCAAGGGGAAGAGAAAAAGAGTATAGGAAGTCTTAATTTTGTAAAATCTCACGGGATAAGGAAAGACACTGAAGGCTGACAAATGTTGAAAACCTCCGTGGTCCCTCTGGTGATGGAGATCTGCCTGAGATTTAAGGGACTCTAGTCAGAAGCACCAGCATCGGAGTCACCGGGGTGGCTGCATCTGATTTAATGATGAAGACATTGGTGAAATGAAGGATATGCTTCCTTCCTAAAGTCCAGGGCTCTCCTTCACAGAGAACACCTGGACAAAAAGTGGAAAGATAAAGCTTATATGAGCATCAAACATGTCTTTTTAGGCCTTTGGGCTTTTCTCCTAAGAATCATTTAACTCTTGGAAATGTTTTAACTCTTGGAGACAGTTTTCCAAGAAACAGAGGCAACACAAATGACCCCTGGGATTTCCCCATGAGGACTGTAAGTTTCAGAAGCTGTGGAGAATCGCCTCTGCTATGCTGATCTACCTGGCAGTTTGCTGCAGGAGACAATTTTCGGTGCCTATCCAATAGCAGTCCCCAACTCACTCTCTTCCAACAGACCCTGAGTTTTTTTCTAGGATCCACACTTTTCCAAGGAACCATGGGCTTTAGGGAATGCTGGTCCCATTCCCAGTCCCAGGTGTGGAAGGTTGATTACACCAAGCTAATGGAGAAAATTTCATTCCCTGATAGTGATTGGCTTAAGAAGAAGCCATTTTGGCCAGGGGTCGTCAAGGAAGCCGGTGGCTGAGGCTTCTGGGAAAGGTTTCATAGCTCTCTAAAAGAGACACAAGGAAAAGTCCCATTTTTGAGTTTGGATAATGGACAGCAAAGATGCGATACCTGGACGGCTACAGCCATTTTTTTAGCCACAAGGAAGCTAACCAACATGATGGGAATGGAAGAGCAGAAGATAGAACTTGGGTTCTTGATGATGTCATGGTGCTGAGTTCAACAATCCCGAAGCTGCACTACCTCTGAACTCCTTGTTATGTGAGCTAAGAAATCCCTTAGCTGTTTCAGCCGTTCTGAGTTGAGTTTTCTGTTGCCCGAGTTGTTCTTGTTTCATTTTCTTACTCTTCTTCTTCTTCTTCTTCTTTTTATAAATATTTTATTTATATATTTGACAGAGAGAGAGAGGGAACACAAGTAGGGCGAGTGGGAGAGTGAAAAGCAGGCGTCCTGCGGAGCAGGGAGCCCAGTGCTGGGCTCAGTCCCAGGACCCTGGGATCATGACCTGAGCTGAAGGCAGATGCTTAACGACTGAGCCACTCAGGCACCCCATCATTTTCTTACTCTTCTAATGAAACTTTGAACGTGCCTGCCATAAAGCCCTTTCTTCAGGGCTGGTTATGGAGTAACAGTAGGCCTCTCTCCTTCTCACTGTGTGGGAGGTCTCCCAGAGTGCGGAGTGGGATACTCCCAGAATGCCAATAGGCCCCAAAGAGAGACTGGGTTTCCCATCATAGCTAGATTGAGAGACAGCTTTTCCAGGTTCTGGTAGCCCAGCACAATAGCTGAAAATGCCCATTGGCTTGCAGGATTGATGCTTGGACCAAACTTAGAAATTGGTTCTTAGGCTCACCTTTGGGCTGGGTCTGCCTCTGAGTAACCTCCTGCTGTGCTCTGGTATCTTCAGGATGCCCAGACACTATCCCTCTGCTGTGTAATCCTTTATAGGATTAGCACAGGAGACTCGGAGTGCTCAAACCTTGCACATCCTAAAGAAAGGACTGGCCTTAACTAAATTCTGGCAGATAACTTCTAGGCCCTTGGAATATCCTTCCTGATGAGGGTGTCTTCGTATAATTGATTCTTTGTTCCAAGCCAGATCATCTATGCTAACACCGTGATTTATGGTGAACTTCTGTTCCATCTGCCTGGGGCGCTGGGCCACACTATATCCGTTTGATCCATGGAGACTTGGAGACTGAGTAGTTAAGGTCAGTCACTCAGGTGTTCCATGCCTATGGGACTGACCCCCATTAACAACCCTGGACACGAAGGCTCAGGTGGGTGCCCTGGTTGGAAATAATACTTTGTACATGTCATCACATCTTGTTGCTGGAAGCATTAAGCACAGCCTGTACAACTCTCTGGGAAAAGACAACTGGAAGCTTAGGCCTGGTTTCTCCTGCTCTGTGCATCTTTGCCTTTACTGACTTTAATTTGTACTCTTTGCTGTAAAAACCATTACCATACATTTACCAGCTTTTCTGAGTTCTGTGAGTCCTTCTAGAGAATCATTGAGCCTGAGAGTGGTCTTGGGGATCCCCGACACTCCCACTACACAGAAACCTAGAACTTCTGTTGGAATCTCTTATATTCTTTCTAGAGTCACATATCAACTCAATATTTTACTGGCTCAACTGACCCCCTGGAAGGAGCACTGGGACACTGAAGACTTGGCTTTGCATCCCGGTTCCATGACATGGCACTGGGGAGACCTTGGGGAAGTCATAGATCTCTAATCTGTCCTCTTTTGCCAAGTGGGACAACATCTGCTCTGTCTACTATAAAGGGTCATTGTGGGGAGCACGTCAGATAATGCATGTGACAACGCTTTGAAAGTTGTATGGATTTTTAATGATCAGATGTTGCATATATTTTTAACACTTGACACAGAAGTGGAATATTTATTGGCTAACATTGAGGGCTGAATTTGTGCCAGGGACTTTAACATGAACTGGCTCATTTAATCCCCTCTCTAGAATCAGCCTCATGTTCTATCTTCAATAGAAACTTTGTGAGGAGGAAATCAAACAAACTTCCCACAGTTCCATAACTAGTAAAGAGCAAAACTAGAACTCAAACCATGACCGTCTGGTTGAAGAGCTCAAGCAATCAGCCATTTTACAATGCAGTTCTGTCCTTTCAAGTACCTCCAGTGAATTCAGTCTCTTAAACATAAAACACCTTAGAGATGTGTAGTCTTTCATCTGAAAGTACCAATAACGACCTAGAAACGATCCCTAGACCGAGGCCACTAGAGGAAATACACCTGTCTTACCTAAGACAATTCCCCTTCGTTCTGGGTCAGGATATTCAACAAGTAAACATGTCTTGGGACACTTAGGGGCACACCACTCAACAACTCTAACAAGAAGAGGGGATTCACCGCTATTGCTCCCTTTCCCTGTTTACCCAGTTGTGTTTTGGGTAGATTTTCCTTTTGGCACAAAACCGCCACAGTCATGCCTAGGGAAGAAATCTGTTATGTCATCTGTCAAATGTGTGAAGCATTTTCCACTGTCTTCCGGGATAACTGAGAGCTTGGTCGTGAAGCACATCTTTAGTATGTCAGTCTTGGTTGTGTTTTCTATGTGGGTCAAGATGGAAACAGTATATCATTTCATTTCACTGATTAAATGAGGAGAGGTTTTGGGTACAGATATTCATACATAAAACAGAGTTGAAAGTGACAACATATTTTGCTCTCCCTGACACTTGGATACACATTTCTTGGCAGCCCAAGATGCCAGGGGCATAAGAGACTAGATAATATAGGTCAAGAATCCTTGGGCTTTCAAACTCACATTTGAAACAGAAGTATAAACAAATGAATCTTAAGACTCTGTACTTTCTTGAGATGTATTATGGATTTGTTTTGGAATATGTGCTTTGCTGCATTATATACTTACAATGTTATAAGGTATTAGATTTCAATGATCATGATGATGTAGCAGAAACAAAACACTGTTCTTTCTCAGAAAGCATCAATGAATTATTGAAAATCTGGATCATCTGATAAGCAAGATTCCTTCTTAGTATGCAGTAATGTGTGCAAGGTGGTCTTTAATCCCGTGAGCTTGTTCTGAAGGCAACCATCAGAAATGAAATATTTCTCTTCTTTTCAAGCTGAGGTTTTGAAACATGCCGGCAGCATGAGTTTTGACAAGCTTTTGTTGTAACTATAATAGTAACTTAAATACACACACACACCACCACATACACACATGCCACCCCACAATGACTCCCCTCTCACACCAAAGACACCTGCACACCCTACACACAATACGTACACCACACCATACACGCGCTACACTCCAGACACCATGCACGGCATATCACACATTCACCACACATACCACATCACACACACACATTTCCTTTCCACCAAGCACAAATAAATCCACTACACACGTGCGCCACACCGTGCCTCACACTGTAGCACGCATGCGCACACACACACACACCTCTCACATCAAGCGGACATACATAAACACACATCACACCACACCACACATATACGCATACCATACACACACATCACACAAACACAAGACTTTACTACACACACGCTGCATACACTATACCCCATGGACATGCCCTCTCACACCAAGCACAATATAGCCCCTTCCCCACTCACCCCCAACATGACCTGGCCACTGGCTACCTCCTCACCTAGCTTCCAACCTTCTCTTCCTTGTTTACTATACTTCAGATACACCCGCCTCCCGAACGGTTTCTTGACCACGCCAAACACACTCCCGTCCTTGCATCTGCAGTCCCCTCTACAGAATTTCTCCTCTCCTGGATGTGTACATGACTTGGCTTTCTTCAGAAAGTCCTTCCCTGACCCCTCTACTCAGGGAAACACACAGATCACTCACCATCTGTGTGTCTGCCCCTTCCCATCACTCTCCAAACAGACTTTGGTTATTTGTATTTGCAGTCCCAACCATGAGTTGCGAGCGGTCCTTAGAAATCATCTAATCTAGTCTGATAGTCTCATTTTGCAGAGAACAACGTGGAAACCTCAAAAGAAGTAACTTGTCCAGGGTTACACAAATCATTCATTCATCCATTCAGCAAATGTTTCGTCAGCTCCTGTGTGCCAGATATTGGCTCGGTGTGAGGTATTGGAGGGGCATACAGAGGGCAAGGAGACTTACATTCTATTTAGGGAGACAGGTAATAAACAAGTAAATGTATAGCGAATGTTAGGGAGTGATTCATGCTTAAAAATAAAACTAAACAAAACAAAAAGCAGGAAGGGAAAAAAAAAAGCCAGAAGTAAGAAATAGCCAGGAATAGTTGAGAAACATTATCCCAAATGCACATGGAGATAGAGCCTGTTGGAAGTTCTCCAGATGTTAAAACATCTGTTCATTGAAGATGGTAACCAGGGGGCAGGCTAACTTATATGAGTGCAGAACGTTAAGCAAGGGGTTCCTTTGGACTTGAACAGGAAGCACAGTTTCTGACTCTAGGCTCAAGGCAAGTGTAAGACACCCTTAGATGGCATAATGACTTTCACTGTAGCAATAATTGCAGCTAACATAATGGTGAAATCTGGACTGAATCCATTCAAAACATAATGAACCATCACAGAGTTTAGCTAATGTAGTTAATGTCAGTTACCAGTAGTGGCTAGAGCTGACTTGAAATCCAGGAACACACAGAAGCTTCAGAGAAAACAATTAACGGTCTGAAAGTGGGAGCCAGGCTCCTGAAAGCTGGGGATTCAAACATGGTCATGCACAAGGCAGCCACAAAATCTGACATCTAGGAATGTCCCAATCTAGACCCGTTTTGGATAAATAACAGTCTACTGGTGCCATAATGAGATGAGACCCAGTAATACAAAGGCTAAGAAAGATAGACCAGATCTGAACAAAGAGAGGTCAAGAAGCAATGGCTCCTGAGAAAATGACCTGCCCAGAGCTGAGAGACTCCTTTTATGTCATGCTTGAGGTTCTATCTAGGAGGCAGGCACCAAATGGGAACATCTAAGCGTGTGGGCGCATGCACGTGTGTGTGTGTGTGTGTGTTTGGTGAAAGAGCAGGCATACTTGGGGAGGAGTCCCTAAATGTTTATGAAATGTCCTGTCTGCCTTGTCTGGTACAATTAACTCAACTCATCATCATTTTAAGGAAAGAATTCTCTTGCAAATGGTAGCCTGGACTTTTATGCTGCTCGAACCTCCAGAATGAGGGCTGCTTCTCAGATCATCACACCGTTTACTGGCAATTTCCACAAAACAGGCCATTTGCACTTAATAATAAGGCCCTCTTCAATGACAAGGTTGAGTGTTTCTGAATAAAGTTTCAAATCTCTAAAATGGCCCAAACCTCTCAGCTTCCATATTAACATCTCTGGGTACAATGTAGATTTTAGGACTACATAATCCTCGTAATTTTAAACATTAAAAAGATGCCTTTTTTGAAAGACAAAAAAGCTTTCCCTAAATGTATAGAAATTAGAATAAGAACGTTTTAGAAACACTTCTTACATAGAAATCTTTCTTGTGAGTCTTACTTTATATACCTTAAATATTTTATTTCCTGTAACAGATAAATAATCTTTGCAAAGGACTGCTTTGAATTTGTTGATGATTCTGATTCTAATCATTCCTGTATTTGAAGACATACATTAAACATGATCAAATAAGAAGTTATAATGTGCACATTTAATCAAAATATGCCATTGTTTAAATATGAAGAAAATAAAATTAACTTAAGGCTCTTTTTATACCTACATTATGGGAAAATTTTATATTAGGTTTTGTGACCACAATCTTCCACAAGCTGGAGGACAATCAGGAAGCCGATGAGACATTGCTGGATGTGATTTATAGATATATTACTTACTTTCCAACAATTAAAGTAATTGAGAGTGCTATGTGACTTGCAAAAATGTTTTACCATCTTTTAATTTGCAAAACAACTATTTGATAGGTAGAAAAATTATTATCTTAATGTTATAGATGAGAAAACTAAGACACAGAGAACCAGACGGAGTTACCTAAGGTTGCATGACAAGAAAGTGACAGACAAGTCCCCCGACTCTAATCATAATGGCTACTCGACAGCATAGTTCTCTTGCTGTACTATGCCTTATCTTCGAGTATAAGTTAATACCATTTTAGTTTAAGGATTTGCTTACCACTATTTTGCAGTGATGTTGAGGTGTTCAGAATAAGACTTAACATTTGTCAGCAGCATCACTTAAAATTGGAAAGATTCAGGATTCTGAAAGGTATTGAAGAACTACATGAAAGAGTCAGCTTTTTGAAGTTCTGGTGTGCAAGTTTTCTGCAGATTATAAAGGCATGGATATTTGCTTGCTTTCCCAACTCTTATTGATCAAATTTCCCTTGAGTACTGTTCACTTATCCTTTGAAGTAAGTGATAGTTTGGCTTTTGTCATCTCCAATATCTCATTTTTAAATGGGATCAGACTGAAATTCTTTTTATAAGAGGGCTTAATAATTCCATCTGCTAAGATGAAGGAAGATAATTTATTTTTACCATTAGAAGCTTTTGACAGATGGACAGGCTAGTTTTCTTGATTTACAAAGAGCTCATTCAAATAAATTAAAAGGTGAGCAAGCCAGTAGAAAAATGGATATAAGATATGATCATGAACCTTATAGTACAAAAATACAAATGGCCAATAAATATAGGAAAGATGCTTATAATAAAAGAAATGAATAGCAAAACAATGAAATACCTATTACATGGAGGGGGGGCAGGAAGTTAGATGGTACTTACTCCTGGTGAAGGTTTAGGGGAACAAAGGCTCTTGTATCCTACTGATGGAAGTGTAAATTTGAATACCCTTCTGGAGGGCAGTTTGTTATTACCTATAAAAATTTTAATTGCATATATCCTTTGAAGGAACGATCCCATCACATGGATCTTGCTATACAGATATATTGATGGAAGTTCACCTAGATTCTATGGATATCAAATTTCATCAATTACAGTATTATCTGTAATGGCAAAAAACTATGAACAATCAATTCCTATCAGTAGGAAATTGGCAAAATAAAAGAAAGAAGGTCCATAGATACAAATACTGGTACATAAAAGATAATGTAGATCTATATGTGGAATGTTTTTCAATATTTGGTAATAAGTTTAAAAAAAAAACAAGTAAAGAGATATATAGTATGATCCCCTATTCAATAGATTAAAAAAAAGAAGAGAAATAAGTAGAAAACTACATATGAACACATGCACATGCATAGATGCATATACAAGTCCCTCTGTGTCCTGAGTGAATCACAAAACACTATTGAGTAGCAATTCCCTCTGATGTGAAAGCCTGGACAAGAAGGAGTCAATTCGCGTGAGGGGATGTGGCTTGTCATTTCATTTTGTGTGTTTGCCTTGTTTGAATTTCTATTTTCTAACCAGATACATATATTATTTTCTGTTTAAGTGTTAATAAGGAATGTCTTCTCTCCATTTCAGTAAAGTGGAAAAAAAAAATAAAAAGGAAGAGAAGGACAAAGAAAGGGGTTTTGTATTGATAAGGAAAATAAACACATAAACAGTCCTTTCTACAAAGTAAATTCACAGTTCTCTCCTGTCCTAATCTATTAAAGGCCTTGCATTTTCTACATCCCCTCTTGATTCTCCCCTGTGGCATAAAATGACCATCTTGCCATGGATTATGTCCTTGAGCATCTGCAGATGCTCTCACATCTCGAATGACAATTCACATCAAAGCAATCAGGGATCCTGGTCACTGGAAATTGTATCTTTTTTTTTTTTTAAGATTGTATTTATTTATTATTAGAGAGAGGGAGTGCACACACGAGAAAGAGAGAGAGAGCACAGGAGCAAGGGTAGAGGGAGGGGAGAAGTAGACTCCTCACTGAGCAGGGAGCCTGATATGGGACTCGATTCCAGGACCCTGGGATCATGAACCTGAGCTGAAGGCAGAAGCTTAACTGACTGAGCCACCTGGGCGCCCCCTGGAAATTATATCTTAAAACTCACCACTAGGACTTCCTTTCTTTCTCTTGCCCTGGCAAGTAACGCACCTGCTGTGAGGCATCTTGTGCTTGTACCATGATATTGGTTTTCAAGGAATGAGGATGTATTTAATATGCAACAGGATCATATTAGTGCAAGTCTGAGCCATGACAAAGGCTTTCTCCTTGACCGAGCTGTAGTCAGGCTCTTCTGAACCCTCTTCTCAGCCTGATCTCAACTTCGGCCTTGCAGACTCTCAGCACAAATGATTTCGTCCGTTCCCATCTACTTGAATCAACTCTAGCACAGTTTCTAACAGCTCAAGGCCACTCTCCTAGGTTTACTCCAGCTCCTCTGAAGGACCTGCCTGAAAAAGCTCAGTGCTTCCCAGAGAATTTACTATTTATTCCAGGCCAAACCCCGGTGATAAGCAGATCAGCCCCTGAAATCCATCTTCAGGTAAATTCTTTAGAAAGCTTGCAATTGTCAATTTTTTCTCTGCCCTTTGAGAGATAATTCTACCACCCAACTGTTTTCTCAGGGACCTGAGAGTCTTTGGAATGCGAACACTCAGGGAGATGACTCTGCTAACAGATTCTGTGGAAGGGTCAGGGCCTACATTGGGGGCTGTCTTGCTTTAACCTGCATGATGCCTCCTGTGGGTCATAAAGATAGGAGATGTTTGCTTCTCTTCCGCTAAACACTAATTAACAAATCCAGATGATCTAGTCACATGGACCAAGCCCCCTTAACACCCTTCAGTGTCCTTTCCTTAGCACCCTCCGGCTTCTGCCTTTTGGCTGCATTGAGTTCAGTTCACATTGGGTTCTTTTTCCTATTGCAATAGTTTGTGACTGCATAAAATCTGCCCTCACAGCTTTAATTACTGCCTGGCTTTATCTTTAACAACAGGTCTCAGTGAATATCAGGTGATCGGGTCTGGACCCCAGAAGCTCCACAATGATCTTCCAGATTTCACCGGCATGATATACCCCACCCCAACCAGTCCACTCCTATAATTCAACCTAAGCCATTATTATCGAATTGGAAATCACATAACTACTTTTGGTCCAATTATCTACCTATTTCATTTCTCTTCTCTTAGGGCCCCATACGAGGGGTGTCACACCAGGGCATCCATCAGAGCAAATATTTTTAGGACAGAGATAGAGTTGTTCTTTTTTTTTTTTTTTTTAAGATTTATTTATTTGAGAGAGAGAGAGAGCGAGAGTGCAAGAGAGAGCACGCACTGAGCAGGGGTGAGGAGCAGAAGGAGAGGGAGAAGCAGACTCCCCAATGAGCAGGGAGCCTGATGCGGGGCTCGATCCCAGGACCTTGAGATCATGACCCAAGCCAAAGGCAGATGCTTAACCAACTGAGCCACCCAGGTGCCCTGGGATAGAGCCTTCTTTCTTCTCTTAGTGCAACTTCTGCTACTGAAATCATGGACTTTGAGGGACTTGGAAAATGTGCTTATATTATGTTGCCTTATTTGATTTGGCTTTTCAAAGATTAAATTCTTTTTTTTTTCTTAAAGATTTTATTTATTTATTTGACAGAGAGAGAGATAGCGAGAGCAGGAACACAAGCAGGGGGAGTGGAAGAGGGAGAAACAGGCTTCCCGCCGAGCAGGGAGCCCGATGTGGGACTCGATCCCAGGACCCTGGGATCATGACCTGAGCCGAAGGCAGACGCTTAACAACTGAGCCACCCAGGCACCCTCAAAGATTAAATTCTAAAACTTGTGCAGATTTATAAACATGCAAAAACAGTCAGCAAATGAAGTTTGTGTTTCAGTGATTTAAATTAACTTTGTATTATTTTGTGGGACTATATATAAAGAAAATGTTCTCTAGAGTCTCCTTTATAGGAAAGAGGGTGGAGTTACTTTTTAAACTGCATTTTAAGCTCCAGAAGGAAACATTTTAAACATCTATGAAAGTAGAATAGTGTATTGCACCATTCTCTACCCATCAGTGTTACAAATTACCATAGTGTCCTATTTCTTTTATTATTTCCCCCTGAATATACTATATTTCTAATGATAATCTTTACAAAAAAGAGCTAACTTCTTTTTATTTTTCTGTGTATTTTTATTTAAATTCTAGTTAGTTGACATACAGTGTTAGTTTCAGGTGTACAATATAGTGATAGAACACTTCCATACAACACCCGGTGCTCATCACAACAAGTGCATTCCTTAATCCCCATCAGCTATTTATTTATTTATTTATTTATTTATTTATTTATTTATTTATTTATTTTTATTATTTTAAGTTTTTATTTAAATTCTAGTTAGTTGACATATAGTGGAATATTGAGTAGAATTCAGTGATTCATCACTTACCTACAACACCCAGTGCTCATCACAACAGGTGCACTCCTTCATCCCCATCCCCCATTTAGCCCACCCCCCACCCACCTCCCTCCATCAAGCTTCAGTTTGTTCTCTATAGTTAAGAGTCTCCCGTGGTTTGCCTCCCTCTCTCAAAAAGAGCTAACTTCTAAATTGCGCCCATGTTGATGGTGTACCAGCTGGGTGTCCGTTCTCCTTTGGTAGGGATACCTGTTGTTCAGCATTAAGTGGATGGTACTTGCCAGCCTCAGAAGGTCATGATTTGGGTTTTATTCCAGGAACAGTGATGCATTTGGGCTGAGTTGTGTGCTGTGTCCCCTTCAATCTCCCTCCTAACTGACAGCACAGTTTCTTAGGTCTTGGGTAGGTTTAAGAGTATACTTACAGCCATCTGAAAATTGACTCATGGTACAGCACAATGGCTAACCTAGCCTCAGAAGCCCGCCCCTTAGCCTCACGATTTCATATAGGCCATGCTGGGTGTGATGTACTGTTTCCTTGATAATAGAAAGAGGGCTTTCAAGTTTGAACTATAAATCCAACTGTAAGCCATTTAATTCCTCCATAGCATGAGGACATTTACACAGGGACATTTATTTCAGAGGAAAAGGTCTTACTAAGATTATATTAGGGCCTTATTTTTATTTTGAATGAACTGTATCAAAGGTCCAGACTACAGGATTAAGTACACACAGGAATAAAAATTAATTATTGCAATGTGTTTATGGCATGGTTATTTTTTTGCCCCATAACTATGTTTATGCATAGCCACTTAAATACAGCAAGGCTCCATCTTAACTGACGTGTTTAGAAGAAGCTCATTGGCAAATAAGAAAGTTCATGAGAAGGGAAGGGGTGATTTACTATTTATTAATATGAGTACTGGCAGCCAGTTATTGTTTTATTAAAACACTGTTTTAACTGTTGTTAGTTGTCCTTGATGCAAATGACTCTCCATGTAAAGTCCAAGACACCTGCTTTCACCATGACCTCCTCATTTTTTATGTAAACATGAAGCAAAACCTGACAATGGAGTCAACACAATCAGGGTGTTGGATAACACTGGAAATGAGGGGCGCCTGGGTGGCTCAGTCAGTTGAGTGTCTGTCTTCGGCTCAGGTCATGATCCTGGAGTCCCGGGATGGAGCCCCACGTCGGGCTCTTTGCTCAGTGGGAGCCTGCTTCTCCCTCTCCCTGCCACTCCCCCTGCTTGTGCTCTCTTTCTCTCTCTGTCAAATAAATAAACAAATAAATCTTAAAAAAAAAAAAACTGGAAATGATCCATGCTCGTGTTGTTCCCTCCAACCTCCCTTCCCTTTCCCTTCTGCTCTCAGTAGTACCAACAGTGAGAATCTGCTGGCATAATCCCCGCCAGGACTGGGGAGACATAGAACAGCAGTGCGCACCTCTGAGTGTTCTCCCAGATGAGGAGCTGCAACTTTTTACATGTTTACTCTAACAAGTGTCTAGGAAAGATGACCAGTTGAATAATTTTCTGCTTAAATCAGATGCTAGGAGTCTGAGAGGAGGCAAAGGACAGCTATTGCCTTGTGTTTGTTAAAGCCGGCATTTGGGGAGCATTCTGAAGGGAAGGATCCATCGGGGGTATTTTTGCTCAACCTAAGGAGTGGACTGTTTGGACGAGAGTTTCAGATACTTTTATCTGCCATGTCATTAAGTCACAGTGGCTTGACAGTTTTGCTGGATGAGTCATGTTTTAAGTAATTGGCAGGAGTTGGGACGTCCCCAGTCCTAGAGTAAGAATATGGTTCCTCAATTAGAAAAATAATTCACGGGTGCCTTGGTGGCTCAGTCGTTAAGCGTCTGCCTTTGGCTCAGGTCATGATCCCAGGGTCCTGGGATCGAGTCCCGCATTGGGCTCCCCACTCAGCAGGAAGCCTGCTTGTCCTTCTTCCACTCCCCCTGCTTGTGTTCCCTCTCTCCTCTCTCTCTCTGTCAAATAAGCAAATAAAATCTTTAAAAAAAAAAGAAAAGTAATTCATATTTATAAATACCATCAGGATGCCTTCAGGTTTTAAAAAATGTTCTTAGCAGATGATCATTTTATGCTAAAGACTGAGCATAACAAATATGATTGTTATAATAAAATATAATGTATGCCTTGATCTAACATATAAGTAATGTGTATGGTTGCTGTGCTGTATCCCAGTTCATCATAGTTAACTGTTAATGTAACTAACAATTAACATAAACTTTTACCCTGATATGGCAGTTCTGTATCTGTAAACAAAACCAAGTAAAATAGTTGTAATAATATGTTATTTTAACTTTCTGAATGTGCAATCTGCTCATTGCCATCAACATTTTTATCCTACTCATCAAATATATATTTACAGTTATGATTAAGCAATTCCCGTAACACCCAAAACATAAAAACAATTGGGATAAGAAACATAATGTTAAGTAACCTTATTCTGTTTTCCTGTTTACCCTTCCCAAAAGCATTTTACAGAAAACTGAGTAAAGTACATTAAGTGATATCTTATATTTCAGTGTATATCTTATTAACTCTGTTCTTTAAAAATATAATTTTCACTACTTAAAAAAAAATTATCCAAACAAAAGTTTTTCTGCTCCTATAGCTTGGTGGCTCTCCATCCCCTGTTTGTGAGTAGTAGAATCTTATGAAATGAAGTTTTATTTGAAAATCCAATATGTAATAGTGAATCATATGAAACTGCTCTGGTTGAAATGGGCAGAGGGTGCTCAGAGTCCTACCTACTAAGTGTCTCCTGTGGGCAGAACTCAAGACTTCCTGCCTAGTGTAGACTGAAAACCACTGCTGCAGCCCATCATAAGGAAATGTGTTCGTCAACCGGTACCAGGCAGGTCAGTCCGTGTACACTATCCTGTTGGAGTTGGCTGTCATGGATAGGTCTTGTTCTGTGCCTGCCAGGTACCCTGCCCTCTGCTGGGATTCTTCAGAGTTCCTGCCAGACACATGGTCCCTTGTCCATCCTTTGTACCTTGTGATTCTGCGAACTTAGCCACAGGTGATTGGACTAGGGATGGGCACCTGATGTAAAGACACTTATCTATAGGCTGCCCAGTGACCTGGCATAAGAATTATGCCCAAAGGGACACTGCATTCTGGAGGGTCACTCATTAACCTATCACTATCTGTGGGAAATTTGAACTTGGGATGTACAGAGAGGAATGTAGTAGGGAAATATACAGAAAGAATATAGAAAGCAGAAAACTTGAGACAGCATGAATTGGAGTTAGTTATGGCAGGAGAAGTGGAAGAAAAGAAGAGAGCAGGTGGGTCATAATGAGGCAGAGCACTGGGGAAGGAAGGAGCTGTCTCCACTTCTGTTCTGTTGCCAGACTGTTGGGACCACTGACCTGCCATGAAGGAAATTCTGGGATGACTTCCCGCAGTTCCTCACTTTCCTGTGTATCCTTATAGAAATCTCTATCACACAAGGTTACCTAAGCACGTTCTGCAGATTTCAATCTGAAAAGGCCTAACGCCATTGGGTAGTTTTCCTACTTTAACACACTTATAATTTAACTCAGGAGATCATATGTGCCACCAGGTTTAGATACCAGACATGTCTATACCTCAGGCCCCAGAATATCAAATGCAAGGCATGTGCTCTTCCAGTTCCACACCTGCACCCCTGGCAGACATCAATAATTGAACATGACCCTTTATTTTACTGTTGAGACAGGAATCAATTTCAGAAACTTTTTCAAGTAGTCCACTAGGTAGTTTATCAATCGATATTATTGATGCAAGAGTTGAAGTCTATTTACCTTGTTTCAGTAGGTGTTTTGAGTGGAATTATTTTTCTTTTCTTATCTAGCGGAGTATTCAGGTAGATCTATGGTTTTCAATACTTCCTATGGTATCTGAAAGCTTCAGCTGGGGTATCTCAAGGGTTGACTCTGGGGGAAGGAGAGTAAGGCTCAGAGTGAGATTGAGTAATTGAAGTCCACATAAAAGCTGAAAAGCTCCACTTTTATCTGATATATGTATTGAAGTTCCTGGTAAAATTTTATTTGAGGAAAAGTCTCTGCAACTAAAAACTTTTTTTTCCCCAAAAATCACTAAATTACTGTATCATCAGCAATTGGGCCATAGTGTTCGTACCACCCTAACATTTCATAGGTTGATCTGACTGAAACCATCAACTGGTATAATCAGCCAACTATTTAAACTTCTCATTTCAAGATCTAAATTGGCAGAACAACATTTCTAAGAACTGCTTTCAGGTTTTTTATTAATGAAATACTCTTTCATACATCAATGACTTGGACATCACTATCAGCCCATTTGATCTAGTGGTTAACTTACAGAACACTTCACCCAACAACAGAAGAATTATATTTCTTTTATTTATTTATTTATTTATTTATATTCTTATGTTAATCCCCATACATTACATCATTAGTTTTAGATGAAGTGTTCCATGATTCATTGTTTGTGCATAACACCCAGTGCTCCATGCAGAATGTGCCCTCCTCAATACCCACCACCAGGCTAACCCATCCTCCCACCCCCCTCCCCTCTAGAACCCTGTTTGTTTTTCAGAGTCCATCGTCTCTCATGGTTCGTCTACCCCTCCGATTTCCCCCGCTTCATTCTTCCCCTCCTGCTACCTTCTTCTTCTTCTTCTTTTTTTTTTTTCTTAACATATATTGCATTATTTGTTTCAGAGGTACAGATCTGAGATTCAACAGTCTTGCACAATTCACAGCACTTACCAGAGCACATACCCTCCCCAGTGAAGAATTATATTTCTTTTCAGGTCTATATGAAACATTTACCAAGACAGACAATATTCTGAGCCATAAAATATGATTAAATACATTTAAAAGGATTTAAGTCATGCAAAGTACGTTCTCTTGCCACAGTGGAATTAAATTAGAAATCAATAACAGACAGATAACTAGAGAGTTGTCAAATATCTGGAAACTAAATAACACACTTCTAAATACCCCCTGAGTAATAAATTAATTAAAAGGAAATGAGAAAATATTTTGCACTGAAAGCAAATGCAATCAAAGCATATCAAAACTTGTGGGATATAGTGGGATTCAGCTGACAGAATTATCAAAGGGTAGTTTCTAGCACAAAAATGCTTATATTCAAAAAGAAGTTTCTGAAATCATTGACTTCAGCTTCCACTTTAAGTATTAGACAATAAAAAGCAAATAAAATCCAAAGTAAACATAAGAAATGAAATAATTAAGATCAGAGTGAGAATCAGTGAAAGAGAAAACAGAAAAGTAACATAAAATGAATGAAACAAAATACTAGTTCTTTGAGAAAATCAATACAATTAATTAAAAAAACCCACCAAACGCCAGCCAGACTGATCAGGGAAAAAAGAGAGGGAAAGAGAGGAAGAGAAGAATAAACAAGTTAAACAATAAACAACATCAGGAATGAGAGAGGTAATAACACTATAGACTCAACAGATAATAAAAAGGATAATAAGGGAATATTACTTCTAAAAAATTTATGCCAATAAATTTGACAACTTAGATGAAATTCTCTGAAAGGCATAAACTATGAAAGCCCATTTTACAAAAAATAAATAACCTAAATAATTCAATATCTATTAAAGAAATTGAATTTGGAATTAAAGCTTTCCCCCGAGGAAAACTTCAGGCTCAGATGACTTCTCTAGTGATTCTTACCAGATATTTAAGGAAGAAATAATACCAGCTTTACAAAAATTCTTCAAGAGAATTGCAGAGGAACAAATACTTCCCAACTCAGTCTAGCAGGCCCGCACTACCCCAATACCAAAAGAAAAGACATTATAAGATAAGAAATCTATACACCAATATCCCTCATGAAACTTAGTGCAAAAATTCTTTTTTTTTTAAGATTTTATTTATTTATCTGAGGGAGAGAGTAGGGGCAGAGGGAGAAGGAAAAAATCTCAAGCAGACTCCATACTGAGCACAGAGCCTGATGCAGGGCTCATTCTCACCACCCTGAGATCATGACCCAAGCCAAAACCAAGAGTCAGAGCTTAACTGACTGAGCCAGCCAAGCACCCCCCTTACTGCAAAAATTCTTAATAAAAGTTTAGTGAATTGAATCCAACATTACATAAATAGGATAATACATCATGGCAAATAGGATTTGTCCCAGGAATGCAAGGTTGCTTTAACATTAGAAAAGCAGTAAGTATAATCCACCCATATTAAAAGATTAAAATGAAAAATTGATCATCTCAGGTAGATACATTTGGCAAAATCCATGTGTATTTGGCATTTTGCCAAATCCAACATATATTTCTCATAAGAACTCACAGTAAACTAGGAATAGAAAGGAAAATTCTCAGCCTAAAAAACAATTTTTCCAGAAAAAGCTTACAGCTAACATCATACCTAATGATGAAAGATGACTGAATGTTTTCTTTATATTATTGAAAACAAGGAAAGGATGTCCACTTTCATTCATCACTGAACTAGAGATTCAACTAAAGCAGTAAGAAAAGAAAAAAAAAAAGGAAAAATACTGCTGAGAAAAATTAAAGACCTAAATAAATTGAGAGATATACTATATTTATGGATCAGAAGACCCAATATTAGTAAGATGTAAATTATCCTCAAATTCATCTATAGATTCAACGTAATCCCAGTCCAAGTCCAAGCAGGATTTTTTTTGGTAAAAATTGACAAGTTGACTCTGAACTTCATAAGGAAATGAAAGGACCTAGAAGAGCTGAAACAACTTAGAAAAGGAATAAAAGTGGAAGGTTAATGCAACCTGATAGTATGACATATTATAAAGCTACAGTAATCAAAGCAGCATGATGTTGTTAACATAATAGACAAATAGATCAATACACACATATGGTCAATTGATTTTTGACAAAATTACAAAGTACAATTTACTAGAGGAAGAATAGTCTTTTCAACAAATGGAAATAGAACAACTTACAATCCATATACAAAGAAAAAGAACAAAAAACCCTCTTCATTCCATACTTTGCACAGTGTACAAAAATTAACACAAAATGAATCATTGATCTAAATGTAAGATCTAAAATTATAAAACTTGGATAACATAGAAGAAATTCTTTGTGACCTTAAGTTAGGCAAAGATTTCTCAAGTGTAATACCAGAAATAAGATCAATACAATAAAACCTGAGTGAGACTTTACTAAAATCAAGAATACCTGCTATTTAAAAGACACTGTTTTGTTTTGTTTGATTGAGAAGTCAAATGACAGACTGGGAGAAAAAAGTTTGCAAATGGGCCATCTGATAAAGGACCTGTATCCCAAATATATAAAGAACTTTCAAAACTTAATAATAAGAAAACAAATAATGCAATAAAAAATGGGAAAAAGATTTGGACAGACACATCACCAAAGATTTTATACAGATAGCAAATAAGGATGTAAAAAGTGGCTTAACATCATTAACCATTAGCAAAATGCAAATTAAAGTTACAATGTAGTATCACCATACCCTATTAAAATATCTACTTAGAATATCTAGATATCCCACCCTATTCAGAATATCTAAAATGAAAGACTTACTATAATAAGAATCAGTAAGAATTGGAACAACTGGAATTGTCATCACACCCTGTTGTTGGAACTCTGAAAAAGGTAAATATACACCTACCACACAACCCAGCCATTCCACTTCCAGTTTTCTACCCAACAGAAATAAAAGCATATGTCTACACAAAGATGTGTACATAAATGTTTATAAGAACTCTATTGATAATAGCCAAAAAATTGGCAACAACCAAATGTTCATTAACAGATGAGTGGATAAACACATCGTGGTATATCCATACAATGGAAGAGTATTCAGCAATAAAAGGAATGAATTCTCAAAACATAGAACAACACACATCAATCTCAAAATAATTATGTTGAGTGAAAAAAGCCAGACAAAAGAAGTACATACTTTATAATTCCTTTGTACAGGATTCTGGAAAATACCAACTAATACACAGTGGCAGAAAGCAGATCAGTGATTTTCTGAGGATGGGGGTAAAGAGCAATTAAAGAGAGATTAAAGAACCTGAGAAAGCTTTTTGATTGTAGTGATAGCTTTACGAGTCTATACACATGTGGAAACTTACGAGTCTATACATATGTGGAAACTTACTAGGTTCTACACTTTACTTACAGTTTATTGTATGTCAATTATACATCAGTAACATTGTTAAAATATATATGCATAAAGATGTTCATTGAACTATTATTTATAGTAACCCAAAATGGAGACCACAAAATGTCTAACATTTTGTTAGGAAAATGGCTAAATAAATAATGATGCATACCTAAAATATAATTATCATGCAGTCACTAAAATATCGTCAGTGTTTAACAACATGGGGAAAAGGTCGCATCACAATGCAAATATTAAGAATAGAGAGAATTCAAAATTCTAGATTAGAATGATCTGATTTTGTAAATTAAAAGAAAATAGAAACAAAACAGGAAGAAAAATGTCACTTTAACATCCGTGATGCCCTGGCTGCCTCACAAGAACAGGCATTTTAACATCTATATTCAACTTTTGTTCTTGCTGTCTTAGATCCACTCATCTTTGACTTGAATATAAAATCTATTAAGGAAGGGGAAAAGAAACCGCTACTAAAACTTTTTTATATCCTGGTAAATGCACTAGAATTTTGGTACATTGTTTTGTTGATTTTAATGAAAGTATATATCTTAACCATAGATCAAATAGGATCTTTAAAAGGCAATGTTTTTGCAGTTTCTGTTCTCCCCAGGTAACTGATGTCATGAAAAATTAATTACCTCTATCTGGCCTCTGCTTGGGCAGACTTGGATATATATGAGGCTGTGTTTGTACACTGTTGAGAAGGGGCCATTTCAGAACTCCAGTAATGCTGTTATACCTTATACAATAATATTTAGTGTTCAGAAACATGAAAGTATCTTTTTTACCTAGAAGTTGTAGCAAAGGTTTTTTTGACCACTGATTGTCGCTGAATATGGATCTTTTTAATGTGACTGCTATCAAAGGGAACACCTCATTTTGTGAAAAACTCACAAGCCACATATTTGGTCAAACAATCTAGGCTACCACATAACTGTGCAATTATCCTAGGAAGTAGGATTTCTCGACCAGCAGATTTAAATTCTTCATTCTCATCTAATAAGCTTATTTTCTGCATTCTGCTTCCCATATTATGGTATGCTTACCATGAGGCTCAGGTGTTTTCCACTCTGATGAGAAAATGGGCATATGATATTTGGTCTTGATTTAGGGAGTTATAATCTCCAGGAGGTCACTGACTAATTTTTTTGTGACTTCTCAAAAATGCACAGGACATTGCATTGCCCTTAATAAATCTTGAATCATCGAACAGGTTTTTGACAAGATTTACACTGTACAGCCAAGCTCTACAAATGAAAGCAAGATAAACTTGTAAATCACTTGCCATCCAAGTACCAAGAATTGTGCCCCCATCTCCAATTCCTCATTTTCCACATTCCAGGGACTTAACTACAGCCTACAGTGAAGCTGCTCAATGCCTTGAGGAAAATGTTCACCCTTTCTAAAGAAGAATGGTAGATATTGAGAGCAGAGGTTGGAAGGAGAGAGGCACCATCAATCTAGTTTTCCATACTCTATATCTTGACAAAAAGATGAAGCAGCTTCAAGATGTATAATGACTTTCTATTACTGAGGACATAAGGGAAGCATTTGTTTTTCACACTTAACAAAATATGGTTTGAGCAATTATGATGTAAGTCACACCCTGACAAAGTAGAGTACCAAGTTCTGGATCCAAGTGTGTGTGATTGGCATCCTGCCCATCTTCAGGGAAACATCATGTTGGCTCCAATTACCAGTGAAGCACATCTTCTGTGGTATAAACCTTGAAGTCAGTGGCAAATCTGTCATGATGCTTTAAAAAAAAAAATAAAAGAGAGGGCCAGAATAAATCACTAGATTCTATATATTCCTCCAATAGAATACTTTTAGGCCAAGGGATGAATGCCTAATTGAAAATAATAATGATGCAAACCTTTAGTGTGAGCACCATATAAAATCTGTATCCATATTTTTATTCCAATTAATGTGTTTATAACTTCATGAAGATTGAACTATAATTATACCCATTTTAGAAGCCAAGAAAGGGAAATTGACATCTTTTTACAGCTTGCTTTGACAGAGCCAGGACAGAAGCCTAAGTCCATGGTACTTTGAACCACTTCTCTACTGCCCCCATGCCTTCCTCAGGCAGGTTAGCTTACCCATCCAGAATATTCTCTTGGCCATTTAATTAGATTAAATTATTGTTTTATTAGAAAGCATATTAGCACATCTCAAACAGACATTCTTATTCTTGCATATTGAGGAAAAATTACAAAGGAAGTTTTCCTTAAAATAAACACCTCCAATAGTTTTTAGTAATTAAAAAACTCAATTTACTGTGGGCTTCAATTTACTTTAAATTTTATAAGATCTGGAAGTGGTTTTGTTCCTAAAGAGTCAGTGGTTTTAGAGCAGGTTTTTACCTTACAGGGCAATGAGCATCCACCCATTAGTGACATAAATTTGTAGCCATGAAAGAAAATTGAGGAAACTATGTAGAGGCCTCTGCCTTTGGTCAAAGCCTCGTCTATAAACCATCCCCCACAATGTACCAGCACAATGGATTCTTTCCCAGTGTATAGAGAATAAAGTTTTCATTGACTTTTCCCATAGCTTTATTGAGATGTAATTCACAAAACATACAACTTCTTCACTTAAAATGTACAATTCGATGGATTCAGTATTTCACATCACCACTGTCTTAGAACATTTCATTACCTCAAAAAGAAGCCTTGTATTCTTTAGCTTCAAAAAGAAACCATGTTCCCATTTTCTCCAGCCCTAAGGGACTATTAATCTATTTTCTGTCTTTGTAAGTTTGCCCAGTATGAACTTCTCATATAAATGGAATCATATAATACGTTGTCTTTCCCATAGCATAATGTTTTCAAGATTCATCCATGTTGTAGTGTATACCAGTGCTCCATTCCTTTTTTACAGCTGCATTATAATCCACTTTATGTATATACACCCCTTTTTGTTTGTTCATTCATCAGTTGATAAACATTTGGGTTGTCTCCACCTTTTGGCTATTCTGAATAATCCTGCTAGAAACATTCACATACAAACCTTTGTGTGGACATATGTTTTCATTCTTCTTGGGTATCCACCCAGGAGTAAAATTAGTGGGCCATATGGTAACTCTGTGTAAATGCTTAAGAAACTGCCAGATTGTTTTCAAAAGTGGCTGTACCATTACAAATTGCCATTAGAAGTATGCGGGGGTTTTGACTGCTCCATGTCCTTGCGAACACATTAGCTGACACATTTACTCTAACCATTCTAGTGATTCTAGTATCTCATTGTGGTTTTGATTTGCATTTCCTTCATGACTGACTAATAATGTTGAGCGTCTCTTCATGTGCTTATTGGCCGTTTCTCTCTCTTCATTGGAGAAATGTCTTTTCAGATCCTTTGCCCATTTATAATTGAGTTGTCTTTTTAATCAGTGAGTTGTAAGAGTTCTTTATAAATTCTGGACACAAGTCCCTTTGCAAATATTTTCTCCTATTCTGTGGGTTGTCTTTTCAGTTTCTTGATGGTTGTCCTTTGATGCACAAAAGTTTTTAGTTTCAGTGAAATCCAATTTATCTATTTTTTCTTTCTTTCTTTTTTTTTTTGCTTGTGCTTTTATTGCTTTAAGAATCCACTGCCAAGGGGCGCCTGGGTGGCTCAGTTGGTTAAGCGACTGCCTTCGGCTCAGGTCATGATCCTGGAGTCCCGGGATCGAGTCCCGCATCGGGCTCCCTGCTCAGCAGGGAGTCTGCTTCTCCCTCTGACTCTCCCCCTCTCACGCTCTCTCATTCTCTCTCTTTCAAATAAATAAAATAAAATTAAAAAGGGGGGGGCGCCTGGGTGGCTCAGTTGGTTAAGCAACTGCCTTCGGCTCAGGTCATGGTCCTTGAGTCCCGGGATCGAGTCCCGCATCGGGCTCCCTGCTCAGCAGGGGGTCTGCTTCTCCCTCTGACTCTCCGCCTCTCACGCTCTCTCATTCTCTCTCTTTCAAATAAATAAAATAAAA
>NW_023270314.1:29950705-30029327 GCF_011800145.1 Mirounga leonina
CATCGGGCTCCCTGCTTAGCAGGGGGTCTGCTTCTCCCTCTGCCCTCTTCCCTCTCGTGCTCTCTGTCTCTCATTCTCTCTCTCTCAAATAAATAAATAAAATCTTAAGAATCCACTGCCAAATGTGAGGTCATGAAAATTTAACCCTAAGTTTTCTTCTGGGAGCTTTATAGTTTAAGTTATTTTGTTTTGGTCTTTGATTCATCTTGAATTTTTGTATATGGTGTGAGGTAAGGGTCCAACTTCCTTCTTTTTCACGTGGCTATCCAGCTGTCCCAGTACCATTTGTTGAAAAGATTGTTTTTTCTCCTTGAATGGTCTTGGCACCCTTCTCAAAAAAAAAAAAAAAAAAGTTGGCTATAGACATATTGGTTTTTCTAGACTCTCAATTCTATTTTATAGGTCTGTATTCTATGCATCTATCTTTATACTTGCCAGTACTGTTGTTTTGCACAGAATAGTATTTTACAAACATTCACTGTTGACATAATCCAGGACCTCGCAACTCCAATAATAATTCACTAGTATTTAGCTTGGCAAATAATTTGGCTCAAATGATCCAACCACTTTTTGGAACCTTATCCTTTACCAGTAGTGAACGGCTATAAAGTTGCATGCTATCTATCATGTTTAGGATGAAATTTGCATGACACAAATAAGTCACATTTTCTTATCTGATTGTGTTTTTTTGAAAATCAAAATCTCAAAATATAATAAATTCTACAATTTTGGATGAGGAAAAAAAGCTTAGACATTATCTAGACCAATCTATTTTGTTGTATTGCTTTTACAGATTAAAAATCAGACCTTGACTGTTTTCATAATAAAGGTGCGACCTTCTCCCAAGTGTGACCTAAAAAGCATTTGCTCCATTAAATTTATTTGCAGACTAGAAATAATTCAGATAGTTTGACAGATTGTGAACCTCTTGAAAGGGAATAAACAATTATTGGTAAGGACAGAGTTTATCAACATCTCTTTTTGTGTAAGCAAATATTTAGATGACAGAATTTTGTATTTGTCTTCTGGATACTTGGGCCCATGTGGACCCCCCCAAAAAAATCTTATTAGTAAAGATCATTTTAAAATAGAGACATATTGAGAAAATAACTATCATATTTTGAAACAAAACACTAATGAAATAAACTAATAGAAATCATGGAATGATTGATTTGGGAATATTTTCTTTCTTTTTTTTTAAAAGATTTTATTTATTTATTTGACACAGAGAGAGCAAGAGGGAGAGACAGAGAGCAAGCACAAGCAAGGGGAATGGTAGGCAGGGGAGAAGCAGGCTCCCTGCTGAGCGAGGAGCCCAATGCAGGACTCGATCCCAGGACCCTGGGATCATGACCTGAGCTGAAGGTAGCCACTTAACCAACTGAGCCACCCAGGATCCCCTGATTTGGGAATATTTTCTTGTTCTGTATACCTTGTATATTTGAATTTTGCATTAGTCTGATTAATATAGATTTCTAGTGTGTTACTTTAAAGGAACATGGTTTTACTGATATTGAATGAAAGTTCCAGTGTTCTGCTATGCACTGAAATGTGTCTCCCTCAAATTCATATTTTGCAGCCCTAACCCCCCAGTTTGGAGACAGGGCCTGTGAAGAGGTGATAAAGGTTAAATGAAACCATCAGGGTGGAGCCCTGATCCAATAGGGCTGGTGCTCTTGTAAGAAGAGGAATAGACATGAGAACTCTCTCTATCTCTCTTTCTACCATGTAAAGACACAGCAAGGAGGCAGCTGTTGACAAGCCTGGAAGGGAGTTCTTGCCAGAAACTGAACTGATCAGCAATGAGATAGAGACTTCCTAGCCTCTGGAACCGTGAGAAGTACATTTCTGTGGTTCAAGCCACACCGTCTATGGTATTTTTACTACGGCAGTCCAAGCTGACCGATAAATGCTGTTAGATGCCAAAAACCCAACCTAGACAATTTTTCAGGATCAGAATCTAGCTAGCAGTTCACATTGTTGTATGCAATTGTTTTTCATTGTAGTTACACATGAAAGGAGGATATGAAGATGTACGAGGTGTAAGTCTGAAAGACTGCCTCTGATCTGTTCTCATTATCCCATCACGTAGAGAATGGGTGGCTGCACATTGGATGAACACAAAACCTGATCTCTAAGATGAACAAGGAGATGCAACCCATACCACATTTTAAAAAAATTTATTTATTTATTTATTTATTTATTTTAGAGAGAGGGAGTGACAGAGAGAGACAATCTCAAGCAGACTCCGCACTGCGTGCATAGCCCAATGTGAGGCTTGATCCCAGGACCCCAAGATCAGGACATGAGCTAAAAACAAGAGCCTCACGCTTAACCGACTGAGCCATCCAGGTTTCCCCCCGCCAACACCACATTTTTTTTAACAGCAAAGGAACAGAGTATTTTTTAGCTGAAAACACTTCTAGAAGAAGAAGAGGAAGAAAAGGAGGAGGGGGAAAAGAAGAAGAAGGAGATTTTTTTTTTTTTTAAAGGGAGAAAACAGATAAAACAAGAACTTTTTCTTCTTGTTTGCTTGTTTGTAGGCATCAGATGGCCCTGCCTTTGAAAAAGTTTAAAAGTACATTACACTATTTAAATACCAATACAGGAAAGCTGATTCAATTATAGAAATGCTATGTATACACTGAGGTTGAGAACTTAAATGTGCCACATGAGCTCATTCGTGGTTGAAACAAAAGAATCCCATGCTTGAATATTTTTAAAGAAATCTAATCAAGGCTAAGAAAAAGAATTTTAATCTTAAAAAAAAATAAACTATTTCTGGAACTACAACAATGTACTTGAACTAATGCAAATCAAAGAAGATTAATAATCAAAACTCTGGGACCTAGAAAGTCATTGAAAATTCTTTAAAATGTTAAAAATATAAAATTCCCAGCCAAGATTTGTCAAAGGAGGAGCAAAACTGCAGGCCAGTTGAATAAAGCCATCCTATACACCTTACTTAACTGCTTAATTCATTCACCTGTTAATCGATCTGTTTATCAATTGTCTTGAGAGACTCTTGATCAAATTCCCCTTTATATGCCCAACTCTCCTAACACAGATGACCCAGTGAGTGATTATCTTAACAAGTGGGACCACTGTAATTGCACTAAAATTGCACTAACACATTTCCAGAGGACGTTAACACTTACTGCAACAGATAGGACTTGTGATGTCTTTAAAATTCTTGTGAAAACTCTCTCAGTGTCCAAGAAAGGGACCTACTCATTGAGCCCATCTCCAATGAGGTAAGAGAATTCTGCCCAAGGAAAGGTCATTCGGCATTCGTGACACCTTCCTTTTTGGGAAGAGTTTCCAGTTGGACCTCGTGACGGTGGCTACGGCTTTAAAAGAAACCTTCCGTGTTTGCCTCCTTAAAAAGAAGTCCAGACTGTCATAGACATTGGAAGAGTGGAGAGGTGAAGGGTAAAGAAACCACCAGCAGAGGCCAGAATCGAGGAAGGATCCCACTCACAGGTGGCTTACTACTGATTTTGGCAGAGATCGAGGGAGCACTGGAAGAAGCTTTTAACTCTTCTCTGGCTCTTGTAACTGAAATTTCCTCCATCGTTTTTATAAAAATTCCTAATTAGGCCTAATGCAGAGAAGGCTGTCACCCTTGGTTTTGGCAAGTCCTAAAACCACCATCCGTTCATTTTTACAAACATTCATTGATAACCTATGTGACGGGCTTTGATATACAAACCCCTTTATATACCTAGATAAACTGGTAACAGCACGTTATATTCAGACCACAGTGAATTGGACTAGAATGGATTTAATTTGCTGTATGTGTTCTTAATTATTTTTGAAAGAGATAGCAACTTTGGAGTAAATTAGACAAAAGTTATAGTCTTAGTTTGCACATAGTCTAACTTCCCAAAACTCTTCCCACTTGAATCTCCAGACCATGTGGTTAAACCTTGCTTAATAGATGGCAGGGAACACGAAAGTAAAACCTCTTAAAAACCTGCTGTGCCTTGGAGTAGGATGATCACTATAGGAAGCCAGATGCTGGCATCCTCTAGTTCCTTTTTTTTTTTTTAAAGATTTTATTCATTTATCTGAGAAAGAGAATGAGATAGAGAGAGCATGAGAGGGGGGAGGGTCAGAGGGAGAAGCAGACTCCCCGCTGAGCAGGGAGCCCGATGTGGGACTCGATCCCAGGACTCCAGGATCATGACCTGAGCTGAAGGCAGTTGCTTAACCAACTGGGCCACCCAGACGCCCATGGCATCCTCTAGTTCTTAAAGGCTTACCCTGAGGCCTGCCTCTTGCTGACAGTCCCTAATAATATTGGCCTCCACTCCTGCTTTAGCTGGAGTGCTGAATGGCAGCAACCTTAAGGCTTCTGAGATAGGAGTATTTGCCTTTTTTTTTTTCTGAGTGGGGGAAAGCTTTACAGGTCAAGTGGCAGGAGGAGTATCAGGGAGACAGCCTCCGCTAACCCAGGGCAACCTAATTTTGAGCTAGAATTGAGGTGTGTGCATATGTGCTCTGAGCCAGACAGAGATCCGGTCCCAGGGCAATGTCTTCTGTCTCTTGTCCAGTGTGCTAAGGAGACAAAGCAGAGTGGGGAGAGAGCTGCATTTCCAGCTTTGACATGCCAGACCATCATTAGCTAAAAAGCCTCTGCCCAGATCTCCAGCATGTCTGTTGTTAAGTCATAAGCTGCACTTGGAGGCCGAGGACCTGAGTTTGAATAGAAGCTCTATCACTTACTACCTATCTGGGTCTCATTTCCTCATGTGTCAGCTGGGAGAGTTCAGCATCCAACTCCCAGGTTTGCTATGAAGGTAAAATGGTAAAAGATCCACCTCCAGTGTAGTAGTGCGTAGTGGGTGCTCAAGAAGGTGGGCCGAGTCTCCATTTTGATAGTTGCTCTCTCCACATGTGCGCCCCTCTCTTTACTCTGGCTTTGTATCTCTTCCTATTCTCAGCAAGTCTTTAGTGAATTACCCAAGTCCCAAACTTAGTTTTTTCCCTTCTGAATGGAAGAAGAGAGAATGATGCAAACATACAAAGGGCTTTACCAGTATGTTTCTCTAGATAAAATATATGATTCTCAAAACCATGTTCTTTAAAAAAAAAAAATCACATTTTTGGCCGCCCTTTGGGCACATGTGTTTCTCTGCATACATGTGCCACAAATTTCTGATGCAAACTAGAAGGCAGTTCAAATCTTGGAAAAGCTGATTTTCTGAAGCCTCCCCATCTTTCTCTTCTTTTTTAGGAGTGAGACTCAGGATCAATGATGGACAGGAAGCAGGAAGTTACCAGATGAAATACTGCAGTAAAAAGCATAAAAGCCAAGCAAACAATCACACTTGGACGAACTTCAGTGTCCTCATTTCTAAGTTGGGGGTAAGATGCCTAATTATATCAAGGTAGTGAGGTTTGAACTAGATAATATAGGTAAGCCGCCCAACACATTGCCTGATACACAGTATGTGTTCAAGAAAAGTTGGTTATTTTTACTCCTCGTCTGTGACTCCTAAATTCACAGATTTGCCCATTTTCTGAATTCCCATAGCCTTCTCTTCTATCATGCATTATGTCTAGTTTGTATTACAGTAATCGAATATAAATCCCCTCCTTACACTTCAGGACAAGGACTCTCTCTGCTTCATCTTAATACATCCCAGAGACCTAGCCCTGTACCCCAGCATTCAATTATGGAATGCGTAAGGTATCCTATGTAATTGGGAGGGGACTGTGTGTGATTTTAAAGAAAGCAAGCTCTAAATAAATAAATAAATAGCAAGCTCTCATAGGCAGCAGACTCTAAAGACAAACCTACCAAGAGTGGGGGAATATTAATTAAGAGGAAGGGAAAGGAATTTCCATTTGGCTTTGCACCCAGCAAGGCATTAGGATGTGCTGGGGGCAGACCAAAGACAATCTCTTGCATGCTCAAGATCCCCACTGCAGAATGAGGTTCTTTGCTGTCGAAATGGACCTTTAGTGTCCAGGTCGAAGGGAGGAAGCACTTGAATATCCCAACACTCCCCGGAGCCCAGGGGAGAATGGGGAGTCTTTTAAAGGGCATAAGAGAAAGGCAAGTATTATGTCTGTTACAGCATTTACAAATAAGGTGACTTTACAAATTTTTCGTTAAAAATTTACAACACCGGAAGGCATTATGGTGAAATAATATATCTTGGAAGTGGCTTTCCTATGAAGAAAACACGAATTGCTATTTGCTGAGGTCAAATACATAGATTGTGATTAAAAACGCAAATCTTCAGCTAAAATCACTGTTGTGTTAAGTAAAAACAGTGAGGGATAGAGTGGGTGGAAACGCTTGCTTCATCTTCTGCTCTAACTTCACAGAATATGGACGGATATATTTTCCTCCAAGACGGAAACCTAATGAAGTATGGTGAAGTGTGCCTAGAGACTCTCATTGGAATAGCACTCACTTAAAAAAAAATTCTATAGCACAGCTCTTAGAGTTTAAACAATCAAGATTCGGTATTCGAAAGGCATTGGGAGACCAGGCTACTTTTCAGTGGACTGGAGGAATCCATCCCCCGAAGCAAATTTGGCAGAATTGTCCCTTGTATAATAGACAGGGACAGAACTGAATAATTCCAGGTTTATGCTACGCTTGGTGCAGTGTTGGCCATATAACAAGTGTTAAATGAAATAATACCACCATGTGATAATGGAGAGCCTGATCCTCTCATTCTTACTGCTAAACCCACATACCAGATGGTTATACACACCCGTAATCAAGCGCAGAGCCGTGTGGGCCGGGGGCTGGCGTGGTGGCTCTGAGTCAGGCCACAGCCTTCTCTCTCCCTCGGTGGAAGAGCTCCCCTACCTCCACAGTTACTAAAAGCCGGGCTGGTGATTTGGAGAGCTCGGCGAGCCTGGGATTGGGCCGGACAATTCATGAATGACACTGATTTCCCTCAACTCTGGGTACAATGACGTCTCAGCTCTCTTTACCACCTAGATAGAAAAGGGACTTTCTAATAGGATCTGTAAATAAACTGGCACGCCTCAGCTAGAGCAAGTGTGGTTGGCTGTTTATGAGATGTTTGAAAGTATTAGTTCCTTAAAAAAATAGTCTTCCTTGAGGGCATTGTGCTGAGTGAAATAAGTCCATCATGAAAGAGCAAATCCTGGATGATTTCGCATACAGGACAAGTCTTCAGAGTAGTCAAATGCATAGAGACAGAAAGTAGAAGGGTGATTGCCAGAGGCTAGGGGAGGGGAGTTATTTAATGGGGACAGAGTTTCAGTTTTGCAAGAAGAGTTCTGTGGATGGATGGTGGGGATGGTTGTGCAAATGTGGATGTACTTAATGCCATGAAACTCTACACCTAAAAAATGGTGAAGATGGTAAATTTTATACTATGTGTATTTTACCACAATTAAAAAATATGTAAAATAAACAGATACATAAAAATCTAATAGGCATCTATTTTTTTTTTCCTGAGGGTCAGTGAAAACCATGGAGATGTTTTTCTTCTCATAAAATGAGAGCAGATGCATTTAGGAGCATTTTAAAGGTGGTTTTCCACAAGAATCTTTCATGTCGGTGCTGGTCCCCCCGCCAGAGTATGAGCTCTTCTGGGGCTGGGTGATGCCATCTTCATCCTTATGTCCTTCCGGCTCAGAATATGAGGCCTGCAGTGTCCCTGGGCTGATTAAGACAATCCAAATGTCAAATGGATTCTTCCATTTCACCAAAAATTAATTAAAAAAAAAAAAATCAGACTGCTTCTAAAGCAACCTAATTCAGTGGGAGGAGAAATGTATTTCTCTTTAAAATCTGAAGTTATATAAGTCAGACTTCAAAGAACACCAGCACATTCTTTCATGCTGCATATGGTTTTTGAATCGAAGAGCTCAAACCTTTGGTGCTCTGACTCATGTTTCCTCCTATCTGTAGCCTGGGAAATCAAACTTAACATTGGACCAAACTGTGTTATGTGTCAGTTATTGACTCAGCAGAGAAGGGCCTGATCAATAATTACCTGAAAGTGCTAGTTTGATCTATGAAGCTCATGTTTTATGATCAAAACACCTTCTGAGGGAGGCTCATACCCTTTCACCAATTATGCCAACTGGTGACACAGAGGGCTCCCAAAACATTTCTCTCTTAAGTTCAAGGTGATGCGTCTTCTCTTGTACTTGTAGTCTATGCCATGAGATTTTAAAAAAAAGGTGTTATGGAGTATCTGTGTCTTAACGGTTTTGTCTCCTCAGTAACATTCTAAGTTCCTTGTGCAGCAGAGTTACTGTATTTTGTTAGTAAAGTTGGACCAGACCCTATACTGGACACATTGCCCTTGTCAATTACAAATTTACCAAACCCTTCCTGGGTGGAATAGGCTTGCAATTTATACTTAATTGATTGGTTGAATGGCTATTGATTGAAAGAAAATTGTTTATCGAAGTGGGTCTTATTGCCACCATTGTGCTTTTCTCTTCATTGACAACCAAGTTTGCAAAACTTCTTTTACACACTTTAAATCCATTGTTTTTGTTTTTAATCTCAAAGTAAGGACAGAAGAGGTAATTGCTGGCTCTTCTCTAGATTGGTTGTTTATGGTGACATTCCTTTATCCCTCTCACCTTTGTTCATTTGCTTTGCAAAAAAAATGTTATTGTGGTCAAACACACATATACATAAAATTTACCATCTTTAGCATTTCTTAGTGTATAGTTGAAAGGCATTAAACACATCCATAAGGTGCAAACATCCCTACCATCCACCTCCATAACTGTTTTCATCTTATAAAACTGAAACTCTATACACATTAAACAATTATTCCCCAACCCTCCCTCCCCACTCCAGCCCCTGGCAATTCTACTTTCTGTCTCTATGACTTTGACTCATATAAGTGGACTAATACAGTATCTGACTTTCTGTGACTGGCTTATGTCACACAGCATAATATCCTCAAGGTTCATCCATGTTGTAGCATGTTGTAGCATGTGTCAGAATTTCCTTCCTTTTTACATCTAGGCCATGTCTTGCTTATCCATTGTTGATGGGTTGCTTCCACATTTTAGCTATTGTGAATAAAGCTGTTATGAACAGAAGTATTATGTTCATCTACTTTGCTCAACAAAAGCCCATGATGCTGCATTTAGACACATGAACACCATGGAAGGAGTGGAAAAAGCAAGAGGATTCATGAATGATTTCAGCCACGAGCAAACATCCTCCAAGCCATCTATGTAAGCCAGTTCTAAACTCCATTGCATTCTCTATTTTATGAACTTAAAAATCACTGAAGGGATTGATACACTACCCAAATCTCAGTGGATTTCAGAGTCTTAGAGATGTTTGCCAGAAGCAGTATTAAAGATCAAGTTTAGTGATCCCCATTCTTGATTGCACATCAAAATCACTAGGGCTCTTTAAAAAAAAAAAGTACTTATGCATAGATCCCACTCCCAGGTATTCTGATTTAACTGGCCCGAGGGGGGGCATCAGTTTTTAAATGTTTTTTTTTTCAGGCAATTCTAATGTGTAGCTAAGGTTAAGAATCACTGAAACAGCTTAACCCTCCCTCCTTACTTCCATTTAGAGAGAGAAAAGGGGAATGATGGGCCAAAAGTGACATGGAAATTGGTATAAGAATGCAGAAGGACTTTAAAATCCCAAATCTAGTACTCTACACCCTTAAAAATGTCTTTCCCAGTATTCTGTTCTTTAGAAAGCACACACACACACAAAAATAAGTAAAATACTATCAGGCATGTAATTTTTATTCTACATAGAAAGATTCAAATTGAGATCAAGTCCATGTTGGAAACTTTATATTAGTTTTCATTTTTATACCTGAATTGCAATGAATCCAAAAGATGAAATAATTCTACCTATTACCAGAAATCTGACAAAGGAAGACAAACATCATCTGTGTATGCCTTGAGATATTATACACTTCTAAAATTAAATGGATTAATCAGGGGCATGAAGTTTAAAGAAGAGAAGAAAACAGAAATGAAATAACAGGACTGATTCTAAAGACGATTCCATTCTGCTGTAAAAGTCAAATAATAGAAACCCAAGAGGAAGTGCAAATGGCCAATAAACATGTGAAAAGATGTTCAGTCTCACTGTGGTCGGGAAAAATGGAATTTATTTATTTTATTTTATTTTTTGTTAAAGATTTTATTTACTTATTTGTCAGAGAGAGAGAGAGCACAAGCAGGGGAAGTGGCAGGCAGAAGGAGAAGCAGGCTCCTGGCTGAGCAGGGAGCCCGTCACAAGACTTGATCCCAGGACCCTGGGATCATGACCTGAGCCGAAGTCAGATGCTTAACCAAATGAGCCACCAACTGAGCCACCCAGGTGTCCCAGGAAAATGGAATTCAAACACGGTTTATTTATCAGATTAGGAAAAAGCAAAAAAAATTGATAACATCCAGACTGGGCAAAGATGTGCGGAAAAGGGTAATCCAGTGCATACCTGGGAAATGTGTTGCTTCCAGACAGAGCCTGAATAACAAGAATGTGCAGAGTACATAAGGTCCTAGGAGAGGAAGTCATTGGGAAGGATCTATTGTTCCTCACCAACCCCATTATTTTATCTTCCACTGAGATTGTTGAGCTGCCCCATCAGACACACTAATCCTTGCTTAGTGTATCTGAGCTGTTCCAGAATCAACTCCGGAGAAGCTCAGCAGTGTTTGGGCTATTCTCTTTCCCACTTGCCTCTTGTTCTTACTCTGGGCCCACCCAATGGTGAATCTCGGTGTTCTCAGCTGGAAAAAGCAATGCTCACTCACCCCACTGCGTCTGGAATGCCTCATCATTGTGCAAGTCTGCAAGTCCTGTAACCCTGGATAGTAAGCTTCTTACCAGCTCAGTGGCTGGGTGTGTATCTCCCTACCATTTACTTAGTGCTTGCTGGTATCAGGCAAAGCACTGCATTTTGTCATCTTGTCATTTTTGTCCTCCAACAGTCCTATAAGGTAATTATTATTTTTATTCATAATTACATATGAGAAAGCAGAGATTTAGAAAGCTTAAATGTCTTTCATGAGGATTCCCAGCTTGTAATTGGCAGGAAAGGCCCTACTTTTCTGGTTCAGGAGTTTCACCTGGGTGTAAATTTGGGCGGTATGAAAACATACTTTTCCACCAATTTCTTCTTCCAGAGGACACTGCCTCTGACCAAATCCTTGCAGAGCTGGCTAACCTCTGGGGTGCTACCGCCAGGCTGGTGACTCCAGTGCTTAAGCCTTAAGCCCTAGGGTCTGCTTCCTTTCCTCCCTCATGCACTGCATCCGTTGCAGAGACTGGCTCCCTCCCTGCCATGGTCACTGCCAACCAGGCACGTCAGTCCCTGTGCCCCCTCCACTGCACAGTCATTGGATAAAGAGGCCACTGTTCTCACTGCTGCCACCTGCTGGAACCTGGTCTCTGCTCAAGCTGATGTCAGGGAGCCAGGCCACGGACCTCCAGAGTGCTCTTTGATTCATTGCACTCTTTGCTTCTTCTGGGGAAATGGCCAAAACCTCAACAAGTTTACCTTGATTTACCCTCTTAAATTGGAGCCCTGAGGGCTGCCACCTTTGTGTTCTCTCCCTGTGTCCCTCTGGGAAGAAAAGAGAACAGCCTCCTTTTTCTATAGCAGAGTATGTGCTGTTTTGTCCCATAGACCTGTCTGGAAAAGCAAGAGCATGGTCCATGGATGTGGGCAAGACTGTCCCTATCAAGATTTCCAGTCTCTTCATATGGATGCGGCATGGTGACTCCTTTGAATTGTGACCCTGGCACAGGTATTCACCAATCAGGACTTTAGAAATCTTTCATGAGTATGAATCAACAATGAGGACTATCAAGACTGACACCATCCCGCTCATCCCACTGATTTTGAACAAAGAATTAGGGTACTTGGTATAAAGAAAATTTGCTTCAAAGAGATTAAGCAAGAAAATTAGAACTTCAGTGGACTTATTTGAAGATATGCCCAGACAGCCCAGCCACATGTAATAATCCATCCTAAGAAATATTTGCAGCATTAAATGCTTGCTTTCTGTATTAATATGGACTCATCATTAGCAACAGACATTGACTCAAACTCACTCGAGCTGGAAATAGGAGGTGAAAGTCTGCTGTATCTGAACCATGGAAAAAGTCATAGAAGACTGCACTTTGGTATGTCTGAAGCTAGGAACTCCCATGCGGGGTTCTCTGCCTCTCTCTGTGTGCTGGCTTCACTGTAAGTTCACAGGTACTATGGAGGGGTTTGGAGGGAGAGGAGAATGGGAGCGGACAACAGCAGCCCAAGCTCACATCTCCTCCAACCCACCACCAACAAGGGAAAAACCTTTCCAGCAGGTCCACTTAAAAAAATCCCAAAGAAAGATTCAAGTAGTCCTCTTTTGGATCATGCAGCCATCTTTGATAATGCAAATGGGCTTTATTATGAGAAAGAGAAAGGAGTGCTGGGCAGAAAAGGAAAAGTGACTATTACAGTTCTATGCAACGAAACAGTGTTCATAAAATCTACATTTATTTTATTTAACTCCCATTGTCATTTTGTTTAATAGTTGAAATAGGTTTCCACAGGGAGAATTCCAATTGATAAGATCGCAACCATTGGAAATTAGGTTTTAACTTTTTATCCATATTTTTCCTTGATGCCATTTGTCATAATTTTAATTATTTCCTTATAGTATGGATCATTTGATTCTTGCTTGTCTGCTCAGCTGGAGTGTAAACTCCACAACGGCAGGGATCACAAGTACTTTCACAGGGATTACAAGTACTTTTATTCACCAGTATTTCCTCAGCACCTAGAACATTCCTGGCATGACTGAATCAACCACCCCCCTTGAAAGATCAAATGAAGAATCAGCTCAACCTTGATGCTAGATCCAATCTAGCAAGTCAGCACTGGATGATTCCAAAGTTAAAGAATCATAAGTTAAGATACACTGACAGAAAGAACGAGGAAATGAGATGACTGCCTAGAAATAGAAGACCCAACCAGCCTCACCTGACAGGGAATCCACAGAACAGAGACACGGACATACCAAAAAATAGTGTCTGAGGAGCTAAATGTCAAAAAAACTTAAGATGGTTATAAAAGAAAGAGTTTCAAAAAAGAACAAGTTTCAGCCAATTCTGAAAATTTTAAAGTTTACCATAAAAATTGGCATTTATATTACCTGAGTATAGAACTGAGCTTAAGAAACTTGCTTCCTGTCACTATATTTCTATTTGCCCCAATTTTATTTTATTTTTAAAAAAATTTTTTTAAATTTTATTTTATTTTATTATGTTATGTTAGTCACCATACCATACATCATTAGTTTTTTTATTTAAAATATTTTATTTAAAGAACATGTTGTGCTTACTTTTTTTTGCACATTTTTTTTATTATGTTATGTTAATCACCATACATTACATCATTAGTTTTTGATGTAGTGTTCCATGATTCATTGTTTGCGAATAACATCCAGTGCTCCATTCAGTACGTGCTCTCTTTAATACCCATCACCAGGCTAAACCATCCCCCCACCGCCTCCCCTCTAGAAATCTCAGTTTGTTTCTCAGAGTTCTTAGTCTCTCAGAGTCCATAGTCTCATAGTCCAATCGTCACCCCCTCTGATTTCCGCCCCCTTCATTTTTCCCTTCCTGCTATCTTCTTCTTCTTCTTTTTTTTTTTTTAACATATAATGTATTATTTGTATCAGAGGTATAGGTCCGTGATTCAACAGTCTTACACAATTCACAGCGCTCACCAAAGCACATACCCTCCCCAATGTCTATCACCCAGCCACCCCATCCCTCCCACCCCCCACCACTCCAGCAACTCTCAGTTTGTTTCCTGAGATTAAGAATTCCTCATATCAGTGAGGTCATATGATACATGTCTTTCTCTGATTGACTTATTTCGCTCAGCACAATACCCTCCAGTTCCATCCACGTCATTGCAAACGGCAAGATTTCATTCCTTTTGATGGCTGTATAATATTCCGTTTTGTGTGTGTGTGTGTGTGTGTGTGTGTGTGTGTGTGTATACACCACATCTTCTTTATCCATTCATCTGTCGATGGACATCTTGGCTCTTTCCATAGTCTGGCTATTGTGGGCATTGCTGCTATAAACATCGGGGTGCACATACCCCTTTGGATCCCTACATTTGTGTCTTTGGGGTAAATACCCAGTAGTGCAATTGCTGGGTCGTATGGTAGCTCTATTTTCAACTTTTTGAGGAACCTCCATACTGTTTTCCAGAGTGGCTGCACCAGCTTCCATTCCCACCAACAGTGTAGGAGGGTTCCCCATGCAGCAAAGGCAGTCCTAAGAGGAAAGTATATAGCAATACATGCCTTTCTCAAGAAACAAGAAAGGTCTCAAATACACAACCTAACCCTACACCAACAGGAGCTGGAGAAAGAACAGCAAATAAAGCCTAAACCCAGCAGGAGAAGTGAAATACATCATTAGTTTTTGTTGTAGTGATCTATGATTCATTGTTAAAGATTTTGTTTATTTATGATTTTATTTATTTGACAGAGAAAGACAAAGTGAGAGAAGGAACCCAAGCAGGAGGAGTGGGAGAGGGAGAAGCAGGCTTCCCGCCGAGCAGGGAGCCCGACGCTGGGATCATGACCTGAGCTGAAGGCAGATGCTTAATGATTGAGCCACCCAGGCGCCCCCATTTGTCCCAATTTTAAAAGGGAAGAATCATCAGCTCAGATATTCCAGATAGATCTCTCCCTTCGTCTGTGTTTAATGGAATAATGCCCTGATAAAACACACTACTTGAGTACTTCTCTGGGTTGTACTAAAAATTATGGCCTTTCAAAGACTCTCAATTGCATGTGTTCTTGCCCTATGTACTTTAATAAAATACAACTGTTTGAGTTTCTGTTAATTAGGCCTGCAGCTTCCAGTGACCAGGACTTCTTGTGCCTGAGCCTGGGCCAGGTCACTGAGCCCCTGGGAGAATGAATCAGCAGCAGTTAGCCGTGGAGTTTCCTGGGGCACCCCCTCCCCAGCGCGGGTTCTTAATCTGCAGAGAGAAACAGGTCTGGGGAGGAAGGTGCCCTGGAGGGGAGGCAGAAGAACCAAGGCCCTGCTGTGGATATGCCTTCGGTGGAGAAGCACAGTTTCAGCTGAGGGGAGGGGCTGGAGCAACGGGAAAGGTTGGAGGAAAAAGAGAAGGGGCATGCTCTGACAGAATGAATTTACTTTTCTTTAAACTTTGTCTAGGAAAAGTGGAGAACGGGGAATTGAGGCTGATGGGTGCCCAATTGGGGAAGCCAAGACTTCCGTGAGGTCAGGGGGAGGGGCCCCGTGATGTATAAATCAGAAAGATATATTTGATCTTGGTCCCCGGTCCCTGATAAGGGACTCCCAACGCCCCTCTTGATTCCTAAGTGATAAGAGCACCAGGGACATCTTTTGTTTTACTGAGGCAACTCTGGATGGGCTGGATGGGGGGTGGGCACCAGAAAGACCAAGGAATGATGAGAAGCTTGGAATGTTCAGCCCCACCCCCACTTTTCTAGGGAGAAAAGAGGGACTGGAAATGGAGTTCATAATTGATTCTGCCTACATGAGGAAACCTCCGTAAAATCCCAATAGCAGGGGTTCAGAGAGCTTCCAGGTGGGTGAACACACAGAGATTCAGGGAGAGTGGTGCACTTGGAGTGGGCATGGTAGCTCTGCACCCTTTCCCCACACCTTGCCCCATGCATCTCTTCCATCTGGCCACTTCTGAGTTCTATCATTTTATGATAAACTGATAATCTAGTAAGGAAAAACCTTCTCTGAGTTTTGTGACCAGTTCTAGCAAATTCATCAACTCAAGGAGAGGGTCGTTGGAACCTCTAATCCACAGCAGTGGGTCAGAAGCCCAGGTGACAGCCTGGATTTGGGATTGGCTTCTGGAGTGGAGGCTGGGAGGCAGTCTTGTAGGATTGAACCCTTACCCTGTGGGATCTGATGCTGTCTTCAGGGCGACAGTGTCAGAATGGAGTTGAATTGTAGGATACCAAGCTGGGGTTGGAGAATCGCTTTGTGGTGTCCCCTCTGTTGGAATTGGTACTAGAATCATCTTAGGCCTTCTCTGAGAACAAAGAAGAGACTTGCACAGAGGGGAGGAGGCAGCAAGTGATTCCTGTGACTCCCCGGCAGGAGGCTCCCCGGCTTGGGGGCTCCCCGGCTTGGGGGCCTGGGTTGACAGCGTGGGCACATGTGAGTTCAGAGGCAGCGTGGGCACATGTGCTGAGGCTTTGTGAATTTGCCTTACCTTGAATACCAGTTGAGTGGGCTGGCCAGAGTACTCTCCCTTGTATACCCACTCTCCTTCCCACTACACCACTTGTCCCCTGGGGTAAGCTATCTTCAGCCCAAAGAGTACCTCACTGTTTATGGAATTAAATAAATTAAAAAAAAATATGCAGTATGGAGAATTGTGAGAAATGTATGCAGTAAAGCAGTTCCTGACTCTAGAAAGAAAATGGAAAGCACCAATTCTCCATCAGCAATAGAATGGCCCTCAGGGATTCTCATGGCAAAGCAGAAAGAGCACCAGACCAGGAGTCAAAGCAGCTACCTTCTAGCAATGGGTCTGGTACACACTGGTGGGTGGGTGGCCCTCAGAGGGTTGTTTACTCTCTTGTCCTGTTTCCCTTTCTGTAAAAGGGTGAAAATATCTAAGTTCTCTTCCAGATTTAATTTTCTGACTTTCCATATCACCTTTTCAATTAAAAATGATAAAACTTAAAAAAATGATAAAACTTGCTGACTGCATCATTTTTAGGATATTTTTCTACTCTCAATAGGAAGGTACAGAAAGCATTTCCCAGTAGTAACGAGGGAATGAAATTGTACTCTGTTCCTTCTGAAGTCACCAGCGCTTTCTCACCCTCGCTCGTTCCAGCCCCACCCATTTCCCCTGTGACTTCGATTCTTCCAGAAGCAGGTTTAATCTGCTTCATACTGGAACTATTTTAAAAGGGGCAAAATGTTTTCTCTACGAAAAATCCAATCAGGATTTATAGGCATATGCCTCATTTTATTGCACTTCACTTTACTGAGCTTGGCAGATAATTGTGTTTTTTACAGATTAAAGGTCTGTGGCAACCCTGTGTCAGGCAAGTCTACTGGCGCTATTTTTCCAACAGGGTTTGCTCACTTCATGGCTCTGTGTCACATTTCGGCAAACTTTTTCAGTATTATAATATTTGTTATGGTGTTACTTTAGCAATGAAATATTTTTAATTAAGGTGTGTACATTGCTTTTTAGACATAATGCTATTGCACACTTAACAGACTACAATATAGTGTAAACATTACCTTTATGTGCACTGGGAAACTAGAAAATTCACTTTATTGCAGTGGTCTAGAACCAAATCCACAATATCTTTGAGGTGTGCTGTACTGAATGGCAGTTTGGGGTAGAGCGTTGACAAAATAAATTTTTAAGATTCAGTTCTGAGCAACGGTCTCCACCCCCTTGGCATATAATCAATCAGTGCTCGTAAGCAGATCACCAGCCCAGTGTACTGCATGGTCCTTTTTCATTCCCAGGTCCCCGTCACCTCGGGCCCTAGGCCCCTCAGACCCAATCGATTCCCACGGATTCCACAGGCCCAGCACTGCACACTTTCTTCCCCCTGAAATGCTGCTTCTGTCCTCTGAAGTTTGTATTGGCTGCAGGATAGTCTAAGGCCTTAACCCAACCCTTAGACTGTTCTGGCCGGTGTGCATCTATCTGAGCAGCTTAGCTACCATTACTCCCTTATATAGTCTCCCGGAAGATTCCCTGTCCTAGGCACATCTCGGACCCGTCCCACTTTGCTCTTTCTCCTCACTGAATTAGAACATCTTCTCTCCTTCTCTTTGGCAATCTGAATCTTACTGATCTTTTAAAACCCAGCCGAGATCCCCCTTCCTCTATAGAGCTTTCCCTGAACTCTGCATCTTGAAGGAGGCCGTCCCTACTTGGTAGAGTCCACTGCCTGGCACAGCAAAAGACATGAACACATGACACCGGGAGGTATTCTTTCATGGAGCTGGGATTTCCTTAGCAGGGCTGAGCCTGCTTTCATTCAGCACAAGCTCAAGGTCCCCCTACAACACAGTCCGGTGGGACAAGAGTCAAAGGCCAAAGGTGGCCCCCTGACTAGTCTCAGCAGAACAGGGACTGGGAGCCGGAGTCCTGAGAAATGGAGAACCCAAGGGTAGGCCAGGGACACCTTCCCTCCCCAGGTGTGGTCTTCCGGGCCTCATCTGTTGTGTCCTACCTTCTACCACCTCCACCCTTCAAAAAATCTTTTTAGAGTAATTAGAAGAGGTTGGATAAAACTTGAGCTCCCTAAGGCCCCGAGGCATGGCTACCCGGATTTTTCTCCAAGGCCTAACATAATTTAACTCGAATTTTGGTTCCCAGTGGGTCAAAGGGACCTCGACCTAGTCGTGAGCAGGGACTCTGCATGCGGATGAATGTCAGGCTGAAGCCGGATACCCGCAGCATGCAGAAGATGATGTCCCCAGGGTGATAATGAAATTGGCTTTATGATTGATTAGCATTTACTGAGCCCTTCCTGTGTGGCAGGAGCTCTTGTAAGTACTTTTCATTCACTTGTGCATTCAGTGCTTACAGCAATCCTCTAAATTGGTTATTATCGTGTCCATTTTACAGTTGAGAAAATCTTTCATGTCAAAAGGTTGGCTGCCTTTCCCCAGGCCTCACAGCCAGTGAGCGGCAAAGCTGAGCTAACAACTGTTTTCAGGTTCGTTTTGTTTTGCTTAAATTTAGGGCAAGGGCCTGCGCTGAACCTTCTTTGCCATGAGACCAGAAGAGAGAAACTCCCATGTTTGCAGGAGTCCCGACTTGTCATTAGGCACCTCTGGGATCTTAGGGCCTCTCATTACCTGAACTATGAAAATGGCATAAGTTTAATTATTCACTTTCCATCACCCTTAATGAGGGGATTAACTGCCATGTGAAACAAAAGGAAATGGTTTGACCTTCAGGCTGTCAGGAAGTGATAATTAACGAAAACCTGGAGTCAGTTTAAACGGACAAATGGGAAGTGTTTTAGTGATCCTGATGCGAAAGAACTATCAGGGTCACTAATTGACAAGTAATGGAGCTACGGCAATGAGAAAATAAACATGGGCTAAAAATAAACACGTTGCCTTAATTGTGTTCACAGGTGCTCTTCCCGCATCTCTAAAGCTCCTCTGGCCCGCCTGAGGCTTAGGGTTCTGAGTGTGGATGGAGAGAGGGTCGCAGGGCTGCGGCTTGCAGGGGGGCAGGGAGGGGAGGCTGTGGGCATGGGGTGGGGGTGGTGGGGCGGGAGTCCCTGAAGGGGACATCTCAGATGCAGAAGGGCATCAGGAAAGTGGAGGCTAGCGCGGGGGCGGGGGGGGGGGGGGGGTGTGTGAGTGGGTGGAACCTGTTCATCCTGTTCATCACAGCTTCAGGACCAACTGGTTGGTGTTTTCATTACTTGGTTGATTCGTTTGACCAAAAGTTACTGTGGGAGTGATTCCTGGAACCATTCTGCGGCTCGGCATGTAAACACAGCCTTCTAATCTAGAGCCTCGCTATGAAAATTGTCATAAATAGCTGCGAACTACTACAGTTGTGCAACTTATGACTTCATCGTGGCTTCTGGCGCAGCAGATGGGAGTGGTGGTCCGGGAGCCACTCAGCCCCCTGGCTTTTCCTTCGCCGCTAGCAAGCGCGGTGCGCTGGGCTGCGGCTCGGAGGCCCCCGTGGCATCCTCCTTGCCCCGCTCCAGGCCGGAGTAACGCATTTTTCAAAGGGCCATGGAGCCCCGAAAGCCTCGCGCACACTGCATGATGTATAAATATATAACTGCCAAAAATATGGCAAAATGAGTCACTATTAATAACTCAAAGAGTCATGGGGATCCAGGCAGTCCAATTCCTCTGCCAAAAATTCAGAATGTTTGCTTAGTGCTTTGATTTTTTTTTTTTAACTCTGTTCTTGATTTGCTTCGGTACATTTCCCATTTAGATACTCCACCGAGTGTGTGTCAAACTATATCTGTAACCTTACAAGGACATCCCGGAGCGGACAGGAAAGGAACGGAAGGCCTTTAAAGCTAATGGGGCTTTACAAAGGATGCTCGCCTCACGAACATTTTCCGTTTCTCTTTGCCATAGCGACTGTCACCTTTGTCACAGATGCAGAAATTGCTAAAGGGCAAGGGCAGAAACTCCCTTAATTACTTACATCGGTAATAATATTGTATTGTCAACTAGGTTTCGAACACTTACTCTTGTCAAGCACGGGGCGTCTATGCATCCCTGCTAAGCCTCACATCAACCATACAAAGTAGGTGCTATTTCCATTTCACACACCAGGGCTCCGAAGTTAAGAACTGCGCTGAGCTGACAAGCAAGTGACTCTCGGGGCTGGAATTCACACTTAAGGCTCTCTAGCTTGAGTCGTATGCAATGCCAGTGGTCCATCATTTTTGACCCATAATGCCAGTTTTATGTTCAAGTTACTCCTAGGATGCATTGGCCCTAACAGGAAACCTAGAATCTTCCCCTGACTCCTCACAGGCAGTGTGTTGATTGGGAAATTGTCTTGATGCAGTCCTGGGGGTGGGGGAAGTGGTAATATATAATTTATTATCTTTGCACAATTATTATGATTGTTACAAGTAAAGATATGATGTGAAGCTGTACCAAAAATGATAAAGCATATCAAAACTCTTTAATCTACTTATATTCTCTGATACATTCTATCTGAAAATCTCCACATGTAATCTGCTCCCCAGACTTTTCCAAGCATTGAAGTGACTTCTAGTACTTAAAATTTCATGACGTTAAGGCAGAGAAAGACAAATACCATATGATTTCACACATATGTGAAATTTAAGAAACAAAACAAATGAGCAAAGGGGAGAAAAGAGAGAGGGGCAAACCAAGAAACAGACTCCTGACTATAGAGAATAAACCTATGGTTACCAGAGGGGAGGTGGGCAGAGGGATTGGGGAAATAGGTGATGGGGATTGAGGAGGGCATTTGCGATGAGCACAGGGTGATGTTATGGAAGTGCTGAATCACCATTGTACACCTGAAACTTAATATAACACTGTATGTTAACTCTATTGGAATTGAAATAAAAACTTTAAAATTTTTTCAAAAAAATTTTTTAAAAAGTTAATGATGTTAAAATATGATTTGGTAGACCACATATTTGAATGAGCAGAGCAGGGAGGCTGTGAGTTTATAACACAGATATTTTATCTTATTATTTTTTTTAAGATTTTATTTATTTATTTGACAGAGAGAGCGAGAGAGCACAAGCAGGGGGAACAGTAGAGAGAGAGGGAGAAGCAGGCTCCCCGCCAAGCAGGGAGCCTGATGCGGGGCTCGATCCCAGGACCCCAAGATCATGACCTGAGCCGAAAGCAGACGCTTAACCGTCTGAGCCACCCAGGCGCCCCAACACAGATATTTTAAAAAGATAATTTGGTAAGAGCAATTTAGTTTCTTGAGACTTGCCTGGGAGTTAATAGCATAGTGGTTCAGATAGAAGCTATGACACTATTATTTCTTTTTTTTCTTTTTTAAAGATTTTATTTATTCATTTGAGACACAGAGACACACAGAGAGAGAGAGCATGAGCAGTGGGAGAAGCAGACTCCCGGCTGAGCCAGGAGCCCGATGTGGGGCTCGATCCCAGGACCCCGGGATCATGACCCGAGCTGAAGGCAGACGCCTAACCATCTGAGCCACCCAGGCGCCCTGCCACTATTATTTCTATGACAAATTATTTCTCTGAGTTTTTCCCCTAGTAATAATGCATCGTGAACCCAAATCTTGAACAGGTTTCTCCACTGTTATAGTTAGAATGGAAAATATTAAGGTGGCTACTAATAATTATTGCAATTAATATATGATGGCTACTGAACAGTAGGTTGTTCAATGCATAATAATTAAGAAGATTTAGCATCACAAGTTTCAAAAGATAAATAATAAGGAAAGGATCAGTGAGTCTTGGAATATTTCAGCCAGGGGAAGAATCCCATTTCCTAAAGTGGAAACCGAGTTACAAGAAAGCCAAATAAACTATAGAGCCATTCAATTCACTGGTAATGCCACAGTGACTAGCATTCAGTTCTTTTGAGTCCTGGGCTAATGTTTTCGCTCCTAAAATCATCGTTTGATTCCAAATAATATTTTGTTTCTTTCTACCTACATTTCTTTTTCTTGAAGCCATCTGGGACATAGAATAAAAGATGTGTCCACCAAATTAATATATTAAAATGAACTCAGTATTCTAGAAGATTATATTTACAATGGAATGAACTAGATTATTCAGATTTGTTGAAACAAGATGATAAAAAATTTTTTAAGTCAACTCATATGGATTTACCACCAGAATCCAAAGTCTGATTGGTCTTTCTTGGGACCAGAAAAGATTTCTTTTCTATCCTGTCCTTTCTGGACTCTGTTGATCTCCTACATGGAAGGCAACAAATTTGAGACACTGGAGCATAGTGCGTCACTCAGATTTCTGACTCAGTATTATAAACAGGGATCTGAACCAACACAAAGTTAATGACAGCTCTACCATAATATTTGTGAATCAAACAAAACAACCAAAGGGGAGGACTTTAAATGAAAAAATTCTTAATATCTTTTTTCATATACTGATAAATATATAGAAGAAGAAAAACAAGTATATTGGTGGGTGGATGGATGATTCAGCTGGTTTCTGTACTAACAATGATTCATTCTACAAAAGTTGGAATGTTTAGGAAATAAGTTATACTGTTGTACTAGAAAAGACAAGTATAAGCTATGCTAAATAACCAAACACGCTCAAAACATAATTTTCTTTTATTTTCGTATACGACTTTTGAGTGTTCTGAATATTACTCTTGCCTTTAATGACACAGAAAAAGGAAATACAATGTTCATGATAGTTTGTCAGATAATGCAGTCCTATATGCATGAAAATAATTTTCTAAAACGGTAGTTATGAATAGTCCAGGATTCAAGAGTTTCTATTACTATTCCCTCATTGGCATTAGACCAAATCAGTGTGAATGGCCACTTTTCCAAGGAAATAGTTAAATGATGCACAGTGTAGCCACTTGGTTTATATTCTTATACCTGCATTGATGCAAAAGGGCTACATGTCTGCTGTGTCTTCTTCAGAAAGTCAGCTTTATGACTGGCATGTACGGGAGGTGAGCTTTCAGATTTGCAGGCCAATGTCAGGAGTGCCCAGATGGAATGGGAGGCTGTGAGGACTCAGAAAACCCCTTTCAATTGCCTATATCGGCTCTTTTAATCATAGCTATAATTATTACTGGGCCACCTCCAAGTCCTCATTTCCGGTCTAGGTAAAGGCTAGTACTGCTTTCTGTCTTCCTCATGCTCTTCCAACAATTAGCAGAGGTCACAGAGATCCAAGGATACATGGAAGTCCAGAAGGAGTGGCAAAAAGGAGAGGAAAAGTTTCTGAAAAGGTGATATCTGAATATTAGGCCCTGATATTCTTAAAATACTCATGAGAGGTGGAGAAAGGATATTTGCTCAAATTACATACACGACGTGTATCCGTTCAAATGAATGCTATAATTGTTAGACACTGTTCTAAAATGCTGAGCAGATGGTGGAGACATAACCTTGATTTTCAAGGCACCAAAATGTAGAAGAGTTAATATGGTGTGTGTGTGTGTGTGTGTGTGTGTAGAGGCGGGGGGCTAGGAAAAGGTTTATGTGTCATGGTCAGTGGCTCTTTTGGGCAGAGTCAGTGATTGGCTACTGAGCTAATAGATGGTGTTCTGGGAAGACTCCTCCCAAAATATATTCCAACCAATGCCAAAAATGGTATCGTGAATTGTTATTCCTTAGTATCTTCTCAGGGCATGCTTTTCTAAAATGTTACTGGAAAAGGCAACAAACTAAGCATTGGATAGTGTTGGAAGTTTTTCACGTCACTCTTTCCTTACAGAAGAGAGAAGAGCTGCACCAAAGCACTGGGTGCCAGGGGGAGAAGGCAAACCCATTAGTCAAGAGATTGTCAGTTGCTAGGCATCAACTCTCATTCAGATGAACTCAAATTAAAAAAGAGGAGTTAACTGTAAAGATAAAGGCAGCAATCTTAGACACACAGAAGCAGGAGACAAAGTCCAAGGTGGACTTCACAGTGACCTAAGCTGAAATTCAAGTCAGTCCGTCTCTGTTCTCTGACTCGATTCCTTCTTTCTCTTCTGTTTATGGACTCTTTCTCATTGGACTCTTCTTGCTTTTTAAAGCACATCTGATATCTTCTCTCTCTATACTAGGCTTCCTCTGATTATTTATAATTTTGCTCTCAAGTGACTTTGGCTGTCCTCGACTTTGGTGTGCGTTGATACCAACCTCAGTCGTGCTGAATGTAAGCTCTCAGAGAAAGTTCACAATGACTGAGTGTAGTTTCTGTGATTTGGCTCAAATTCTTGAGAGAGTCTGACCGTTGTTGTCTATGAGTCTTCCTGGTCTATTTAGAATGGGGTGAGGTGGCCATGGGTTGGGGTCAGAACCACTTAGGCCTGGCCTTCACAGCAGAGACTGAACCGCAGGAATTCTGAGATCGGAACTGGGGAGGCAGCGCAAATGTCCCAACCCATGTCAACTACTACCCCAAACCCAATGTTTTCTCCTGACAGCGTGACAGTGGGTAAGCCTTATTTGGGGAGGGCAGGACCCTGTTGGTTATGGCACAAAACCAAGTTGGATAGTGTTTGGAGCATGGATAAAAATTTGACTTCTGATTCTCTGTACTTTTTCTCCCTCTACTACAAATTTAACGGAAAGTTAACTGCTCCTCTCATGGAGATACAGCCATCACTGTGAAGAGTTAAGAGAATTTTTGGGTAAACTGAAAGTTAGATACTTATGTACGTTTAATTCATTTATTCATTCATTCAATTAATTAATCATAGCAAGAACCTACTCTGCCTGTGATAGGTGAGAAGAAGAGTCTCGGATACTCTGAAAGTTTATTTTATTAATGGGTTTTTGGGATATGTGTTTGTTGGGCTTTCCAAAGAATACCATCTAGATTTCACCAGTGAGAAGTTCCAAAATACTCTTGGAATCTGCTGGACCTAAAAATTTCCAAAAGCAGAGTATTAATAAATTTAGATACACAAACAGTAGTCATTTCTGGCTCTGAAAACTAAGTTCAGTCCAGTGACTGGAAAGAAAAACTAAGCAGAAAGACTAAAACAAACATAACATTATCATCCTTACTTTCCCTTCCCCATAAATGCATGGCTTTAATGTGAGCCTCCAGTTGTAAGGAAACTTATTATGCTTATCCAAGGCAGATATTAATGTGTGTTTTGATGTCTTAAAATCTACTGACTAAGAACTACAAGGAGAAGGAAGAGGGTGATCATTTAAGAAGTTGTAATTAAACTGTGTATGTTGAGGGATGTACTTTCTATAGACACATTTATCTTCATAGACATGTGAGTTGTTTTAGATATTTTTAACTGATACAGATGAAGGACAGAACTAGGTATCAGGGGACTTGAACTCAATGTAAGGTGTGTAAATGCAGACAAGTCCCTTTCTCCCCATGACCTGTATGTCTTTGTCTTTTTGGCATATCCACCAACTTATTAGTGGGATCAATTGAGAACTGAGAATGTTAATGGTCTTTAAAAACTGTAAAATCCCATTCAGTAACTCTTTGAATTTGACTGAATTCATTAGTTTTTTGAAAAATCAACATTACTTCCTGACTCGATAGTGAAGTTGTCTTACTCAAACTTACAATCTATTTTTGGTGACTATTTAATCAAAATTCCATCTCAAATATATTTAGACTAGTGTACTTAACTTATATAGTGGTTGTGTTGCAAGTTTATTTTCTGAAAAACTGCAGGAAGGAATAAAAAACATTGGAAGGAAAGGGTAAGGATATGGATATTTATAAATTACTATTGACTGTACAAAACAATACCTATAATTTCCTTTGTAGTATAAAATCTATGTAGAACTAAAACGCAGAACAAGAAGAACACAAAAGTCAGGAGGGGTAAATAGTTTAAAAGGTTTAAGGGTCTAATATCATAGGACTGGTAAAAATAATAATTTGTATAATTCTTGAATAAATCAAGGATATATGTTGTAAGCTCCAGGATAACTACTATCAGAATGGAAAACTAATGTATAATTTGCCAAGTTATTAGAATGAGGACATTAAATAATAAGAATTTTTTGAATAATTGAAAAGAGGCAAAAGAGAAAGAAACAAGGAAGATAAAACAAAAGGAAAAAGGGAACATAAAAGAGAAGAGCCTAATAGAAAATTTAAAATAAGATAGTGTCTAGAAACCCAATTGGATCGGCGATTACATTGCAAATAAGTGAAATAAATTTGAAGTAAAAGACTATGATTGTTAGATTAGATAAAAAACAAACCCAACTATATGCTTTAAACCTAATGATCAAGAAATGTTTAATGTATAAGGAAAGATAAATAAACCATGCAACCACTAACTACGGTGAAAAAGCTCAGATAGTTCTACCAATATCAGGCAATGTGCATTTTAAGGCAAGAAATATTGTCAGAGATAAAGAGAGATGGTTTGTAATTATAAATGGGTCAATCCAATAGGAAGATACTACAATCCTAAATCTCTATGCACCCAATAGCATTGCTTTGAAGTAATTTAAACAAAAAACAAACAGAAAAAGGAACTATATACAAATCAATAATCATAGTGAAAGGCATTCATATATCTTTCTCAATAGCTGGTGGAACAAGCCAAAAGTAAAAAACTCAGTAAGAATATGGAAGATATTAACAGTACAAGTTTGCAAACCTGATCTAATTGCCACGCATGTAAAATTGCACCTACTAATGACCAGTTCATATTTATTTCAAGTGTACATGAAATGCTTATTAAAATCAATATAGTTAATATAAAGAAAGTCTTAACAATTTCAAATTATTGGAATCTTTCAGAATATCTTCCCCAGGTAGGAGAAACTAAGATGGTGGAGTAATAGGAGGACCCTAGGCTTGCCTTGACCCTTAAACACAGCTAGATAAATATCAAATCATTCTGAATACCCAAGAAATCAATCTGAGAACTGACAGAACAAACTGCACAACTACAGGGAGAGAAGAGGCCACATCATGGAAGGTAGGAGGTAGGGAGATGTGATTTTGGGGAGAAATGGATCACAGGTGCTGCAGAGGTGAGGGAGCCCTGGTCACAGAGAAAGATGAGGGAGAGAGAGAGAGAAGAGCACACAAGGGATTGCACAAGGAAAATGCTTCCCTAAAGCCATGACTGGGAAAAAGAGAGGGGCTGATTGTCATGAGATTTTACAATCAGCAGGGCTCAAAGACTAGAGTTTTAGAGGTCCATAGCATGGCTGGTGTGGAGCCCTAAGGTCATTCCAGTGCTCCCATGGTGAAGGAAAGCAGAAAGCCTGGGAGAGATGGCACGATCTGAGGATCCCCTGGAACAAACTGGGAGAGACAGTCCCCCCTTCTTGGAACACATCTGGGAGAGGTGGCATTGCCTCTCTGAGGACAAAAGAATTGGCATTATATTTCCCTACCCATTAGCAGAGGTGCAGACACACCTGCTGAGAGCGGCCAATCTAGACGCTGGCTATTTGCTGTGCCTTACTCCAAACACCATGCCCCATGCTTGTGTGCAACTGCCCTTCTGGGACAAACCTTTGTCAGTCCCAGTGCATCAAGACCCTCCCCTACAGGACCAGCACAGGTCTGTGCTATGCCAGGTCCCTAAAGATTGGAGTTTTAAACTCAGCCAGTGTGTGTGTAGGGGGGTGCCTGGGTGGCTCAGTCGGTTGAGCACCCAACTCTTGGTTTCGGCTGGGTCATGATCTCAGGCTCATGAGGTTGAGCCCTACATCTGACTCTGCACTCAGCATGGAGCCTGCTTCCCCTCTCCTCCCACTCCCTCTGCCCCTCCCCCTACTTGAGCTTGCTTGCTCTCTTTCTAAAATAAATAAATTAATAAAAAAAAAAAACCAACAAACTCAGCCTGCCTGCCTGGGGTAGAACAAAGGTACACTGCACTGCCAGTGGGCAGATGGCCTGAATACAGACAGAGTGAAGGCAAGGATCTGAAGGCTGCTTGTGACACATGAGGGGAGGTTATTTGCTCTTCTGGAAGGGCTTCTCGGACAGCACTGGGGGCAAATTCTGCTCTCTGGTGACAAGGGAGGTGGCTGGTGTCATTCTCTCCCCCCCCCACCCCAGCATGAACTAACTTCAGTAAACAGCACAGCACCAACAGTAGAGGCCTAAACTGCTTACAATAAGCTCAACCCCCTGCACTCTGCAGGTGTGCTTTTCTTGGGCAAGTGGGCCTGAGAACCAGAGCAGTGGGCTCCTCCCCCAGAAGAGCAGCACTAATCCGCACCCCCCTCCCCCACATGCACCACAACACTGACCATAGAGTTCTGCAAAGCTTCAGCTGTAGTGGAAATAGCAGCAAGTCTCTTTTAACAAGCAGACCACAGCATACCTAGTTAAAGCTCTCCACACTCTGGTTAATGCTCAAACACTCCCCACTGCAGGCAAGGAGAAACTCTGCAGAGGACTGACCTGAGGGATAGAGCAGCCAAAACACAGCAGCTGACAGCACGCAGCACATACGAGAGACACTTCCTAAAGTGCCAGGCCCTGGACAATAGATGACCTCTTTATAAAGCCATTACTCTCAGGAGCAAGAAACGTAACAGGCTTTCCTAACACACAGAAGAAGACAGAGACCCAGACAAAATGCCAAGACAGAGGAATTCATCCCAAAAGAAAACAAGAAAAGGTCATGACGAGGGATCTAGTTGAAACACATATAAGTAATATGCCTGATCCAGAATTTAAAGCAACAGTCATAAGGATACTAGCTGGCTTAAGAAAAGCATAGAAGACACCAGGGAATCACTTACCACAGAGATAAAAGACCTAAAAACTAGTCAGGCCAAAATAAAAAATGCTATAACCACGATTCAAAACTGATTGGATGTAATGACCACAAGGATGGAAAAATCAGAGGAATGAATAAGTGATATAAAATATAAAATTATGGAAAAGAATGAGCGGAAAAGAGAAGGGAAAGAAAAATATTAGATCATTAGACTCAGGGAACTCCAGTGACTCCAAAAGCATAATAACAATGGTATCATAAGAGTCGCAGAAGAAGGAGAGAGGGAAAAGGGACAGAAGGTTTATTTGAAGAAATACTAGCTAAAAACTTCCCTAATGTGGGGAGGGAAAGAGGTATCCAAATCCAGGAGGCACAGAGAACTCCCATCAAAATCAACAAAAGCAGGCCAACACCAAGACATATAATAGTTAAATTTGCAAAATATAGAGATAAAACAAAAAGTTCTAAAAGAAGCAAGAGAAACTTACAAGGGAAGACAAATAAGGTTAGTAGGAGATCTCTCCACAGAAACTTGGCAAGCCAGAAAGGAATGGCAGGATATATTCAATGTGCTGAATGGGAAAAATGTGCAGCCAAGAATACTCTATCCAGCAAGGATATCATTCAGAATAGGAGAGATAAAGAGTTTCCCAGACAAACCGAAACTAAAGGAGTTCATAAACACTAAACCAGCCCTGCAAGAAATATTAAAGGGGACTCTTCGAGTGGGAAAGAAAGACCAAAAGTGACAGACTAGAAAGGAACAGAGAAAATCTTCAGAAACAATGACAAAACAAGTAATAAAATGGCACTAAATTCATATTTATCAATAATTACTCTGAATGTAAATGGACTAAATGCTCCAATCAAAAGACAATTTGTCAGAATGGATTAAAACAAACAAACAAAACAAAAAAACAAGACCCAGCTATATACTGCTATAAGAGACTCATTTTAGACCTAAAGACACCTACAGATTGAAAGTGAGGGGATGAAGAACCACCTATCATGCAAACGGATGTCTAAAGAAAGCCAGAGTAGCCATTCTTATATCAGACAAACTAGATTTTAAACCAAAAACTGTAACAAGAGATGAAGAAGGGCATTATATCATAATAAAAGGGACTATCCAACAAGATCTAACAATTGTAAATATTTATGGCTCCAACTTGGAGGACTCAAATATATAAAACAAGTCATAACAAGCATAAAGGAACTCATTGACAATAATACAATAATAGTAGGGGAATTTAACACCCCACTTATAGCAATGGACAGATCATCTAAGCAGAAAATCAACAAGGAAACAATGGCTTTGAATGACATACTGGACCAGATGGACTTAACAGATATATTCAGAACATTTCATCCTAAAGCAGCAGAATACACATTCTTTTCAAGGGCACCTGTGACATTCTCCAGAATAAATCACATACTAGGTCACAAATCAGGCCTCAACAAGTGCAAAAACACTGAGGTCATATTGTGCATATTTTCCAACTACAACACTATGAAACTTGAAGTCAAACACAAGAAAACATTTGGAAAGACCACAAATACATGGAGGTTAAAGAACAACCTACTAAAGAATGAATGGGTCAATGAAGAAATTAAATAAGAAATAAAAAAAAATGGAAACAAATGATAATGAAAATACAGTAGTCCAACCTTTGGGATGCAGCAAAAGCAGTCCTAAGAGGGAAGTATATAGCAATACAGGCCTACCTCAAGAAGCAAGAAAAATCTTAAATAAGCAACCTAACCTTACACCTAAATGAGCTAGACAAAGGACAACAAATGAAGCCTAAAGCCAGCAGAAGAGGGGAAATAATAAAGATTAGAGCAGAAATAAATGATATAGAAACAACAACAACAAAACAGTAGAACAGATCAATGAAGCCAAGAGCTGGTTCTTTGAAAGAATTAATAAAAATGATAAACTTCTAGCCAGACTTATCAAAAACAAAAAAGAAAGGACCCAAATAAATAAAATCATAAACTAGAGAGGAGAGATCATAACCAAGACCACAGAAATATAAATAATTATAAGAGAATATTATGAAAATTTATATGCCAACAAATTGGGCAATCTGGAAGAAAGGGATAAATTCCTAGAAACATATCAACTAACTGGGCGCCTGGGTGGCCCTGATGGTTAAGCATCTGCCTTTGGCTCAGGTCACGATCCCAGGGTCCTGGGATCGAGTCCTGCATTGGGCTTCCTGCTCCTTGGGAGCCTGCTTCTTCCTCTGCCTCCGTCTCTCATGAATAAATAAATAAAATCTTAAAAAAAAAAAAAAAGAAACATATCAATTAACAAAACTGAAACAGGAAGAAATAGAAAACGTGAACAAACCAATAACCAGCAAAGAAATTGAATCAGTAACCAGAAATCTCCCCCAACAAACAAAAATCCAGGACCAGATGGCTTCCCATGGGAATTCTACCAAACATTTAAAGAAGAGTTAATACCTACTCTTCTCAAACTGTTCCAAAAAAATAGAAATGGAAGGAAAACTTCCAAACTCATTCTACGAGACCAGCATTACCCTGATTCTAAAACCAGAAAAAGACCCCACTAAAAAAGAAAATTACAGGCCAATATCCCTGGTGAATATGGATGTAAAAATTCTCAACAATATACTAGCAAATTGAATCCAACAGTACACTAAAAGAATCATTCACCATGATCAACTGGGATTTATTCCTAGGCTGCAAGTGAAGTTTCAGTATTCACAAATCAATCAACATGATATACCACATTAATAAAAGAAAGGATAAGAACTATATGATCCTCTCGATAGATGCAGAAAAAGCATCTGACAAAGTGTAGCATCCTTTCTTGATAAAAACCCTCAAGAAAGTAGGAATAGAGGGAACATGTCCCAACATCATAAACGCCATATACAAAAGACCCACAGCTAATTATCATCCTCAATGAGGAAAAACTGAGGGCTTTTCCTCCATGGTCAGGAACAAAACAGAGATGTCCACTCTCACCACTGTTATTTAACATAGTAGTGGAAGTCCTACCCTCAGCAATCAGACAACAAAAAGAAATGAAAGGCATCCAAATTGGCAAGGAAGAAGTGAAATTTTCACTATTCGTAGACAACATGATACTCTATGTAGGAAACCTGAAAGACTCCACCAAAAAAATTGCTAGAACTGATAAACGAATTCAGTAAAATCGCAGGATGCAAAGTTAACATACAGAAATCTGTTGCATTTCTATACACCAATAATGAAGCAGCAGAAAGAGAAATCAAGGAATCAATCCTATTTACAATTGCACCCCAAACCATAAGATACCTGAGAATAAACTTAACCAAAGAAGTGAAAGATCTATATTCTGAAAACTATAAAACACTCAGAAAAGAAAGAAAGAAGTGGACACAAAGAAATAGAAAAACATTTCATGCTCACGGATTGGAAAAACAAATACTGCTAAAATGTCTATACTACCCAAAGCAATCTCCACATTTAAAGCAACCCCTATCAAAATATTACCAGCATTTTTCACAGAGTTAAAACAAACAACCCTAAAATTTGTATGGAACCACAAAAGACCCTGAATAGCCAAAGCAATCTTGAAAAAGAAAGACAAAACTGGAGGCATCACAATTCCAGACTTCAGGCTATATTTCAAATCTATAGTCATCAAGACAGTATGGTTTTGGTGCAAAAACAGACACATAGATCAGTGGAATGGAATAGAAAACCCAGAAATGGACCCACAACTACATGGTCAACTAATTTTTGACAAAGCAAGAAAGAATATCCAATGGAAAAAAGAAAGTCGCTCCAACAAATGGTGTTGGGAAAACTGGACAGCCACATGCAAAAGAATGAAACTGGACCACTTTCTTACACCATACACAAAAATAAATTCAAAATAGATGAAAGACCTAAATGTGAGAGAGAAAACCATCAAAATCCTAGAGGAGAACAGAGGCAGCAACCTCTTCAACATCGGCCCTAGCAACTTCTTACTAGATACGTCTCCAGAGGCAAGGGAAACAAAAGTAAAAATGAACTATTGGGACTTCATTAAGATGAAAATCTTCTGCACAGCTAAGGAAACAATCAACAAAAGTAAAAGTCAACCATTGGAATGGAAGAAGATATTTGCTAATAGCATATCTGATAAAGGGTTAGTTTCTAAAATCTATAGAGAATTTATCAAACTCAACACCTAAAAAACAAATAATCCAGTTAAGAAACGGGCAGAAGACAGGAAGAGACATTTTTCCAAAGAAGACATTCAGATGGCAACAGACACATGGAAAGATGCTCAACATCACTCATCATCAGGGAAATACAGATCAAAACTACAATGAGATACCACTTCACACCTGTCAGAATGGCTAAAATTAATAACACAGGGAACAACAGATATTCGTGAGGATGTAGAGAAAGGGGAACCCTCTTGCACTGTTGGTGGGAATGCAAACTGGTGCAGCCACTGTGGAAAACAGTGTGGAGGTTCCTCAAAAAGTTAAAAATAGAACTACCCTATGATCCAGCAATTGCACTACTAGGTAGTTACCCAAAGGATACAAAAATATTGATTCAAGGGGATACATGCACCCCGATGTTTATAGCAGCATTATCAACAAGCACCAAATTATGGAAAGAGCCCAAATGTCCATCAGCTGATGAAAGGATGAAGAAGAAGTGGTATGTATATATACAATGCAATATTACTCAGCTACTAAAAAGAATGAAATCTTGCATTTGCAACAACAGGGATGTAGCTAGAGTGTATTATGCTAAGCGAAATAAGTCAGTCAGAGAAAGACAAATACCATATGATTTCACTCACAGGTGGAATTTAAGAAAAAAACAGATGAACATAAGGGAAAGAAAAAAGAGGGAGGCAAACCATAAACAGACTCTTAACTATAGAGAACAAACTGAGGGTTGACAGAGGGTAGTGGGTGGGGGATTGGCTAAATGGGTGTGGGTATTAAGGGGGGAACTTGTGATGAGCACAGAGTATTATATGTAAGTGATAAATCACTAAATTCTACTCCTGAAACTAATATTACACTATATGTCAATTAACTGGAATTCATTTTATTTTATTTTAAAGATTTATTTATTTATTTGAGCAAGAGAGCATGAGAGTGGGGGGAGGGGCAGAGGGCGAGAGAGAATCTCAAGCAGACTCTCCACTGAGTTCAGAGCCTGATGCAGGGCTTGACACCAGGACTCTGAGATCATGGCCTGAGCCAAAATCAAGAGTTGGAGGCTTAACCAGCTGAGCCGCCCAGGCGCCCCAACTAACTGGAATTTAAATAAAAATTTGAAACTAAAAAAAGAAGAATATCTTCTCTGATCACCATGGAATTAAGCTAGAGGTCAAAAATAAAAATAGGAAAAAACCCAACTGTCTAAAAATTAAATGATACAGTTGAAATAATCCATAAGATAAAGAAAAAACAGAAATTAGAAAATATTTTAAACTGAAAAATGAAAAATACCTTTCAAAACTTATGGGAAAAAGGTAAAATGATTCTTAAAAGGAAACATATAGTCTTAAATGCATATATAAAGGTCTAAAAAGTCTAAAAATCAACAATCAAAAAGTTAGAACAAAGAGCAGCAACCAAACCTAAGGAAATAAATGATAAAGATAAAAGCTGAAACCAAGGGAATAAAAATCAAACATATAATAGAGAAAACCAACAAACTCAAAAGTTTGCTCTTCCAAAAGATTAGCAAAACTGACAAAACCCTAACAAGACTGATATTTAAAAAGTAGACAAAACACAAATTAGCAACAATAGAAGTAAGAAAGAGGATATCACTATAGATTGCACAATAAAGGTATTCTAAAAACAACCCTGCAGATAAATTTGAAAATTTGGATGAAATGGACAAATTATTTGAAAAACACAACGTACCAAAGCTGATAGAAGGAGAAATCAAAAATATGAATAATCCTGATGTATGAAAAACTTGAACCTATAATTTAAAAACCTTTCCCCCAAGAAAATCCCAGGCCCAGAGAGCTTATCAATGAATTCCTCCAAACACTCAAGGAAAAATAACACTTGTCTTATATAAATCTTCAAGAAGGTGGAAACAAAATCAAAGTTTCACAGACTTTTTAAAAAATGAGAACAGCAGAGATTTGACTTTGAAACTCTGACATTCGGAGAAAAAAAAACTTGCAAACCTTTCTCATAAACATTATTTTAAAATTCTTAACAAAGTATTAGGAAATCAAATCCAGGGATGCAGTAAACTGAGTGAAGTTTAGTCTAGGTGTGCAGGCGTGGTTTAACATTCAAAAATCATAAACTTAGTTTACTATATTCACAGAAAAAGGAATAAAATCACATGATCATTTCAAATGCAGAACAAACATTTGATAAATTCAATATTCATTTGTGACGAAACTTCTAGCCAACTAAGATTAGAACTTCCTTAATGTGATAAAGAAGATCTACAAAATACCCACATCAAACATCATTCTCAATGGTAGAATATTAAAAGCATTCCTCGAATATTCGGACTGAGTCTAGAATAGCCACTGTGACCACTTCTATTCAACATTGTAACTGGAGGTCTAGCTCATGCAAAAGACTAGAGAAAGAGGAGTCATGGAGATTGAAAAGGAAGAAATAAACTGTCATTTCCAGACAATAAGATCATGCACATAGGAAATTTCTAAAGAATCTCTAGACAAACTCTTAGAATTAATGAAAGAATATAGGAAGGACACTGAATATAGTCAAAATACTAAAGTTAATTGCTATAGATTGAATGTTTGTGTCCCCTCCAAAATTTGTATTTTCAAATCCTGACCCCCAAGGTGATGATATTAAGAGACGGGGTATTTGGGAGGCGATTAGGTCATGAGAACAGAGCTTTCATGAACAGGATTAGTGCCCTTATAAAAGATGTTCCAGAGAGAGCCCCCACCCCTTCCTTCCATCATGTTGAACTTGGTGAAAAGCCACTATCTATGAATGAACAAGGTCCTCCCCAGACACCAAACCTGGCAGCACCTTGATCTTGGACTTCCCAGCCTCTAGAACTATGAGATATAAATGTTGTCTGTAATCCATCCACTTTATGGTATTTTGTTATAGCAGCCCAAGCTGACTATGGCATGAGTCATATTTATATATACTGGCAATAAACAAATAGAACATAAAATATTTACAATAGCATCCCCAAACTCAAATGCCTAGGAATAAATCTAATTAAAAATATGCAAGACCTCTAGCTGAAAATTATAAAATATTATTGAGAAAAAATAAAGGAGAGCCAAATAAATGGACGTATATATATATTGTTACGGAATGGATGATTCAATATTGTAAAAATGTAAGTTCTTTCCAAATTAATGCATACTTTTATGCCCCTGCAACCAAAATCCAAGCTGTGGGTTTTTTCCCCCAGGAATTTATAAGTCAATTTTAAAATTCATATGGAGCGTCCCACTCTTGATTTCGGCCCAGATCATGATCTCAGGTCACCTTGTGCTCCGTGCTGGGCTTGGAGACTGCTTTTAAGATTCTCTCTCTCCCTCTCCCTCTGCCCCTCTCCGCCCCCTTCACTCTCTAAAAAAATAAAATAAAATTCATGTGGAAATGCAAAAGGCCAAGAATAACCAAGGCATGCCTGAAGAGCAAATATGAAGGACTAACATTATGAGATATCAGAAACTATTACTATAAAGCTAAGGTAATTGGGGCTCTTGGCTGGCTTAGTTGGAGGAGCATGTGACTTTGAGCCACACGTCGGGTGTTGAGATTACTTCAGTAAATAAATAAACTTTTAAAAAAATTAGTAAGTAATAAAGAAATGGTAATCAAAACTGTGCGGTGCTGGAACAGATAGAACAGATAACTTTCCAATGGAACAGACCCACACATATGTACATGATCTCATGACCCATACATGATTGCACGATTTATGACAAAAGTGACCACACGGGGCAGTAGGGAAAAGAATGGTCTTTTCAATAAAATCATGTTGGGGCAACTGAATATCCATACGGGGAAAAAATGTATATTGACTTCTACTTCACATTATACACAAGAATCAACTCCAGGTGTCTCTCAGTCTGTTTGGGTTGCTAAAACAAAAATACAATGAACTTTGGTGACTGGTGAGGGTCTGCTTTCTCATTCATAGATAGCATCTTTTTGCTGTCTTCCCATGGCTCAAGGTGATGAGAGATGTCTCTGTATCCTCATCCCATTCTGAGGGCTCTGCCCTGATGAACTAATCATGTCCCAAATGCCCCATCTCCTAATTCCATCACCTTAGGTGTTAAGATTTCAACATAGGAATTTTGGGGGACTACAAACTCAGATCATAGCAAGATGGATGAGAGAAATAAACTGTAAAGTAAAACCATAAAGCTTTTGGAGGAAAACATCTTTCTGATCTTGGAGTAGGCAATGCTTTCCTAAATAGGAAATACAAAAGAAGAAACATAAAAGAAAAAATGTGATAATCTTGGCTATATTAAAACTAAGAACTTCTGTTCACCAAGGTGAACAAAATGGCAACCCACAGGGTGGCATAAAATATTAAATATATATATTTATGTACACTTACCTAATATATTTGATAAAAAACCCCACAAATCCAGAATATATAAAGAATCAATAAGAAAAAGATAGCTCAATAGCAGAATGAGCCAAAGACTCATAAAGGAGGATATGTAAATGGATGATAACCCTATAAAAAATTGCCCAAGTTCATTAGTCCTCACCTAAATGCAAATTAAAAGCTCAGTGGAACGCCACTAACTACCCCCCTAAATGGTCAAGAGGAAAAAGATGGAAAGTAAAGAGTGCTGATGAGAATGTGGAGGAATAGGAATTCTCCCATACCCGTGGGAGAATAAATTTGTACATCCACTTTGGAAAACTGGCAGTTAACGACTCAGGTTGAGTATGTGCATTACCTGTGACCAAGCAAGTACATTTTGAGGTATCTACCCAATAGAAATGGGTACATTGTGTTTATCAAAAGACATGTATTAGAATATTCATGGCAACAGTACTTGAAATAGAAAAAATTGAAAATTATTCAGATGTCCATCAATAATTCAGTAAATGGTGATAGAATCACATAGTGGAATACTATATAGCTATGAAAATGATCTAGGATGACACGTAAAAATAAGGATGAATCTCTCAAATGCAAGTTGAGCAATCAGAGCCAGACACAAAGAGTATATATTTCATTTCTAAAAAGTATAAAAACAAGCAGAACTAATCCATATTGGTGGAAGTCAAGAGAGTGGTTACCACTGGGAGGTTAGGGCCTAGAAGGGAACATGGGAACTTTAGAGTGTTGGTAGGTGTTCTGTTCCTTGATTTGGGTGACATTGCCCTTATTTGGCTAATTTTCTGTGCATGCTCCACGATTCTTGTCTCGTGACTGCCCTTACAGGAACTTGTTATTTTTTCATTAGAATGGCTGGAGAGAACTCAAGTTCTGTTTATGTAATTATTCATTTTACTTTTAAGGTACATATTTATCATGACGTTTTATTGAGGTTCTGCAAAATGGCTGCTTCTCAGGACTTAGTTCTGGAGACTGGCTTTTCTTTCCAGGTAGCTCCACTGCTTTCTGATATCCCTTCCTCCCTCTCTCCCTCCTTCCTTCCTTCCTTCTTCCTTCCTTTTTTTAAAATTCTTTTTTAAAAGATGTATTTATTTGAGAGATAGAGAGAGAGAGAGTGCAGGAGGGCAGGGGCAGAGAGGTCTTAGGCAGACTCCACGCTGAGCACAGAGCCTGATGCCAGGCTTGATCTCATGACCCTGAGATCACAACCTGAGCCGAAACCAAGAGTCGAAGGCTTAACTGACTGCACCACCCAGATGCCCCTCTGATATCTCCTTCTGCTAAGAGTTGGGTTCCTTGTTCATCCGCCTGTCTTCTGTATGACCACTATTCAGCCTTATTTATGATGTTGTTCTGCCTTTGTGTAATGTACTCTGTTATTGTAGTGATGAAAAAAAGAGGGAGAGATTGCCTTTAATAAAAAGAGTAATTTTCTTCTTGGGGCAGAATCATGATGTCATCGTTTTTCTTGTGTAACTTAAAAGCTCACTGATTAGCTGCTTGGCACCTTCTGCCCAGGGATGATGGTGCCATATGCAGCCAATCTGAATATGTGGTCTCATTGGCAGACGTACCTCTTTTGCGGCAATGGATTTATCATGCTATAATAGTTTGATCCCACTAAACATTACATTCATCTTCTCCATCATTTCACACTCACCAAACATACCTATGAATATAAACTTGGCTTCCCAAAGCTTTCTTGCAGGCAGAGACTATGATAAGGCCCATATCAAGTTCTGATCCACTTGACTTTTACTTTAAATTCGCAGGTAGGTATCCTTTTGTTGGACATTATAAATCATTCACATTCTTCACAATTAACTCTGGCCCATCAAAAATATCAAGTTTCTGAACTTGTCAAGGTGGGCTATGTGGATGTTATGAAGGTGGCCCTCTCTGGAGAGTCCACCATCCAGCTTCCCCCCAGACATACCAAACAAACAAACAAACAAACAAACAAACAAACATATGTTGATACTTAATGGGTAAATGCAGATTCTGCTTGTGCAAATGGAGGTAAGGTCCTCAGGGCCTTCCTGGCAAAGTGGATTCGGAAGAGAGGAATTTTAGATGTCCAACTGTTTCAATAACTACAATTGAGTAAATGAAAAATTTCTACTTCTAGATAAATGTGGACAGCAGCCACAACAGCATGTTTTCCATCATCCTGCTGTTTCCATAAAGGAGAAAACGTCAACGAGCAGCCTCATCCTTCAGCAGCTTGTTCAGACTTGCCCCTGACCTCTTCTACAGAGCAGCTTCCAAGACACCTTCCCTGGTTTCCGCCCACGTCTTTCTCTCACAATGCAAGTCACAACATGTCAAAACTGCTCTCTGGAGAGAGTGATTGTTAGCATTGTTTTGTTTTGGTTTGCTTTCTCCCTGTAGTTCAAAACTCCTTTGAGTGGTCTCCAGCGTGCGGTGGTGTTGCCAATCATCGCTCCTAGCTAAAGGTCTCCGCCCAGGATGTTCCCCCACAACACGCCAGCTTCGAGTCCCAAGGGGCTTTGAGAAGCCCAGGCCTGCAGACTGGCAGCCCCTTTGACTCTGCAGCGGAGTACCTGGGAGAGTAAGGCGGGGCTGAGCCAACAGCAGGTCCTCATTTGGAGGAGCCGCTGTACTCTGGTACAGCCAGGCCCAGGGGACCCACATAATTACACGACTGTGGCGAAGCACCTCTCCAGCCCTGTTTATTTTGTACATAAACCTGGCTTCAGTTCCCTTAGGTGCGACGGACATTTGTTCAACATCGGTGCTGTGTCAGATCACGTCCACGGCGCAAGGACAGCAAGGATGAGTAACACAGGGTTGGGACACCGTGTGATACCCGTTTCCAGCTTTATCATTCCCGCAGCAACTTTCCAGGTCTCAGCTCATCTCTGGCAACCTTGTGAAATCAAACGGTGCATATGCTCGCACGGTATTCCCATTTTACACATGAGGAGGTTGAGCCTGAAAGACCAGGTCACTTACCCAAGATTATACAGTTAATAAATGGAAATTCTTCCACCACAACCCAGAAAGTTGTTTCGTTATTCAGTGCTCTATTTTACCACATCACCTTTTTTTTTTCTTTAACACATTGCCATTTGGCATATGATTAGAGGATGTTTCGACTTTTTTTTTTTTTTTAAGATTTTATTTATTTATTTGAGAGAGAGAATGAGAGAGAGAGAGAGAGCACATGAGAGGGGAGAGGGTCAGAGGGAGAAGCAGACTCCCTGCTGAGCAGGGAACCCGATGCGGGACTCAATCCTGGAACTCCAGGATCATGACCTGAGCCAAAGGCAGTCGCTCAACCAACTGAGCCACCCAGGCGCCCCGAGGATGTTTCGACTTTTAACTGTGCCAAAAGAGAGAAACTACTTTCCTTGCTTATGATTCTCTATTATGAATGTTACGGATAAAAGAAGCCATATTATTGTCGCTTAATTCTAAGAGATAATTGTCATCCCTGACCATTCAAGTGGATTCTCCCAAGTTATACTTTTATTTGCTACAATTCTCTTTGTTGAGTCAGCTATTTGGTCAACAAGAAATGAGGAAGATCTAAAAATCTGCTTGTATTGGAATTTTCAATGCCTAAAATACCTATTCTGTTGCAAATATTCTGGCTCTTTACTATGCCCAATTTGAAATTGAATTATATACTCTTATATCCTACAATTATTTCGAATAACACTACAAATTCCTAGAGGAGAACAACCATATGATGGCTCTGGGAGTGTGGCCAGGACTAACAATATCTGCTGAATGGAATTTAAATTAGGGCTGACCCCTCTCCTCCCTAATGGGAAGCATTAGAGATAATGGTAGAGCATGAGATCAGAGTGAGACAGCAGGGTGAGAGATCTGGTTCGACCACTAATCTTGGACAAGTTACATAAACCAACTCAGTCCCATTGCCCTTATTCGACAATGGGGATGTTAATGACCATCTCTTAGGGCCCTCGTAAGAATTAAATGAGAAGTCTGGTGTATTGTAGTAAAAATGCAATAAATGTTGGGTCTTGTTATCAAGCCCACTTTCTTGGATCTTTCCAGAGGTCCTTCTGGACTTGCCCCTGGATCTTTCCAGAGGTCCACTCCCCCATATGAATGTAATATTGCTTTTCACTATCACAAACTGAGAGGTCAGAGTTCCAGAGCAAATTATGCATGGAGCATCCACCACAGAGAGCCTGTATTTGCTGAAAATAATTGAATGAGTATTTGCAATAGTGCCGGCTGTCTGAAAGAGAGAGTTTATTATTTTTTTCTCTCAATTCCATTTTACTTTATTTTGTGTTAATTTTGTCTAGCAAATACTTATTGCTCCAAATCAGGTATTTCTTTGAATACTCAGATATTACCTTTGTGAAAAGTGACCAATTAATTACTGCTACAGGAAATCATATTTTTTAAAGAACATAAAACAGGAGTCTGAACACTTCATATAATTCTCCAAATTGGGTTTGTTAAACATTACCCATATTTATCAGAGATAAAATTAGCCCCAGTTTTGAGGGATGTAATAGCATTTAGGAATTCAATTAGATGATTCCCTTCAGGCTAATAATGAGCAAAACGGAAATTAGAGCACCTACCATTTATGATCAAAATTGCAAGAGGTAACCATAATGCCAGGAGCATGGCTTTAACACACTGAATTTTACAAAGCAAATTTTCATCTGCTTACTTCATTCCTAAGGCTGAGAATTTCAGAGCATTAAAAAAAACAAAAACAAAGACTGTTTATTTCTTTTCTATTTACATAATTATGACAAACCATCCTTTTGCAACATCTCAGCTTCCTCACTACAATGGATTTATTCTTTGAGCAGAACTGTAATTTACCAGTAAGACTATGAATGGCATTCTCTGATTCTTTACATCTTTTCTGTATTTCTATTTTTTCTACAATGAGCACGTCATACTTTTAGGATTAAGAAAAAGGGGCTTTAGTTGTTCTTTTTGTTTTTCTTTCTCACAGAAAAACACATGGACACGTGGAGGTGTGGGGCAGAGGTTCCTGCCACCTTCACAAAGGCTGGTCTAAGAATGCACTGAGAGTGAAGGATTCACAGCTCTTGGGAGTTGACCCCAACCAAGGTTGTTGAGCCTCAAATCTGGGGGTGTGGACAATCAGTCAACAAGAAATACATGAGTGACTAGTACGCCTCTCATTCTAGTTTGGCTTGCATGGCTATGGCAGCCTTTATGTATGGCTCTAACTTTCAGACTAAAGAATAGTGTCTGGCACATAGTAGATGTTCAGTAAATATTTGCCAAATAAAGGATTGTAGTACTAACACAGAACAAATCAGGGGAAATTAGAGTCACTTCCTACTTGAGAAATCAGAGGACGGTTTTGTTCGCTGAAACTAGAGTCCCTGAATATTAAATAGGACTCACAATAAAGCAGAAACATTGATGCACATGACTTAGCCACAGGTAACTTTAAACAACTGCAAGTACTCATTGTGCTTTTTCTTATCACAAAAACATTGTAAAAAAAAATAGAAAATGCAGATGAGGAAAGAGAAGACAATTCTATAAACCTACCGTTATGAAATAACTATACACTCTTTCAGATGATCTTCAAAGGTGAAAAAAGGTGAGTTTTGTTTATGTGAATTTCATCTCAACTAAACTAAAAAAAGAAAGAAAGGAAAAGAAACAACCTATGCAGGCTATGTCCTTGAAGACAGGAGATAGAACAGATGAGTGAGTGAGAATTGCTCAAAGAGTTGCCCCCCATTCTGGGCTCTCCCTGGAGAGGGCATGGGGGTAACTGACTAGCCTGCATTTCCAGCCAAGGAAGCTTCCAGAGAACCAAGCCACCAGTTGACCCACGCCCCCTGGAGTTCAGAGAGCACGGGGCTGGAGCCTGAACCTCCATACAGCCAGTGACATAGTACTGGGTGAGAAATCAGGTTCTCCTACCAGTCCTGGTCAATTTACAAAAACCAACTGGATGAGGCCAAAAGAAAAACAGACTGTTAGAGGAGCGGAGTACACTTCCAGAGCTGGTGGGCAGAGGCTCCAGCCACACTGTAAAAACCGTCTGCACAGTGCTGCCCCCAAAGGGAGGAGGCCTCGGCAGAAAGCTCCTGGGTGCAACTGTCAGGTGCCCGCAGAGCTGGAGACCCCAGGGGGCGGTTCCTGATGAACACCGGATGTGTCCCCAGGTGAAAAAAGGAGGCCATGTTAGCTCTCTGCTGGTGTCCCAACTACACCTGCTCACAGGATGGGTGCTAGAGTCTAAGGAGACACAGAATGGGCAAGCCCTTCCCAGGATATAAAGTGCCATTTAAGTGTTTATTCTTAGTAAAAAGGCCTCTGAATCATAAACTAGTGCTATAACCATTTCTTGTTTCATATCTCTGAGGCCTTAAGTCTTTGATTACAACAGGAGAAAGCCCTGAGATTTCATCTACCTAAATCCCTGCCCCCAAGTGGGAGTTACTTGCAGACCCAGCCAGACACTCTCACACGTTCACCCCTGCCTCAGCACACTCAATTCAGAATCAATCCACTTGCTACTATCCACTGGAGTCATTGAATGGTCAAAAATACCAAGATTGTGCCGTGTGGAAAAGACCAGAAGAATAGCTATCTGTCCTATTTTAAACTCCTGAGAAGGCAACTCAACCATCTGTCTTGGCAACCATTCCAGCCTGGAGCCACCCCGTCAGAAACATCTCTTCTCAGTTTAATCTAAATCCTTCAAATGGAGCCTCAAGCTAATTTCATCCCATTCCATTTTCAAATAGTTTGGAACACAGTTGTTTACCATCTGGATTACAGGATTACATAATGTTGCCGGGTTATGGCGAGCAGTAAATGAAATAATTCATGTAAAACACAGAGCTCAGTATCTAGCACATCATAATAGCCCAATACATATTTATTATCACCATCATTGCACGCACTAGGACTCTTGCAGTCACAGGGACATGAATGCAACTCAAAATAAGAAAAAAAAAGAAGTAAAAGTGGGCAGTGGCCTTCAGGTACCACTGGATCTAGGACTCAAGTCATGTTCGCAGGGCTCCTCTTTCCCTCTCTTCTCTTCTGTCTTTCTGACAAGCTTTTTGAAGTATAGAGAGTGGAATATCAACCAGCAGACTCAGCTCAAATAGGCCTAGAATAAGTTCCCCATTCCTCAGTTTATTTATCAAAAATTTACTTAATGCCAAGCAAGTGTCAAGCAGAGTTCTAGAAGCTAAGAATAGAGCAGTGTCCAAGGCATAACATTTCTGCCCTTGTGGAACTTCCTTTCTAATGGAAAGAGAGGATCTGGCAGGAGAGGTGAAAGGATGTAGAGAAAGTTCCCTCCACAACATAAGGTCACACCTTACACCCAAAATTAAGGTAGATGCTTAGCTTTTTCTTCTCAAAGCCAAGTAAACCCACCCCTTTCAAAACTCCTTTCCTATTGCCAAATGGGCAGAATCTCAAAAATCAGGCCTTCAAATAGATAAGTGTGTGTGGATTTTGAGTGCATTTGGTTTATTTCTGTTGTGTAATCTTTGTACGCGTTTCTAAGATGCCTCTAGAGCTAGAGGGACTTAGTCTGCATCCATGCTTGAGTCCCTTTTCTTTTGACAGTACTTTCCTAGGACGTACAGGACTTTCTCCTGCCTGCATGGTTTCCTTTGAACAGGATGTTAGTTCCTTAGTAAAACGTTGCCAAAACCTGTTTGTCAGTCAGTTAGAAAGCATTCCTCTGAGTGATTTCAATTCCATTTCTCTGTGTTAACCATTTTAACTGTAAAAATGAAGGCCTGGAGACCCTGGCTTTTTGAGAACCCCAGGAAGTGTGGCCTCACTTTGGAAACTTTCAGCCTCAGCCTCTCTTGGGAGCTCACAGTGAGGAAGCTTTCTTAGAGCATGGCAGGCTGCATTCTTCTTAGGATAAAATTCCACTTTTCATGAAACTGAAACTACCCTGAATCAAGCTGCTTTCACCTGAAAAAAAAATCTTGATTTACCAGTGCTATTCCAGATTGATTCCACAAACAGACTGACTAAATTAACAATGCACACAGTTCTATTTAAATTTGGCACTGGCCTAACAGATCTGTGCTAGCACATGAATCCATTCATGAACAATGTAGGGACCAACTCCCACTAAATTCAAGGTTGTTCAAGTTTATTTGTGGGGGTGGGGTAGGATGGGGGAGTTGGTTGTTGTAACATCAGTTCTATTTTTTAAGTAATATTACAAGTTATGTGCCCTGCTTCTGTGTTCTCAATTTGGTCTGCTTTTCAGTCTCCCTATCCCTTCTGCTTTACTTAGTTATCTCTTGTCAGGGCAGTAATTTATTTTTTTAAATCCAGATATGATGGACAAATGGGCCATCTGGCTCATTCAAATCCCATCGTTAAAACTGATCTTGGAATTAATCAAAAACGGATTTTTAATCGAAAAGCTCATCAACCCCAAGCCCTCCACCTTGTATTTGTCCACCTGGGCTTTTTTCGGGGGAGGTCGTAGGCGGGGTGTCCACCCTGGGTTGTACCTTTCCTAGCCTGCTAGACCAACGCACGCTTGAGTCCGGCGCGGGCCTGTCTCACCGGAGGTATGTAGAACGCCCGCGCAGGTACCCCTTCTAGGATCAGTCCCTATCCGGCAGGAACACATTTGCCTCCACCCCCACCCCCACTCCAACCCCCTTAAAAAAAAAAAAAAAAAAGTCTGGCTCCGGGATTTTTTTTTTCCCCCCAAGCTTAATACCCTTATCTTTGCATTGCAGCCGGAAGGTCGGCCCCAAGCCTTCTTTCCTGTGCTTCTTTTCGGATTGGGCACCATCCTCGATGCCGCCTCCTGAGTTAGGAAAGGGATAGAACTTTCCCAGGGAGGTGCGGCGTGTCCCCGCAGCGTCTTCCCAGTTCCTTCCCCCAACCAGAGATCTTGGTCGCACCGGAGGGAAAGTGCCCATTTCTCTACACCGCCCCCCCCCAAACGTGGGCGGAGACGGAAGGCCACTTCTGTGTTTATTTTCTAAAACCTTTAAAACCCGCCGCACTTGGCCCTGTGGAAGCCCCCTTGGCCCTGGCCCAAAGAAAGCCACAAGAGGTCAGGGAGCTCAGCGGACCCGGGCGGCCGCGACAAGTGGGGTCTTCAAGGGAGAGACCCCTGCTTCCCTGGCTGGGCGTGCCCCCTGAACCCCCCCGCCCCACCACCCCGTTCGGGGCTGCACGCGCGCACACAGCGGGTGGGAAGGGCTGAGCTTCCGGCGCACACCCCGCTCCGCCGCGTCCGTCTCCCCCGAGGCGGGAGGTGGCGGCGAGGCCGCGGGGTGGGGGCGAGAGGGATGCCGGCCGCCGCTCCGATTGGCTGCGCCGCCGCCCCCTCCCCGCGCCGCGCGCCCCCCGCCGTGCGCCCAGCCGGCTCCCGCCCGCAGCCTCGGAGCTGCTTCCAGCCGGAGGGAGGACGCGCAGGGGCGGGGCCGTCTCCCCGCCCCGCTGCCCACCCCGCGCACGGGGATAAAACCCGGGCAGCGGCGCGCGGGAAGCCGGGGTCCTGCTGGCTCCGGAGCCCGGGGAGGCGGGGCCGGGACCAACCCGCTGCCAGCGCCCCCGCCCCTCGGGCCCGGCTCCGGGAGTGGGGCGCCCCGCGCGGGGACACGCAACGGCCAGGGCGCCGAGGCGGTACCTTTAGCCGAGCAATGAAGAGAGCCCGGGAGAACCCACCGGAGCCGACCGAGACGTTTCCTGCGCCCGGGGTGGCCGCTGCCGCCGCGGCTGCTTGAAACTCCCCAAAGTTGAGCGCCAGCGAGAGGTTGCCGCCCGCCGGGAGCAGGAGGGAAAGGAACTCGGGAGATGCAGGAGTGACGGACCGAGACAGACGGACTCGCAGACCTTCCGAAGACACCACCGTCGGCGGCCTATCGCCAGAGCCAGTGAGGCTTTTCTGCTCTGTGAGTTTCTGGATGGGTGGCTTCCTGTGCATTTCCGTTTGTTTGTAGGATGCGTTTTGTGTATTTCTGTGTCTGTTGCAGTGAGTTTAAAAAACGACGCAGCCTGCACGTAAAAAAAAACAACAAAAAACCCCACAAAAAACAGAACTTAATTTCTGGTGTTAAGACGGTTGTGTTGATAGATTGTGACCGTAAATGTCTGTAAGCAGGAGTACCCCAGGAAAATAAATTGCATTTAACAGTAAAAAACCATCATATGCTCCCCCAGCGTGACACACAACCTGCATTCCAAAAGTTATTGAAAAGAAAGCAAGATAGGACTCTTAAGGGTTAACTGGTGGTAGTTAACTTTGCTTTCCCCCTCACCCCTTTCAAATATTGATTGTTTACCAGGTTGACTGGTGGGAGGCTGAGCTGGTGGAAAGGCGCCAGGAGGAGACTTGGAGGCGACCATAATGTCTTTACGTTTACACACGCTGCCCACCCTGCCTGGAGTTGTGAGACCGGGCTGCAGGGAGCTGCTGTGTTTGTTGGTGATCACGGTGACCGTGAGCCGCGGCGCCTCCGGGGTGTGCCCCACCGCCTGCATCTGTGCCACGGACATCGTGAGCTGCACCAACAAAAACCTGTCCAAGGTGCCCGGGAACCTTTTCAGACTGATTAAGAGGCTGGATCTGAGCTATAACAGGATCGGGCTTCTGGATGCTGAGTGGATTCCAGTATCATTTGTTAAGCTGAACACCCTAATTATTCGTCATAACAACATCACCAGCATTGGCACAGGCAGTTTCTCCACAACTCCAAATTTGAATTGTCTTGACTTATCCTCCAATAAGCTGAAGACGGTGAAAAGTGCAGTGTTCCAAGAGTTGAAGGTTCTGGAAGTGCTCCTGCTTTACAACAATCACATTTCCTATCTCGATCCTTCAGCTTTTGGAGGGCTCTCCCAGTTGCAAAAACTCTACTTAAGTGGAAACTTTCTTACCCAGTTTCCCATGGATTTGTATGTTGGAAGGTTCAAGCTGGCAGAACTGATGTTTCTAGATGTTTCTTATAACCGAATCCCCTCCCTGCCAATGCACCATATTAATTTAGTACCAGGAAAACAGCTGAGAGGCATCTACCTTCATGGAAACCCATTTGTCTGTGACTGTTCCCTTTATTCGTTGCTGATCTTTTGGTATCGCAGGCACTTTAGCTCAGTGATGGATTTTAAGAACGATTATACCTGTCGCCTGTGGTCTGACTCTAAGCACTCCCATCAGGTGCTTCTGCTCCAGGATAGCTTTATGAATTGCTCGGACAGCATCATCAATGGCTCCTTCCGTGCACTTGGCTTTATTCATGAGGCTCAAGTTGGGGAAAGGCTGATTGTCCCCTGTGACAGCAAGACTGGCAATGCAAATACCGATTTCATTTGGGTCAGTCCGGATAACAGACTGCTGGAGCCCGATAAAGAGCTGGAAAACTTTCACGTGTTTCACAATGGAAGTCTGGTTATAGAAAGTCCTCGTTTTGAGGACGCTGGAGTGTATTCCTGTATTGCCATGAACAGGCAGCGCCTGTTAAATGAGACCGTGGATGTCACAATCAACGTGAGCAATTTCACCGTAAACAGATCCCACGCCCATGAGGCATTTAACACAGCTTTCACCACCCTCGCAGCCTGCGTGGCCAGTATCGTTTTGGTACTTTTGTACCTCTATCTGACGCCGTGTCCCTGCAAGTGTAAACCCAAGAGACAAAAAAATACTCTCAACCAAAGCAGTGCCCATGCGTCTATTCTCAATCCCGGCCCTGCTAGCGACACCCCCGCTGACGAACGGAAGGCAGGTGCCGCCAAAAGAGTGGTGTTTTTGGAACCCCTGAAGGATCCCGCTGCAGGGCAGAATGGGAAAGTCAGGCTCTTTCCCAGTGAACCGGTCATAGCCGAGGGCATCCTGAAGTCCACGAGGGTGAAATCCGACTCCGATTCGGTCAATTCCGTGTTTTCAGACACACCCTTTGTGGCGTCCACTTAATTTTGTGCCTGTCTCCATATGCTGTAGTAATTTAATTACTCCATACTTAACTTTCTGTGCAGTCTGCAAAATAAACAGCAGGACAGAAATGGTGTTGTTTTGTGTTTTGAAATGCAACCAAATGGCCTCTTTAACTGTTACGAGGAAATGTAGTAAGGTGCGCTTTGGTTCCTCAATTTGCCAGAGAAAGATGGGGTTGTTTTCCAAAGTTTAAGTCCTAGATAACAGTCTCTTAGACTTTCGCGCCACTGATGATTTCGAAGCTGGTCTGGAGGTGACCTTGTCTTTTTGCTCAGGATTCTTGAAAGAAAAATTAAATTTCATGTATTGGTGTTCCTTAAAAAGAGACTTTACTAACTTCTTAGGACCAAAGTTATTTTAAAGAAAAGCATCAGTGTCCTATTTCATTTTTTAAAAGATGTAGAAGGAAGAACCAAAAGGCACTTATAAAGCACAAAGTAAGTTTAGATTTGGGAATAATTCAGCTGATTTCATCATTTGAGACCGCAGTAAACAGACTACACTGATAAAATTTGCTGGATAATGCCACATCCCAAATGGTGTTAGATAAATACTGCAATAAAGGTACATTTGTTTGACTGTCTTCTTTCCATTCTGTACATTTCTTATCCTTGCACAAAAGATCTTATTGAAAGTTGAAAGTTATCATCATTTGTTGCCATAAATATGTAGGTGTTGATACCAAAATGTCTGAGTAACTTCTTAACCCTTTGTTCTCGCTGACTAATATTTGTTCATATGCTTGTGTATATGTAAATCCCCAAATTATATGAACTGTTAAATAGATCCTACTGTATTGTGCTTTGGACATTTGAATTAATGTAAATATATGTATTCTGTGACTTGATGTTCTGTTTTATTTGGCTACTTAAAAACATAAATCTAAGATGTTTTATGTGATCAGATTGTTCTGCTTTGTCTAAAGCACCCTCTCTAGCAAGCATCTCTCTAGATTTTTTGGAGTTACAACATAGAGTTCATCTTGTCAAAGGGGGAGAAAGGCTCTAAAGTGTTCTACCCAATTTATGCCTTCTCTATGACACTTTACTCTGATGTCATTATGTACTTCAGCCAGGTGTGGAAGACACTTAAGCCCCGATTCTGCAGCACATTGAGAGCCCAGGCGACCTCCTCCTTGTTCCCATCTCTGCTGTGAGGTGATCAAGTACTCCTTCTGGACCTAGATTCCCTCAGCTATAAAATGAAGATTGCAGGCAAGGTGAATGTTTTAGGTTCCTTCCCACGCTGGAAGTAATGATGTCTGGGTGGCCTTATCTCCATCACAGACTTGTATGGGCTCTCGGAAACTGTCCCACATACCAATGGAACGCAGGAGTGGGGTTGATAGCCTAGCCTAATGCTGCATACCCCGAAGGGACCTTTTGGACCGTCAGGTCCATCTCCTTCTCTTTCTCAGGGACAAATGAAGCCTAGAGAGGATTGTGGGTTATGTAAGACCACACAGTGAATTAGTGACCAGGATGGAAGGAGAACTCAGGTACAGATTCTTCCTGGCAAACACAAGGGAGTCAAAGAATGGGCATGGAGAAAGAGCCAAAGAATGAGACAAAAGAGTGGTCAGAAAGTGGCAAAGGAGAATCAGGACTGCGTTGTCCCTGGGGCTAAGAGAGAAGAGAATTTGCAGAAGATAGAAATGGGGCAACAGTGACAAAAACACAGAGAAGGAGATGACGAGGGAAGACTGACTAACAATGGTGGTTTTGGAGAAAGAGTGGACATTTGGTGACAGCTGTGTAAGTGCCAAGCCAGGCTCCCTGTGGCAGACACTGGTTAGCAGGGGGTTGGGGAGTGAGTTGCCCCCACAGAATAGGATGCAGATCCACTACTCAGTAGCACTGAAAATTCTTTGTTGCATGGTGTGAAAAAATGGCCACCTCTGCCTTTAAAACATAAACCTCACCAGTTAGATAAGATCCTTTAGACCCAAAGCTGTTACAGGCAAACGTTTTATTCCTGTTCCTGCCATTTAATTAATTAGGAAGAATTCTGTGATTTGTATGACCTTTGAAATCCTCACTCTTTCTTCACACTTGGAGAAACTCACTAAAAGATGTTGTGATTTGTTCAGCTTCACACAGCTAGTCTGGACACAAGGAAAAACTCTTGAACCACCGATGCTCTCCGGCAATAGGCAGGGCTGCCTCCGGGGGCCATGATTACCTTGACTTTGAGTGTGCCAAAGAGCAGGGCCATACACTGGCAGGGAAGTTACAGAGAGGGTCTCTGAATTGCACCCTTTCTGGACAGGATCCTTAGGGTCCTTCAGCCCTCAAAACACTTGATGCTAGGAAACCTGCGTTGCTTTTGGCAGAATAACATGGACAGTGCTTGGAGGAGGGAGTTTGTGGAGCCTGATCTTGGCTGGTCCTAGTACATTTTGGGTAAATGAAGGATGAGCTGAGATTGAAATTAACATATGCGTAATCACAATGAAAACAAACAAACAAAATCCTGAATTCTGAAAAGCAAAGCTGTATTTTGAACAAAAGGAGGATGGCATGGTGGTGAAAAAGCCTAGAACTGAATGTTACCATGTGGAATTCGAAGTTCTTAGGTATATCTTTTTTTTTTTTTTTTTTTCCTGGTAGCAGCCTGATCACATGTATTTTAAATATAGGAACAGAACTAATTTGTACCTTAAATTTGTCCCACTCAAAAATTTTATATAATTTTCCTTCCAAGTAATAATCTGGATTATGTAACTAGGTTATTCTTTTAAGATACTTAATATTTTTTATTATAGGGTTGTGAGAGAAGTGGATACACATTGGAGAAATCAAGCAAAGATCAAAGATGTGAAATTTTCCTGGGTTCAGAGTATTTTTCACTAAAATTAAATGATACTAGTCTTATGGCAATGGACTCTATAGATAATCATTAGTCAAATTTCTTAACTACGCTTTTTCTTAAGATTTATAATCTGAGGGGCGCCTGGGTGGCCAGTTGGTTAAGTGTCTGCGTTCGGCTCATGTCATGACCCCAGGGTCCTGGGATGGAGCCCGGGGAGTGGGGGGAAGGGGTCCCTGCTCAGTGAGGAGTCCGCTTCTCCCTCTCCTTCTGCCCCTCTCCCCCCTCGTGCTTTCTTGCATGCAAGGGCTTTCGCCCTCTCAAATAAATAAATAAAATCTTAAAAAAAGAAAAAGATCTGTAATCTGAAAGAATGACCTAAGACATTTTTCTTACTTAGAATCAACTTGTGTATTAATCCTCATTGTTTGGCCTAAAGAGATGTAAATCTATTTATTTTTGGTTTTAATTGCATGAATTATTTGCCCAGAAAAAAATGTTGTTTTTTTTTTTTTTTAATTTTTCCAAATAAACATTTTCCTAAATGTTCATCACAAGGGATGTAGGTGAAACTTATGGGAGTGGAAACCAGAGACAGGAAGTTACATTGTCAGTCCAATTTCTGAAAAGACATCTGATTTGGGATTATCCTGCTAAGCACTGTTAAAACAGGAAACAGCCTAGGGGCCCTTGGGTGGCTCGGTCTGTTAAGCATCTGCCTTCGGCTCAGGTCATGATTCCAGGGTCCTGGGATCGTGTTCTGCACCAGGCTCCTTGCTTAGTGGGGAGTCTGTTTCTCCCTCCGGCTCTGCTGCTCCCCCTGCTTGTGCTCTCGCTCTCTGTCAAATAAGTAAATAAAATCTTTTAAAAATTAAAAAAAAACAAACAAGAAACAGCCTAAACATCCTCCAACATCATTGGCTTTTCCTTTGCCATAACTACTGCTTGATTATTGTCCCCTTTTGGGGTATCATCTAGTGTTTACCAAGTGTCTGTAATAGTAATAGGTCTGACACCAGGCTTCTTGAGAGAATCATAGTGAAAAGGGAGATAAACAAGGGTTTTTAGCTGCTACCCTCTACACACTCCCCAACCAGAGATTCTGACTGAGGAGTTGGGGTAAGGCCCTCCCATCGTATTTTAAATATTTTTTTTCATAATTCTGATTCTTCCTATTTTGATGAAATGTATCCTAAACTGGGACCACAGCAAATGTTGTGGTTAGGGCTATGTCAAAATAGATTATTATTACTTGCTAAAGGATTTATTAATAAAAAGAATTTTAGCACTCTCTTTAAAAAAATTCTAATGCGTTAGACAAACAAAGGAGTTGATTCTCTGAAACTAAATGAAATATAGAGTAAATTTTTGGCTGTAATTTATGATTTATATTTTTCAAAATTATAAAAATATAGAATAATTACTTTGAGATAACTCAATCTCTGATTCTCTCATTTTTAAAACTATTTTTGGTTTGAAAGCAGCTACAACAGATCTGGTCTGTAACAATAAACTTTGGACCTTTCAGATTTGATTATATTATGGTAAAGTGAAGGCATGTAGATTTCATCTACAGAAAACCAAACTCCTTTGTTTTTCAATATAATAGAATCATAGTTTTTTTTTTTTTAATTTTTTTATTCTTATGTTAATCCCCTTAAATTACAACATTAGTTTTAGATGAAGTGTTCCATGATTCATTGTTTGTGCACAACACCCAGTGCTCCATGCAGAATGTGCCCTCCTAAATACCCACCACCAGGCTAACCCATCCTCCCACCCCCCTCCCCTCTAGAACCCTGTTTGTTTTTCAGAGTCCATCGTCTCTCATGGTTCGTCTACCCCTCCGATTTCCCCCGCTTCATTCTTCCCCTCCCGCTACCTTCTTCTTCTTCTTCTTCTTTTTTTTCTTAACATATATTGCATTATTTGTTTCAGAGGTACAGATCTGAGATTCAACAGTCTTGCACAATTCACAGCGCTTACCAGAGCACATACACTCCCCAGTGTCTATCACCCAGTCCCCCCATCCCTCCCACCCCACCCCCCACTCCAACAACACTCAGTTTGTTTCCTGCGATTAAGAATTCCTCATATCAGTGAGATCATATGATACATGTCTTTCTCTTTTTGACTTATTTCACTCAACATAATACCCTCCAGTTCCATCCACGTCGTTGCAAATGGCAAGATCTCATTCCTTTTGATGGCTGCATAATTAGAATCATAGTTTTTAAAGAGAACATAAAGATTCCTTTCATGGTTCTCTCATGACTCCCTGCCCAAGAGCCAGCCCCAAAGCCCTATTTCTATATTTTATAATAAGATAGTATGGAAAGATGATGGTTACTTTGCCCTTGCAAGCATTATTGCATAGTAATATATTAAGAAGTAGAACTAAAAACTCATATAATAACATGCTGAATAATTTAGAGGACTCTGTAAAGGACCATTGTTGCCTGTGGATGGATTCCAGGGAGGAGCTCCCTTCTATAGTGAGGACCAGAGCAGAGTATGGAAACACACAGACCCTTTGTAAACTATAAAATGCGAGATACATATATATCTTTGTCTCTCTCTATATATACTGGGTTTAATTTTTTAAGTGTCTGCTAAGTGCCAGGCACCTGTAGGTGGTGGCATTATCATTCCTTATCACAGAAGCCCTCAAAGATGGGCAATATTCCACCCTGTCACAGATAGGAAAAAGAGGCTCAAAAGGAATAAAAATTTTCTCAGATAACTCAGCTAATCAGCCATTTTCACCATGATATCTCTACACAGCAGTTTAATAGGTGTTCTACCAATAGAATGACTTTGGAAAGCATGGGTCATGAGTAAACTTTCTATAAACTTAAAACTGAGTGGATTAGTGTGGACAGCAAATTTGGGAGAAGAGGAATAGGAGGTCAGGGGATCTTCTGATTCATTCAAACATAATAAAGGTAGGAATTTTTTTTTTCCCTGTAAAACATGATTTGTCACAAGTAGCAAAATTGGAAATCTATAGGTTTAATAGACAAGGCCTCCTCCAGTCTACTGACTCTTTTCAGTCTGGCTGCCCTTCACACCTGAATACACACAAAAAAAAAGAAAAGAAAAAAGAAAAGAAAAATATCTGTTTTATCATTAAAAATGACATATTCAAGATACTTAAATGAATAAATGATTCAATTAATTTTTTGTAATTAAAAATGACCCAAATTTATAAAGTAAATAGTTCTATTGGAGAGGATATTTGAGAGTTTGTTTTACATTTCTGGAAGAGTGGGTACTTTTTCAACTAATTTTAAAATAAGATTTCTCAAAATAATTTTAAAATTATTTCCCAAGACAGCCTCAGGAGCTTACCTGATTAAACATCTCTATTAGGCAATATGTCAGCAGAGCATCGAATATACTCTCAGAGAATTTTGCGGTGTCTATAGAATCAAGTGTAATGGGATCAAGGATCAAATCCTTGGTGATGAATGGCCGGTTACTGCCAAGAGGTGACTGAGCATTGCTAGATACTGTGGAGGCCATAAATGATGTGTAATTAACTACTCTCGCCCAGAGAGGAAACATTATTAAACTAATTCAAGAGTAAAAGTTGATATGTCTGCTCACGACTATTCTGGCAAATAGGAGGTGCAAGAGGGAAGCTAATTGACAGAGATCTCGCTTTGACCAACTGGACTAATGCAGCATGGGCGTGAACACCAGACGGCCATCCCGGAGATGCCCCTTACCTTCCAAAAGCCTGTGTGGTGAGGAGGTGGAGCAAGCTAGGTCCTAGTGCTCTGTAAAGAATGTCAGGGATTCTATTTAAAATTCTACGGCCAATCTATTATCATTTTTAATCAAATCTAGAGGAGAAAGAGACCTAAACATTTCACATTGGTCTCCTCTCTGCACTCACAGCTCCAAGCCTCACCCCTACCACAGTTAGTGTGGGTGTATCCTAGCCAGGACAGGAGGAATGAAAATAATAACAGTGACAATGATAATAGTAAAAACAGTCACATTTTTATGTGTAAGCTCCATGCTAAGGGCTTTACATATTTTTTCTCACTCCTATGGGGGAAGTTACTATTTTCATGTCCATTTTACAGGTGGGAGAACTGAGGCCTAGGAACGTTAAGTGATTTGCTTAAAGAACAAATGGTAAAGAAGTCAGGATTTGAATCCAGTTTTGTCTGGATCCATCCAGAACCCAGTCTCTTGATATCTACACTCTACTGCTGTCTACACACTGTACATTGTGTAGTTACTACACATTACTACACCATAATAACGTTTCAGCTCTGTAGCAGGGCCTGGCTCATCATGTCCCCTTTGCCCTCCTGCCTCCTTGTATCTGGCTTCAGGTGACCTTTCCTTCGGGGGTATGGCTCTGCTTTCAGGATTCTGCTCTGGACCCTTGTCCTGCAGTGACCCCCCCCCCCCCCCCCAACACACAGCTCACTGCTTTGGCCCTTCACCAATGCTGGCTTTTACTTTCTGCCTCTCTTTACGTTCCCCCTATTCCTGACCAGATTCTCAGCTGCTGGAGGAGGTGTCTCCTACCTCTTTATCCGCACCTAGCACATAGTAGGTCTTTGCATTCTCAGCTTTTCAATTATATTCATTCATTCAATACACAATATTGAATAGCTAATATGTTCCAGTCCCTGAGCTTGGCCGGGAGATCAACTAGGATCAAGCTGCTCCCCAGTTTTGAAGAGAGGCAGAAGTAGAGTTTTGATCAGGCAAGTGTGCTGATAGAGAAATGCCCCAAGACAGGGAGGTGAGCGCAAGTTTCCCAGGAGAAATAGTGCCTGAGCGGAGGCTTCAAAGAGATTTGTATGTTTAGAGAAGTCTAGTTTGTTGGACATGTGGACATGATGGAAGGAAGGCAAGACTGTGAGTGTACCCTGGTCCCTGGGGATTCGACTAAATTGGTTGTCAGAAACGAGGGCACTGCCTTATAATGGGACCCTTCGACAGCTTGATCCCGAGGCCCTCAGGATGGGGTCCAGCATGACCCTTCCTGAAAACGTAGCTGCAATGTAGTCCTTTTTCATAGCTCTTCAAGGAGAAAACATACTAAGTTGGCTCATGTAAATGCTGATAGCATATTTTTCTAGGCTAAAACGAGATAGAAATATTAGCTTCTTTTGTGTAACAAGGTAGGCTTAACACGGTAATGATGAAATAATCCTACTTAATTCAGTTATCACTCTATAGACCAAGGAATGTCTTAAAGCTAATGTTTATCCAAGCTTCGCTGTAATTAAATTTACACTGCTAGCCTAGATATTGATTTGACTAAGCTGGTTTTATAAAAGTGAATGATTTGGGTGGGAAGAGACAGAAAGATGTGATTTTCAAGCAGGGGGGAGAAAAAACCACATCAGACTGACCTGCAGAATTAAATTACAACCATTAGGGTTCCTTGTGGAGCATTCGTGTGCATTTTTGCCCCAACTCTGCCTGCTTAAATACTTCTTGAAAGGCTTCATGCTTGAGCGAATCTTTCTTGAAGTCTAGACTTAGAGAACTATTGCGCAGGGTTTTTTAATTAATTTATTTTTTTCAACTGTATTCCTTTTCCAAAGAAAACATCTTGCCTGAGGTGGAAACATAATGAAAGACCTGTGATGTGAAAGCTTAAAAGAAGTTGTTTACTTTTTTATTTGTTCTCAGTTTTTTAAAACATTCATACTTAATTACAACCTTAGGGAAGCCTTCAGCTCTTGATCTGACCTACTTCAAATCAGTGGAGAAATAACAAATATCTCCCTTAAGCCACCATCTATAATAACTTTGACTTTTTCCTAAAACCCAGAGGAAATGTAGTTCTTGATCCTGGGCCAAGTTTGTCAGGAGCTATTTATATTAATAAATATTATTCACAAAAGGATTCAATTGAAAATCACATCACTAATTATTATATATAATTCGTAATAAGGGCCTTAAAAATGACCTTCATTAGCTACCTAGGATATAGTGATTTGGTTGACAGATATGTTATTACAGTTTTTTTGGTCTTATTCAATTCATCAACACGAAGCAATCTTAGGAATCTGGCAGGAGATTTGAAAATGCAATCCTCAGCAGCCTTGTACGGGGTCTGAGATTTTCCTAAAGAAGTAAACTCAGGCATTGCTCTTTAGGGACTTTTCTATATCTAATGATGAGGTGGCTGACTAAATCCCCTGCTATTTGTCATTTAAGATACTCTCGAGTTCTGCTCTAGTTTTAAGTACAGCACATTCGGGGAGACAGGAGAATCATCTACCAGTGGCACGCATCCCATACATCTCTCGAATCCTGCCGATTGCCGGGATTCCTGCCAGGCAGCCAAAGCCTCTTCCCACAGGGTCTAAAGATTTAGAGATGGAGGCAAGGCATTTAGAGGAGATTTTTCCTGACTACGTCTTCATCTCCTCCACTTATTTCTGGAAAATGCTTAGACCATGTGTTTATTATTTGCGATCAATCACCTTAAAGCTATGCAGCTATATACACTGGGGCCCTCTAGCCCTCCCCCCCCCCCACTCTCTCTCTTTCTCTCTCTCTCTCTCTTTCTCAGGCATTGTTGACCCTGGGTAAGAGCCAGGTACTGAGCACTTTGCTATCTATGGACATTCCCATGCAACGTGTTTATATCTGATCTAGAAATGCCTTTGGGGTTGTTGCATAAATGTGGTCCTTCCTGTGGTCTTTCTCATTTCCATCAAATGGTAACCCCATCCTTCCAACTGCTCAGGCCCAAAACATCAGTGTCATCTTTGACTCTTCTTTTGCTCTCACCCAATATCTGATTGGTGGGAAAATTCTCTTGGCTCTACCTTCAAAATATATCTGGAGTCTGACCTCTTCTCCTAACCTCCACCCCATCCCTATCCAAGCCACCAGTATTCCTCTCTGGATTTTTGCAGTAGGGCTGGCTGGTCCCCTTGTTCCACACTCGCTCTCCTAGGGTCTGTTCTTAGAATTGCAGCAACCATGACCGTTCCAAAAAGAAAGCCAGTTGTTCATGGCCTTTCTGCTCAGAACCTTAGGATTCACTGTCCCCCAACCCCTGATTACTTCCTAGAGGCACATGTGAGATTATCAAAAACAGTCCCAGGCGTGACTCCAACCCTGGAGATTGTGATTCACTTGATTTTAACAGTTCCACAGGTAATTCTGAAGTGTAGCCACAGTTGAGTCCTTACGGGGGTTCTGCAGGCCCTTACTACCACCCCAGTTCTCTGGCCTCATTTCCCACCTCTCTGTCCCACACTCTGCTCTTGCCTCATTGGCCTCTGTGTACACCAGACCCACTCCTACTTTGTGCTTCTGCCGCCTCTGCCCGGGATTCTCTTCCTGATTCCTGTACTGGCTTTGCCTCTTTCAAGGTCTTTGCTCAAATGTCTCCTTAGTGAGCCTCTGACCCAGGTTACTGAAGGCTGAATTGCCCACCGCATCCCAATCCAGCCTCCCTATTCCCTTTCCCGTTTTATTTTTTACCATTGCCTTCATCAGCATCTGACATCCTATATATTTTACTTACTATGTGAGTTCCACAAGGGCAGGAATTTTTATGAGTTTTGCTTGGTGTTGTGTTCCCAATGCCAAGAACAGAACAAATAAATATTTGCAAATATTCATCCAGTGAACAAAGCAGGCCTAGGAAGGAGCCGTAAGGCTACCCACTGGAATGGACTCAGGGGTGGTCACAACAGTCCTGGCCGTTGACAACACGATTATTTCCATGTGGTACATTGTCTACTGTGTCCCAGTTTGTGGTGCTCTTCTTCACCCCCCCAAAAGAGCACAAGAGGGGTTTTACCATATGCAGTGATGAATAAACTGTCTAAATACAGCTTAATACCCATTTTGCACATATTTCGCACTTGTTTAAGGCACCCCATTTGGTATTTATGAAAAGATGTCATGCCGAGTACACGAGAAGCAGGAAACCCGTGTCTGTCTCCTCTCATGATTTGCTAATTGGAGTAACACCAATGAACATGGTTCAAGGGCCTGAAAGGAATCAGATTGGGCTTGAGGGCACCTGGCAGTGGGCCTGACAAATTTTAATAAGCTGTCTTTTTGAATCCAGTTCTGCCAAGAGGAATTCTGACTGCTTTAGTGAATAAACAGCAGAGATGCTGTGTTTGCTTGGTGCAATTGAGTGTCAAAGATGACCTCTATGGAGGTCATGTGGTCTGATAGACCAATGAACTGTCCTCCTTGTCAATACATGGAAACTTCCAGAAACTTCCATGGCACTGTGTTTTCTGAATTAGTTCCTGGTATGAGGAAAAAGCTACATTACCACAGAGAAAGCCAGGCAAAGGAAGAAACCTGAAGAAGGTGGGGTGCATAACGTGAGTGTTGGCCACTCAAAATATCCACATGCTGTGAGTGTCAAGTATGTGATAGTGGATATGAAGTGCTTTGTGAACTGGGAAATGCAAGATGATAATGATTATCAAAGATGGCAGCCAGTCTGGTTTCAGTGGCTCATAGGAGAGTCACCACTACTGAGTGGCCTCTCTCCTCCACCAGTGTTTTCTAGAACAGCTATTGCTCTCCTCCACCTGGGCCCTCTTTCTGTTCCATTGAGAGTCCATGTATTACTACACCCAAGAGAACAGGGGTCAACGTACTGCTTTCGCTAGGTCACTCCTCTTGCCATATTACGCTCTGTATTGTAAACACACTTTTTTTGGTCTACGCCATTGTCATCTCATCAACCTAGATGACCCTTCTGGCTATTACAGTAACATCAAAAATAAATGACAATGAAAAATGAATAGCTAACATTTATTGAGCACTCACCACGTGCCAGCCACTATTTTAAGTGCTTTCCATGAGCTAACCCCTATAATCCTTATAACAGCCTCTGAGATGGTCATTAGTGTGAAAGCCACCAGACCTGTGAGCAAACTGAAGCACAGAGAGATTTTGAAATTTGCCCAAGGTCATTCAGCTGGTCAATAACAGCCAGGACTCATACACATTGCATTTAATCCAGACACCATGCTGAGGTACAGCTGCTTCATTTTACAGAGGAGGAAATGGCAACAAATATTCAGCTAAGGCCATGTGGTTGTTAAGTAGTAAGAAGATCAGAACCCAAGTTTATCTGTTTTCAAAGCCCTGGCCATGCTTTAATTGGCTTTTGGGGTAAAGCCCACTCTTTTTGATTCATTATTAACGTTCTAAATTTGCTATTACCATAAATCTTTCTGGAAGCAAAACTATAATTTTTAGCTTCATTTAAAAAAAAATAGCCAATCATCAAAATCTGAGAAGCAGCGTGGTAGAGTGATAGAGAGTTACTGCTGAGGCACTACAAGGGTGGTCTGTGTGCTTGGTTCTTGCTTACGTAAGTGCAAAGGGGTATGCCATCCCTTGGAGGTAGGCACCAAAAGACTCATTTTCAAATGGGAAACTTGCCTGAGGTTACATACCGCTGCTGGTAGGTAGCTGAGACAGGTTATGATCCCGTGTCCCTTGACTCCAAAGCCTTCACTTGGCCCACAGTCCTCTCTCTACCAGTGGTCAGTGCAAAGGTCATGTGCTGCCAGATACTTAGACAACTTAGTCACATCTTTACCCCTGCTCCCTTTGTAACGGAAAACTTAAGAATGCCTGGGACGCCTAGGTGGCTCCACTGGTTAAGCATCTGACTCTTGATTTCAGATCAGGTCATGATCTCAGGGTCCCGAGATGGAGCCCCACATTTGGCTGCATGCTGAGTGTGGAGCCTGCTTGAGATTCTCCCTTTCCCTCTGCCTCTCCCCCCAACTCGTGCGTGCGCGCACTCACTCTCTCTCTCAAAATAAATAAATAAATGCATTAATTAATTTTTTATTTTATTTTTTTTTAAAGATTTTATTTATTTATTTGAGACAGAGAGAGTGAGAGACAGAGAGCATGAGAGGGGGGAGGGTCAGAGGGAGAAGCAGACTCCCTGCCGAGCAGGGAGCCCGATGCGGGACTCGATCCCGGGACTCCAGGATCATGACCTGAGCCGAAGGCAGTCGCTTAACCAACTGAGCCACCCAGGCGCCCAATGCAATAATTAATTTAAAAAAGAATGCTTGTCATTGCATTGGAAACTTTTGAGTGTGTGCTCAAGGGCCAGATCCCTACCAGAGCTGGTCTGAACCCATTTACCACAGGCAGTAGACTGGTTCTCTGGTTCTAGGCAGCAATCTCAGGAAGAGATGGTACTATTGGCCGCTAGGAAGACGTCTTCCCTTAAGATTGAAGATATTCATCCTAAACATAAGATTTCTGTTGGAAAAATAATTCTGAGAGAAGAGCTTCCACATACCAGGTCCAGCAGCATCTTGATAGCTATGCCAAAAAGTAGACCTCAAAGCCATTTGGCCCACATGCTCTTCCTTCTGCTCATAGATGTATTATGATTATTTATTCATCATTTTAAATGTTCACATTCAATTCATTTTCTGGCAACTTTCAGAAAGTATTTACTGACAGCTGGATAAAATTAACTGAATGTGTCCAATAAAAACATTTCTGAAAATAGGAATGGCATTATCATTTTGACAGCAAGTGTAGAATTTGTGTTCATACATATTGTTCATGTTTCTAGTCTTATGCTTGGTTTTGTCTCATAGGGAAAAAAATCCCATTGAATTCAGCACCAAATATGAAGTCAGTTCTTTTTACTTCTTTTTAATTTTCTCTTTTCCTTTCTCATTTTGTCCTTCCTTCCTTTCTTTTTCTCTCTCTCCCCTGTCTCTCTGTTTTTTTCTTTCTTTTTCTCTTTTTTTATTAAATCACTACTCTCATGATAATTTTAGTTCTAGTATAGAAAAGATTTTGTACTGCCCTCCGAGACTATTACATTCTTTAGAATCTCACAATTGGGAGTCTGCTAATATATGGCCATTTATAGAATGAAAACACATTATGTTTTATCACTCAGCACAATTTCTAATATTAAATTTAAATCATTGCTATCACCAGTCTTTCTTAAATGGTATATAACCGGTACTGATTACCTTTCTGTGTTACTCTTAAGATTGCTGCCATTTCAGTAAATGTCATTCTAATGGAGAGAATGGAGATAATTGAACTCAATTCACTGGACCTCCATTTTACCTAACCTTCAGTGTTCCTTTAGGTATCATAAAATATCCTATAATATTGCCAGAACTCACATTCAGAATCATGATAGCTAATATTTAATATTTTCCTGAGAAATAATTATATGACCTTAATCTAGGTCTGCAAACTGTAAATCATTAGCACATTACCAGCTTTTTTTTTTTTTTTTGCAAGACATTTGTTGACTGACAATGCAGCAGAATGAAGTTCTTCAACCATTGTAGGTCTAGGAATTTAATCCAGGTGTTCCCATTCTCAGTCGATTGTTTAAAAAAGCCTTGAAAGGGGCTCCTGGGTGGCTCAGTCATTAAGCGTCTGCCTTCGGCTCAGGTCATGATCCCAGAGTCCTGGGATCAAGCCCCACATCAAGCCCCACATCGGGCCCCACATTGGGCTCACTGCTCTGTGGGAAGCCTGCTTCTCCCTCTCCCATCCACCCTGCTTGTGTTCCCTCTCTCGCTGTGTCTCTGTCAAATAAATAAGTAAAATCTTAAAAAAAAGAAGCCTTGAAAATATTAACAGAAACTACATTAATTTAACATTTCTCAATCTTCAAGTAGTTTAAAAAATTAAAAATCACTGGTTTAATTATTAGCAAATCAAAGATAATTCACACCATTAAGGAGAACCTATGGAGAACTATTTATTTTGTGGCACACAGAATAGGAGTCTTCCCCTGAAGTAGCTGAATTTGATAAACAAGCTTTTACATAACAATTCATCATCTTAAACAATCTATCACTTTCTCTGGAGACAAATTTTTGTAGGCCTTTTTTTTCTTTTTAAATAATGGTACTCTTTTTCCTAATCTTTTTTATATTCTTAATGGTTAAATCGCTTTTTTGAGAATAAGATGGCCTTAGATATCTTAGATTGATATACATTCTAACATTAAACATTTAAACAAGGACTGGCTTTGATGAAATATTACAGTGCTAATAGTTTACTTTCTAAAATATTTTTGCAGGTCAATCTATATCTCAGTGACTTTCATATCAGGATATTCAAATTGCAGCCTTTAAAATGATTTCTGTCTGCCCCTTCAGCTCTTTCCCTCCCAGCATCTCTCCTGGCTTCTCTTCTGGCATTGCTATGACATTTCAGTCTTCTGGGATCTTGTGAATGACCTGTCACCTAATAATAATAATTAAAATAATTCCTTTCACTTCACATTTAACTTTACTAAGCTGGGTTAGTCTGGAGTAGGGAAATTAGAAGCAGAACTCAATTTTTGTCTTGTATCAAACACATTTAATGGTGCAACTCTTCAACAAGTCTTTTCCTTACAATTTTTCAAGTCCTCACCCCCATAATTCTTCTATCTAAACAATGCATTCTAATGTGGCCTGCTCAGGGTCCTTAAAGAGGCACCTCGAATGTACTCCCTAGCATGTTCCACTGACTGATAGTCTATTGATCCTAAAAGACCTGGCAAAAATCCCACTTCTATGAAGCCATCTTTTACCTCATTCATTTATTCATAGGTGAAAGTATTATTTTCTGAATCAGTTTTGATTTAAGCCCTCCTTAAAAGACCCTTTTGGAGCAGGGAAGGGATATTCAATTTGCATCTGAAAAAAAATAATCTGGTAGGGATGTTGAGATGGGTTGGGTGTGGAGAAGGCAGGAATGGAAGGAGGGAAACCAAGTGGAGGCCTTTACAGTGGCCCAGGAGCAGGGGTAGGAGAGATTTGTAGAGAGATTAAAGATGCACAATATTTTGAACTTCATTGATTGAAACTAGACAAATCATTTCAGGCTCACATAAGGGTAATAATGAAGATACGCACAAAGCATTATAGGAAAACAAAGAAGGGTCGCAGAACTGAGTGTCCAGAAAAGTTTTCCTAGGGATAGAATACCCCAAGACCAGCCTTGAACAATGAGTTTGTACGTGAAGTGGAGAGGGAGGCAGGAGATTCTATCCAGTTGGAGGGAGTAGCATGGGTAAAAGCTGAGAGATGAGAGAGATTTTCGGTGCATCCAGTGAGTGGCAAGTACAATAGTTTGGTCTTGCCAGAACGACAGGAATGGATAGAAGTAGGGACTCTACAGAGGGGAAGGTGAGAAGGTAGGCAGAAGTGAAATTATGAAGGGTCCTTTGTACCACCCCAAGTCATTTCACTCTTATTCTGAAAGCTAGGAATGAATTTAGCAGTTACAGTGATATGATTTGTAATTGAGGGGTAGCAAAATATGCCACCCCAAAATACCACTTTGGCATAAGAATGATTTTGAGCTGAAGGTAATTAAGAAGAAACAGATATGAGAAAAGTTCTCTGCCTTCCTCTTACTTGCCTAAAAGCAGGACATACATTTATAAAGATGGCTGCCTTCCTCTCTCTACCAAGGACAGAATTTAGTTCCAAGACACAGCTCTAGAGTCTTCCCAGCCCAGAGATGGCACTAGCAAACTTTAACTTTACATAACAAATTTTACTAACCAGGTTTTATCTTCCATTAGTTCTCCCATACATTTACCTTCCCACTATTTGCTGCCTTAGAAACTCAGTCCTTTTCCTTTATCTTGGTACTTCTCTAAAAATTAGTGTTCTTCTGTTAAGATGCTATATTAGCCCAAATTCTAACCACTCCTTTGAGTTAGTCATCACTGAGCACTCCCATGTGTATGCATGATGCACTTGTTAATATGCTTTTGTTTTTCTCTTGTTTACCTGTCTTTTGTCACTCTGATTTGCAGGACCTCAGGAATGAACTTAAGATAAGTAGAAGGGAAATTATTTTTCCTCCCCCACTTAATTAGAAAGAGCTTTTTGATTGCAATGAGGAGGGAGTAACAAACTAGTTAGGGTACTATAAGAGTAATCCGAGTAAGAGATGATGAAGCATGAATTGAGATATGGTAAAGGAGATGGAGAAAGAGATGTAGTTGGGAGATGTTAAGATGCTGGGATTGACAAGATTTATGCTTGATTTGATGGAGGAGGGTGGAAGAGAGCATCAAGACTTACTTTTTGACTTATAGCTTGGGTGGTACAGTAAATGGTGGTACCATTCTCCATGATGGAGAATATGCTGGAGGTAGAAGAAAATGAGTTTAATTTTGGACATGTTGAGTTTGAGTAGCTTGTGGGGCATCAAAGAACGAATGTCAAGTACAAAGACGGATGAAGATGCCTGGATCTCAGAAGGAAGAGCTGAGCCAGAGATTTAAATTTTGGTGGTCAGTCAGCATTTAGTTGGTAGTTCAAACCATGGAAGTAGACAAAACAAATCAGAGACTATGTAACAAGAGAAGAGGATGGAACAGTGGAGACAGCAACATTTCAGTAGTTGGAAGACTGGGAACTGAGAGAAGAGCCACAGGAAAGAAGGAGGATAGAGTCACTGAAGCCAAATGAGAAGAAAGAGATGGTGTCCAGCAGGGCCAAATATGTTATAGAGATCTAGGAAGAGAAAGCCTGGAAATGTTCACTGGATTTAGAAACAGCTGACCTTGGCATGAGTAGTTAAGTGGAAGAGGAAGACATATGGCAGTGGGTTGAAGAATGCATAAGAAATGAGTAAGTGCGGACAACTCTTTCAAGAAGTGTGGATGTGAGGGAAGAAAAACAAAAGATAGAGGCTGCACTATGTAGGGGGAGTACAGAATCAAGAGAGGGCTGTTGAAATTCAGAAGGTGTGGGTGTATTTAAATGCTGGCATGGAAAAGTCAGTAAGGGAGAGAAAGAAGATCCAGCTAAGACAGGGCATAAGGAATGGAACAGATATGAGATAGAAGGAAGGAAGGAAGGAAGGAAGGAAGGAAGGAAGGAAGGAAGGAAAGAAAGAAGGAAGGCAGGCAGGCAATGAGTACATGGGGGAGACAGAGAAGAGGGAGTAAGAAGATGGGTATGAACACAAACAGGATTTGGAGGACTGGTTAAGAAGTTGAGGGACTCTTTGCCTGAGGATCTCAAGTTCTCTATAAATAGAAAAGGAGGTCATTTGATGAAACTGAAAGGAAACAATATAGTGGAGAGTGGCTTAAAGAAACTAAAGATTTGAAATAATTGTTGTGGGTGTCAGGGAAGAAAATTTTTTCCCCTGTCCTCTTAGGTTCTGTCTATTGGTCCCCGAGGATTAAACTGACAAATGGCAGATATGCAGGAGAAAACACAGATTTTTATTCACATACACAGAGTAGTCCCTCTTATTTGAAGTTTTGCTTTTCAGGGTTTTAGTTCCCCACAGTCAACCATGGTCTGGAAGCAGATAATCCTCCTTCTGACATATCATCAGAAGGCCAATGGCAGCCTAACGCTGCATCACAGTGCCAATGTCATTCACCTCACTTCATGTCAGCATGTAGGCATTTTATCGCCTCACATCACAAGAAGGGTGAGTGCAGTACAATAAGATTTTAAGATTCATTCTTATAATCTTATTCATATCCTATAATCACATTCATATAACCTTTATTACAGTATAATTGTCTGTTTTACTATTAGTTATTGTTGTGAATCACTTACTGTGGCTAATTTATAAGTTAAACTTTATCATAAGTATGTCTGTATGGGAAAAACATAGCGTATATAGTGTTCATACTATCATGGTCTCAGGCACCTACTGGAGGTCTTGGAATGTATCCCCTGTGGAAAAGGGGGACTTCTGTACACAGAAATTTACAGAAAATGTTACTTAAGGAGATGGTTAGAATTGGGGGCTTATATACCATCTAATAAGGGAAGAAAATGGGAGAAGGGCACTTGGGAAAACAAATGACTTTTAAGAAAGATAAATGGGCCCCCAAGAAAACAGATGGAAGAGATGATAATTTCGTGACAATGTCTGTTTAGGTGATCTGTTACTCTGGTGCTAACTTCTTGTCTTCAGTGATAGGAGTCAATCCTGCCCCCAGGAAGAGGGTTTATGACAGCTGAGTTCTCCTGGGAGGCTCTGTTTTCAGGCAGATAGGAGAGTTCAGAAAAAAAAAAGAAAACAAAACAAAACAAAAAAAACCCTCCTCCAGTATCTGGTGATACTCGAATGCCTTCAGCTCAAAATCATTTTATGCCACAGTGGCATATTCTGGATCCCTTCATGGGAAATAAGAGACTGAAATGATTAGGGAAATGTAGAGGGTTTTCAAGTTGAAGACAATGACATGTGTATACATTTGTGTAAATTTTTTTCCAGCAGTACCCAGCAGGGTAGGTGTAGGAGTAGAGAAAGTAGACCCTAGGATTGATCCGTGTTTAGTTTCTCCAAACTGGTGTGGTGGAAGGACAGTGGTCAAGGGAGTCAGGGTATTAACCCAAGAATGATTGAGCAGAGGGATCATTGAGAACAAGATGGTGTTATGGACTGGGCGCCTGGGTGGCTCAGTCATTGAGCATCTGCCTTCAGCTCAGGTCATGATCCCAGAGTCCTGGGATCGGGCCCCGCATCGGGCTCCCTGCTCCGCGGGAAGCCTGCTTCTCCCTCTCCCACTCCCCCTGCTTGTGTTCCCTCTCTCGCTGTGTCTCTCTCTGTCAAATAAATAAATAAAATCTTAAAAAAAAAAAAAAAGATGGTGTTGTAGACTGAATGTTTGTGCTCCCCTAAAATTCATATGTTGATGCCCTAACCCTATATTTGGAGATGGGGTGTCTAAGGAAGCAAGTGATGTTTAATGTCATAAGGGTGGGGCCCCTATCCAATAGGATTAGTGTCCTTATAGGAAGAGACCACCAGAGAGCTCTTGCTCTCTCCATGCACACACACTAAGGAAAGGCCATGTGAGGACATAGTGAGAAGGTGGCTGTCCACAAGCCAGAATGAGAGCTCTCACCGGCAACTGAATTAGCCAGAACCTTGGTCTTGGACTTCAAGCCCCTGAATTGTAAGAAATAAATTTCTATTGTTTAAGCCACCTAGTCCGTGGTATTTTGTTATGGCAGCTTGGGCTGACTAACCCAGATGAACAGGGAAGGGAGTACAGTCAGATAGAGTATAACAGAAAAGTGGTAAGAGATCGTGAGCATGTGAAAGAACAAGGAAGTGGCTGCATTGCACCTAAAGGAAGCTGTGGGCCAGAGTGATTATTAGAATTTACAATTGCCAAGCAATAGAAACTCTAGGGGATGACAAGCTCTGGGATTGTCATTAAATGTCACTGGAGGGGACATGGTTAACGAGTTTAGGAGGAACTGTGAGACTAAGGCTTTTGAAGGGTCATCCATGTAGACCTACGAGTCATCTAGGGTGATGGCAGGACCTGAGATGAGAAGGATGTTATGAATCAGGAAAAGCAGTGCTTGCTGCTGTAACAAGAACCTCCCAGCTTTCTGTGGTTTACCAAAATAAAAGTTTGCTTCTCTCCCATGTCACAGTCAATTTGGGCAGGCAGTTGTCCCAGGAGCTATCCTCCAAGCAGCTACTTCGGGATTAGGATTGTTGTGTGTGGCTCTGCCCACCCAGGGTTATTTATTTCCAACTAGTATAACCCTAATACAAAACATAAAAAGGAGAGCACTAGGAAAGGACTACGACCATCTCATTTATGAATATGGATAAAAAATTTTAAATAAAATGCCAGTAGTAATAAAAGAAAAATACAGCATAGCCCAGTAGAGCTTATTTTAGGAATGGAAGAAAGAGGTTATGTCTATGTGGGCCTGGCTGAACTGGGTGTAATGGAAACATTTGCTTTGCTCAACCTTCTGCAGCTCATCCAAACATTCGTATATCATAAAGTCAGAAATACGGGTCCTCTACTTCAGCAATCAACAGTGAGATAAATCTGTGAAGACACCCTGTAAATTGAAATACACTCTGTAGGAGTGAGGAATTTGTTGAGCACACAGGGCCCCATGCTGTGTGCTGTTTAGGACAAGAAGTTTAAGGCATGATTTCTCTTCTCCTGGATCTTACCATCTGATTGGGAAAGATAAGCCATGAAAAGATGCACACAAATCAGGTGATAAAAGCCTAAAAGATGGACAGACTATGTTTAGAGATGAGAGGGAGTCAAGATAATCTCCAGGCATTGTCTGTTGCAGAGAAACCAAATCATTTCATTTCCTTCCTGGGCTCAGGAAGAATGCCTTTCCTGGCACCCGCTGTTTCTAAGAAGAGTCAGGTAACAGCTTTGGCCCCTGGAATACAGGTAGAAGTAATGGATGCCACCATTAGTCTTGGCCTTAAATATCCTACTGGTTTCCATTCTCTCTGTTTTCCCTATTCATGAAAAGAATAAGCAGAAGAACCAAATTGTTCTATAATCTATTTTCTTAATCTATTCACTCATTTAAACAGTATTTATTATGCGCCCATTATATGCCAGGCACTGTGTCCTAGAATGGAGCTTACTACATTCTAGTTGATTGGTGAACTATAGGAATTTTTCCTTTTTTTTTTTTTTTTTACATTTACAGTACTTTACTGTATTTATTGAAAAAAAATCTGTGTATAAGATAAGTGGATTCGTGCAATTCAAACCCTTCTTATTCAACTGTGCATTTTTAAAAATTTTAATCCCAGTATAATTAACATATAGTTACATTAGTTTCAGGTGTACAATATAGTGATTCAACAATTCTATCCATTGCTCGATGCTCATCAACATAAGTGTATTCTTAATATCCTTCACCTGTTTCACCCAACCCCCAACTCCCCTCTGGTAACCACCAGTTTGTTCTTTATATTTAAGTGTGTCTTTTTGTTTATCTCTTTTTTTCTTTGTTTTGTCTCTCAAATTCCACACATGAGTGAAATAATATGGCATTTATCTTTCTCTGACTTATTTCACTTAACGTTATACTTTCACTTAATGTTATACTTTCTAGCTCCATCCATGTCTGGCAAATGGCAAGATTTCATTTTTTTTATGGCTAACATTACACATACACACACACACTACTTTTTTATGGGTAATATTCCATATATATACATGTATATATGTATATATACACACATAGACACTACTTCTTTATCCATTCATCTACTGATGGACACTTGGGTTGCTTCCGTAATTTGGCTATTGTAAATAATGCTTCAATAAGCATAGGAGTGCATATATTTTTTCAAATTAGTGTTTTCATATTCCTTGGGTAAATACCCAGGAGTGGACCTACTGGATTATATGGAATTCTATTTTTAATTTTTTGAGGAACCTCCATACTGTTTTCCACAGTGGCTGCACCAGTTTGTATTTCCACCAACAGTGCAAGAGGGTTACTTTTTCCTACGTCCTCACTAATACTTGTTGTTTCTTATGTTGTTGATTTTAGCCATTCTGACAAATGTGAAGTGATATTTCATTGTGGTTTTGATTTGCATTTCCCTGACAATGAGTGATGTTGAGCATCTTTTCATGTGTCTATTGGCCATCTTACATCTTCTTTGGAGATATGTTCTGTTCATGTCTTCTCATTATTTAATTGGGATTATTTGTTTTTTTGGGTGTTGAATTGCAGAAGTTCTTTATATATTTTGGATACTAACCCCTTATTGGACATGTCATTTGCAAATACCCTCTCCCATTCAGTAGGCTTTTTGTTTTGTTGATTTTTTCCTTTGCTGTGCAGAAGCCTTTCATTTTGATGTAGTCCCAATAGTTTATTTTTGCTTTTGTTTCCCTTGTTTCATGGGACATATCTAGAAAAATGCTGCTCTGCTGATGTCAGAGAAATTACTGCCTTTGTTCTCTCCCAGGAGTTTTATGGTTTCATATCTCACATTTAGGTCTTTAATCCAGTTTGAGTTTATTTTTGTGTATGGTGTAAGAAAGGGGTCCAGTTTCATTCTTTTGCATATCGCTGTCCAGTTTTCCCAAGACCACTTGTTGAAGAGATTGTCTTTTTCTCATTGCATAGCCTTGCCTCCTTTGTTGAAGATTAACTGGCCATATAATCATGGGTTTATTTCTGGACTATCTATTCTGTTCTGTTGATCTGTGTCTATTTTTGTACCAGTACCATACTGTTTTTGATTACTATAGTTTTGTAGCATATCTTAAAATCTGAGAGTGTGATGCCTCCACTTTTATTGTTCCTTTTCAGGATTGCTTTGGCTTCTCAGAGTCTTTTGTGGTTCCATACAAATTTTAGGATTATTTGTTCTAGCTCTATGAAAAATGCTGTTGTTATTTTGGTAGGGATTGCATTAAATCTGTAGATTGCTTTGGGTAGTATGGACATTTTAATAATATTTGTTCTCCCAATCCATGAGCATGGACCATTTTGTTTTATTATTTCAAAAGGCACTTCTTGGATTTATAAATTCAACCAATTTTTTGTTTTTGAATTTATTAATATCTCTCTTTAGCTTTGTTTTCTTGTTCTGCCTTTTTTAAGTTTGTTTTGTCACTTTTCAAAATTCCATACATTGGCTTATTTTTCATTTTCTCTTGTTTAATGATGAAAGTATTTTAAGGTACAATGAAATCATGTCATACATACACTTAAAGTTTGTTAAGTTAACTAAATATTCTTAAGTGGGTATTCCTCAGTATTACCAATCCCATGACTGACATAGTGGATGCAGTCAAGCCAGAAAACCATCGGCAGGAGTTCCAGAACCCAAAGATAGAACACATGAATGATTTTAAAAGTTTCTCAACCATTGGCAAAGACATGAAATTAATTATTTGTTTCAAAAAGTCAGTATGATCAGTATACTACATGGGCAATTATAGGTATTTTCAAGACACATTTTTACTATATGTGATTTTCACTTTATGAGCTTGTTTTAGAGCCAATCTATGTTATTTATTGGCTTATAGTTGTGATCGTCTCTTGTGTGTTTGCAGGTATAACATTCTTTTTATCATTAGCCTAAATATCATTTACTATGGTTTTGATTTCTTTGAATTTGAGTTGATATGAAATCGCTTTACTTGATATCTTGTTTAGGGAAAACTCCACATTCTAGGAAGTGTTAAGCATTCCTCTGGTTTCTAAAAATATGTAATTGATTATATACACACACGGCTTTACTATGGTCACACTTACTCTTTACTAGTCTGCTCTAGGCATGCTAGAATATGAGTCAGTGACTTATACATCTTTATCCACTCACACTGCTAATATAAATGTTCAGCAGGAAAGCACGATAATCAAAATGTTACAGAAATCCCCTGTCCCACCCATGCTTATAGCCACCCAATCCTCATTCCCCTCTCAATCAAAACTATTTAGCCCCCAAGAAGGGTTAGGAATAAGAATGGGCTTGCTTATGATGAGGTTTAACTAAGAGCCAAAGAGTTGAGGCCCCTGGGAAGTCAGGGCAGTGCCTGGCACATAGTAGGCAATTAGCACATTTTTGGTAAATTACCCAACAAGTGAACTCTGACTTCAAATCATGTGTTCTTCCTACCTCGTGCTCTTGCAGTGTTGTGAGGCTCAAATGAGAAACATGTGAAAGAGTTTTGCACACTGCCATGCTAATTATCTCTCCTTGTATTTTTGCCACACGGTAGTGGTTATGGGAGGTGCCTCATATCCCATGTGACCCTAGGGCATAATTGCTGATAGAAGTAGACACGAGAAGTAGACAGCCCCACTCTGCTATTCTGAAAAATCTCTTGGTGGATGCATTTTAGATGAGAAAGAAGGGCTCCTGCTGAATCCATCTAAAGCTCATTAAAAGGTTTTGTTCTTGGTACTCCCTAAGATTCCTCAGATTTAACCTTGCCTTTCCTTTTGTAAGGTGGCTGAGAAAGTGGGAAAGGAAGAGGTCAGATTTGGGTAGCATCAGGGTCTCACCCATCTTCCTGCCCTCCCCTCCCCCCAGGTACAGATGGGGCTGCAGGAAATGTTGATTTCTTCCTCCCCTTACACGAATCAGGTTTTGAGAAAGCAATCAGTGGATCAACAGTCTACCATGGTAGAATTATTGATTTGTGCCTTTGTTTCTCTTACTATTTTAGGACATTTAATATCTCCTGTGACATGATCTCATGAAAATAACCGACATTGATCCAGCAGTTTCTTTTACCAAACCCTGTTCTTGTTGCTTTCTGCAAGGTAGGTATGACAGTTACCTCCGCTTTACACATGAGGAAACTGATGCACAAAGAGTTTGGGTAATTTGCCCGAAGCTGCTCAGCTAGGAAGTGACAAAGCTAAGTTAGGAATCCTCATGCTTTGGCTTTAAGATGTGTACTCTTAACCACTGAACTACACTACCCTTCAGAAATGAAGGCATTTTTCCAAATCTCACAATTGCAGCTAGATTACTTGTGGAGTCTTACACTTAATTCTGTATTTGGCTTCATGTTGAAGGCATGGATTGTTTCCAAATCACCAAATGGGTTCCAAGTAATTGTCACTGGGTAAGTAGTAAAGTCTGATATGTAATGCGGACACTCTAATAACGTGGCTTTCCACAGAAATTGTGTGGCCAAAGTTTCTTTCAAGGGAATTGGGACAACTTTCAGAGTAGATGATCATACACTTTAGAACTTGAAAATGGACCTTACAGATGACCTTGCTCAACCTCTGAGAGGCTCAGTGACTTGTCCAAGGCTTCCCTAGTGGAGCTACAATTTGAATCCAAGTTCCAAGCACAGAGCTCTTTATAACAAAGCTTTTCCCGCTATACAATAAATTTCTCTTTCTTCTCAGCCCTCTTCCCAGGGCCTTCAGTATTAAAGAGTTAAAAATAATTGAGATATTTCTCTCGATGTGAACTTAGCAAAATGAATAAAAGAACTTCCCCGGGTCCTCACTTACTTCATTAGACTATGTGCCTTTCCTGAGTTCCTTCTGTTAGTGATCAAATAAAAAATTTCTGGTATGTGTCAAGAAGACAAAGGATCTGAGATTTACCAACTTGCAGACTAACTAGTTTACCTGCCACAGTCTCATGGATGCTGGTGGAAGACACCAGACTCCCACGTCACAGACAAGAGCGGTTTATTATTCACAGCACCAGTCATAGCCAGAATATTAGCATTTGTGCACCAGTTCCCGAAGCCCCAGCCTCCAGAGCGCAACAGGAAAAGGCCTAATGATCGCTTCACATGCTGCAGGTTGTGTTACAGGAAAGGAACTCAGACTTGAATCTTTTATAATGGGCAGTGAACACACCTGGTCTTCACTCCAGAGACATTATATTTATTATACTGGACAGCAAACATGCCTGTCCTTTTCTCCAGTGAGAAACACCATCTCTATCTGTCAAGGTTGCTCTCTATACAAACATCCTCAAAAAGTTAATTCATAACAAAAGGTAGTCAGTGCCTCTGTTTACAAGGTATGCAGAGACACTGAGAGACTATAGGCCTGAGATCCATGGAGAATTGTCTCCCTACAGCATGAATCTATAACAACTGAGCCCTCTTCAAGGCACTGAAGGTTATGTAAAAGTGTCCAAAGTAACTGAATGACTGATAATCAGACATCAGTTTCAGTACTATTTCAATAAAGCTTAGCAGCAAGAAAGCTGGTTTTTGACCCAATCCAGCAAAAATAACTCAATACTAATGAGAGTATTCTGATCATTTCTTAAATTATGGGAATACGTTTTTTGCCTAAGGATCTCATTCCTTAAAAGAAAGAGAAAACATTTCCTTCCACACATAAATGCACATGAAATATTTTCTTGCTTGGGAGGTGAAATGGAGGAGGCCAGGCCAGTGATAACCTCATTTCTTAGTCACAGCCCCAGCAGCGCCTATTTTCATGTACAGTATGGCAAGGACGTAGTGTTGCCATGCGGAAATGTGCAAATAACCCCCATTATGAAGCTTGTTTATGTTGATACAATTTTCCTTTATGATAAAAGATACTATCATAAGTAATAAAAGTTTATGCATACTATGTAAATGGTTTTATGATTAGAATTGTTGCCATTTATGCCACAATTTTTCTCTTTCCTAGTTATGAATAATGCCAGCTACCATTTGTCATGTTCCTAATATTCAGATACTTTGCATATTTTATATCATTTGAATTTTAATGGCGGTATATGAAGGAACAGAGACACACACAGCTACAGATGGAGGAGCCAGGATCCAGGATTTATATTTCTGTTACATTACTCTGCCTTACTATTAGCTAGGCCACCGCTTGGCCTGGGGTATGGATTTCCAAGGAGACCTCAAAGCAGTGCCCTCCATGTTGCTAAGTCCCTTGCCTTAGTCCCCTTCACTTGGGCATGTTGGCATTCTCTGCAGTGCCCGCTCCACAACTCAGGAATAGCGTGGACTCTTAGAGGTGGAAAGGATCCCAAGAGTCTCCATTCTATAGCATCCCCAGTGGATGCCTATCTGTTTTCTCCTTCAGTGCTTCCTTTGTTGGAAGCACTTATAATTAGAAATTTTAAAAATCTTGCCCAATTCTGTCACTTTGTATTTTGCACACATTGTTCTAAGTCTGCTCTTCAGTCTACTTCCTCTTCTAGAATGACCTGTCATGAATTTCAAGAAAAATGTTTCCAGAGAAACATTAATAATCTAGGAGGCAATAATCTAGGAGGTTTATATAGTTGTTAAATACTAGGCTATAGTCACTTACTTTTCAAGCACTGATTAAGGTGAAATCATGCCAATAAATCATTCTGAATCATTTGCCACTGGAAGGATTTAGAGCCAACTTAATGACATATTTCTTGATGCTAATCCATCTTCTATTATGCATCTAACAAAGTCGTTCAAGTTAGTAGTTTCAGCAGAAACCCAATATTGAATAAATGTTGGATGAGCATTTTTAAATGCTTCATGGAGACATTGTCATTCTTATTGTCACTTATGCATTAAACTGTCTTGCAGGCTTGATAGATGATCTGATGAGTGATTGCTCCCCCCAAAGACACCCTCAATAGCTGCTAACATTCTTTCTTTTTGTGGCCTTTAGCCACTGACCCATCTACTCTTTCCGACTGAGTGTTATTTGAAGCAATTCCACCTCAAATATGCTTCATTTCCTCAGATCCAGGACAAAGTATTAATTAAGACTTTCAAAAGTCTCACTTAGGAAAACTGTTTTTTCTTTCTCGGCATTCAGAATTATATCAGGTATTTTTTTTTTTTTTTTTTTTTTTTTGTATTTCAGGCCATTGTAGTGGATTGAGTAGTGTCCCCTCAAAATTCACGTCCACCAGAACCTCAGGATGTGACCTTTTTTGGAAATTTGTAGTTGTAATTAGTTAAGGATCCCAAGATGAAATCATCCCAGTTTTAGTCTGGGCCCTGAATCCTATGACTGGTGTTATTATAAGTAGAGGAAAGGACGCGGGGAGACAGAGGCAGAGATTGGAGATATGTGTCTACAAGCAAAGAAACGCCAAGGATTGCCAGCAATCACCAGAAGTTAGCAGAGAAGCATGGAATAATTTTTCCCTCAACACCAACCTTGTTGAGACTTTGATCTCAGACTTCTAGCCTCCAGAACTATGAAAGAATAAATATCATTTTAAACCACCAAGTTTGTAGTAATTTGCTATTGCAGTCTTAGGAAACTGAGACAACAGTATAATGACAATGTAATACCGAAAAGGCATGTTTATCAGTAAGTGGTGCCCTAATCAAATGAGATCCATCAAGAAAAGTAAAAAAGATTGGATGCAAGATGTTATAGATCTGGAAATATGCTGCTGATGGTATTGCTTTAATTTAAAGACATTATTCTTCATCAAGAGCACGTGAAGACAAAGGGACTGCTTGGCTTGTTCTCTGTTATTCTTCCCAGCTCTGATCACATGGCATTGAAGAGATTTGTCTTTCCCAAGACCCTTTCTTAGTCTCAGATGGGGCTGTGTGTCCTAGCAGAGGTACTGACACATGGGAAGTCACAGTAAGTGCTCAAGAGATAGGCAACCCGGGATAGCTGGTCACCTTGGCACAGTACTTGTGTGCTCCTCTTTTTCTTGCATAATTATTAATAGTGTCCTCTATTTTCAGAAGTGTCTCATTTGGACAAAAAACTACATGGTAGTCCTATCAAAAGATGCTTATTACATACATGGAGCAGATGATTTGGGGAAAATTCTGTTATGAGGCTATTTGACCAAACGGCAGAGCTAATTTTTTCCTTTATTGGTTTTTATGGTAAAATTCATATTTGTAATTAATACATCCATAGTGATCATATTAAAGTGAGTCAGATCATGTGTTTTCACTGCTAAAAATCCTTTCATGCCTCCCCATCTGACTCAGAATAACAGCCAAATGATCTGACCCATTTCCTCCCTGATCCATTGCCTGGGGTCTAGTCCAACTGTCCTCCTTGTGGATACACAAACACATACATATGTTTCTGAATCAGAGGATTTGCACTCATTGCTGATAAACATGTCAAAATTTGTGGAATATAGCTAAGGCA
>NW_023270314.1:30029337-30082748 GCF_011800145.1 Mirounga leonina
AAGATAAATTAACAAATTAATGAAATAAATCCTATAGAGATGATCAACGCAGAAGTGGTTATTTGAGAAGACTAAAAATTCTGGCAATTTTGGTCACGAAAAAAGACAAGGTATAAGTAAATAATATTAGGCACGAAGAAGAGTAAGCTCTATTAGGGGATGATTTGAGAGATTTTATTTTTAAGTAATCTCTACACCCAACGTGGGGCTTGAACTCACAACCCTGAGATCAAGAGCTGCATGCTCCACTGACTCAGCCAACCAGGCGCCCCAGGGATTTTTAGATTATAGAGAATAAAATAAGCAGGTCATGATAATAATTTTTGAAAACATGGATGAAATAGTTATTTTAGGAAAAATATAAATAACCAGTATATGACTTAAGAGTGATTTTTTAAAAGAAAGACATTTTTTTAAATGCAAAAATACTAGCACTCATTAATGATATATTAGTGGTCAAACCTTTCTCTCCCCAAAAGACATCAGGTCCAGAAGGTTTTATAAGTGAATTGTACCAAAACTTTAAAAACAAACTATCTCTATTTTATATAAACCTTTATAGAAAAAGAGGGAAATTAATTTATTTTATACACTTAGTATAATCTTGATAAAAACATAAGATTAATTCAAGATAAAAATTCTACTTACAAACATTATTTTAGAAAAATATTTGCAAATCAAATCCAGCAACATACAAAACCAAAATATAAGTGTTCAACATCAGAAGCCTATCATTACAATTTACAACATTCACATTATAAAGAGAAAAATTATATGCTAATCTTAATAGATGTAAGAAAAAAACATTAATTGAAATTCAATGCTTATTTGTTAGTTAAAAAAAAACCTTCACATATTCTAAAAAGTATTAAAAGACAAATTCTACCAAATATTTACCAAATAATAATGCCAATTGCGTAAAAACTCTTTTTGATTCTAAAAAAAGAGGGAACATCCCCCAGTTCATTTTATGATGTTAACATATTCTTGATACCAAAACTAGATAAGGACAGTGAAGGGTGGCAGAATATGACACCCCAAAATATGCTACTTTGGCTCAAGGATTATTCTGAGCTAAAGACACTTGAAAAACAGCAAATGCAAGGACACTCTGAACTTTCTTTTTCTTCCTAAGAGAAAGAGATAAAAATTCCCATGTGAAAGGTGCTCTCACTGTACCAAAAGGAAGAAACATTCCTATCATCAGAGATGAGGAGTCAAGGCAGAGAGAAATCTGCACAGACATTGTTAAAATAACTCCTATCTTTCTTTAGTCTCCCCACATATTTCAGTTACTTTTCTACAATGGCTACTCCTTATTCAACCTAATATGTAAGCACTTAGGCCTAGTCACTTCTTTGGGTCTTCACTTTCCTGTGGGGGCTCCCGTGTATATGTAAACCTCTGTGTGCTTTTCCAGCTTTTCCTTTTCCATCTGTCTCATGTCAATATAATTCTCAGCCCACCCAGAGACCCTAAAGGGGTAGAGGTAAAGTTCTGCCTCCCCTATAGCAATAATAAATAGAAAATTTACAGTGTAATCTCATTCGTAAACATAGATGTCAAAATTCTAAACAAAATCTTATAAAACCAAATTCCATAATCTATAAAAAGGCAAATAATTTATGATCAGGTTGAATTCATTCTAGAATACAAAGCTGATTTAAGGTGAGAAGGTAAAATTATGGGGCGGTACAGTTGGTTACGCATCCGACTCTTGGTTTCTGCTCAGGTCATGATCTCAGGTTCATGAGATCAAGCCCCGCATCAGGCTCCACGCTGAGGACTGAGCGTAGAGTCTGAGATGCTCTCTCTCTCTCTCTCTGCCCCTCCTGCTCATGCTCTCTCTCTCTCTTGAATAAATAAATCTTAAAAAAAAAAAAAGAAGGTAAAACTATATTATTCAGTTCATATGTAGTAAAGATTTTAAACTTCCCTCAAAAGAGGTCTGGCCTTCGTCCTTGGCTTCTGGGAAGTGATCTCTCAGCCTTTGCGCTGTCAAGCCTGAGAGGAGTGTCTTTGCTTGCCCTGGAGCTTTGGATAACTGGATAGTCTAACAATATGATTTAGGGTGGTGGCTGGCTACATTAGAAAGAACGACAATGTGATTTAGGGTGGGGACTTTGGGTCATGCCTGGAAGAACTGGTGACTAGAGCAGTCAGCCACATGGGCAATCAGTCATGCCTATGTAATCAGTAAGAACTCTGGACGCCAGGTCAGGTGAGCTTCCCTGGTTGACAATACTGTGTGCATATTGCCACACACTGAAACTGGAGAAGAAACGCATCCATGGCTCCATGGGAAGAGGATAACAGAAGCTCCATGTTTGGTATCTCCCAGACTCTGCCCTGTGTGTTTCTCTCCTTGACTGATTTTAATCTCTCCTAAAATCATCAAATCAATCAAATGATTTTAATTCTTCTGAAATCCCAACAGTATAACAAGCTGGTTTAAAAATGTAAATGGAATAGTGAAGGACCAAGAATAACCAAGACACTTCTGAAGAAGGTGAGGTCTTGTATAACCATATTCAAGATGATCATAAAGCTGTAGTCGTTAAAACATTGTGTTATAGCACAGAGAGAGATCAATGGAATAGACTAGAGAGTCCAGTAATAATAGATCTACATATATGTAGATAGCAGTCAGTGCTAGGGAGAGAAGATCCAAGGATGAAGAGAGAGAAAAGATGGGAAAAGGGTTGAAAGACCATTGGAGAAGTACTGATCTCTGTATACATTTTACCAAAGCCAAAACTATTTTCCTTAATATTTAAGGAATGGGGGACATCAAGTGTGGCCTGAGTCACAATTCAGTTTTCACACCAAAGAAGAGGATCAGTTACATAATATGTGGGGCCCACTACAACATGAAATTGCAGGTCATTTGTCTAAAAATTATTAATAATTTCAAGAAGGTGACCAGGATATTAAACCTAGTGCAAGGCCCTTCTAAGCTTGGGGTCTTATGTGACTGCACATGTCCCACACCCAGGAAGCCAGCCCCACCAGGGAACATCCTACAGGTCTCTCTGCAGTGCACATTCTGGATAATGGACTATTATGAATCACATATATGTTGCTATCAACTTTGTGTCAGCGAATGTGAAAAAAAAGTGCTATCATATCAGGGTTTACTCTTACAACTATATACAGTATTCTCTGGAATTAGTGGCAAAAAGTTTTCTACATTTTCTCCAGTTGTGTTAACTCAAACACACTTGTAACTCAATACCTCCCTTAAACTTTTCACTCAAAGACAGTTGCAGGGGCATAGCCTAGTTCTGAGCATTTAGGAAAGTACTTTAAATTTTCTTCCATTACCCTAATAAACTTTTTATTGTTTGTGACATTTTCCTGTGGCATTCATTTTTGAACTTGAGAGATTACTAGAACATTTCACCAAGGTAATGCTGATTTTATTTCAGGTTGCTCTATTTTTTACTGTCAAATAAGATGAATAAATCAGTGTCTAAAGTTATAGGGATTGTGATATATTAATGTGAATAATTGGTAATGCATAAAAATTGATTTTCTAGAATAGAGTACGGTTGAACCACACTCAAAATTCGTCTTTATAAATTAAAAAAAAATCTGATCTACTTTGAAATATATAAAAATATAGAAACTTTCACTACATTATTTAAATCTTCCAAAGACTGACTGGTAGCATTTGTATTTAATATAATACTTCCACTTTATCAATAGGCCCTATATATAAAGTTACAGTTGGAGTGAAAATATTTGCAGGTGTGTGGTAGTTTGTTATGCCCAGATAGTGCTTTTGGGGACATTTGGGGTAAAATCTATTGTTGAGTAAAGTTTCACCGCAAATGAAGAATTGAACTCACTTTCAGAGTAGTGATTAAGTAAATAACTCTGATTGCTTTCTTGCATGTTTACTCTTAAAATTCTAAAGATATCATCATGAAATCATTTGATTTCAGGTCAAATCTTATTGCAAGTTTTTCTCACTGGAGATATAGCTGAAGCCACAAGCCAGCGTTTTTAAGGAGTTAAAAGTGTGTGTGAGGTCATCAGTGATGGCCCCTGTTGTGAGTGATTTTATTTGACAGCATCGTAACCGATTATCTGAAAATGTGAGCCAAGAGCTGTCCCTTCAAGAAAAATTCAATTTGCAATTTACATTTTCCACACTCCCTTTCTGCCAGCTAACAAACCAACTGTAGATTTCTGCTCAGCCCCAAAAGACACTTCTAATGAAAAAAGAAACTGCCTTAAGCCTCCTTCAGGATGATCACATTTAGCAGCCAACAGAGAAAAACTGGGCTCTGTGACTGAGGGCAGAGTTGGTGTATGGGGATAGGGAAAGACTTACTGAAAATCCAAAGACCCACAGAAAACTGCTAGGTTTCCAATGACAGAGGCTGGTCCCAAGAATCCTAGTTAAAATTAGTGTTGCTTTATTGACTATCACTAAGTCTTTTAGCCTAAGGGCTCGCATGCCCTGTTCCGTCCCTCTGCACTTCCTGTCTGCCAATCAACCACATGGCCTTCACTTTTCTGTGTCTTGTTTATCATTCACTTTTTGTTTGTTTTTCAGGAATCTGAATGTCACTGAAGAGTTTACTGGCCATTTGAATAGCCTCTTTTGTGATTTGCTCATTCATTTTTGTATTGGATTATCCATTTTTCTTATTAATTTGTAGACATTATTTACATATTTATGATAACCTGTTAGCTGTTGTTTGTGTTGTAAATATTTTCTTCTGCTCTGGGCTTCCCCTTTCACTCTTAACGGTGTCTTTTGGCAAACAGAAGTTACTAATTTCAGTGTTATCAAATATGTGATTTGTGCTTTTATGATTTCTTTATGGTTTGCAAATTTTATGTCCTATTTTAAAAGTCTTTCCCTGCTCTAACATCGTGGAAATATTCTCCTATCATATCTTTTTGAAGTTCTTTCACTTTTTTTTTCACATTTATGACTAAAAACAAATCTGGAATTAATATCTGTTTATGGTGTCAGGTAGGAGTTAAGTTTCTTTTTTATATGAATATTTAATTGTCCCAATATTATTGGTTATAGAGATTCTCCTTTCCCCCCACAATTCTATAATACCACCTTTCTCATAAATCAAGTGTCCACATGTGGTTATCTCTTTTGACTCTTCCTATTTCATTGTTCTATTTTTCTCTCCTGCACCATTCTCTTAACTTGTGCCAATGTCAACAGAGAGAACTTCATAGTCTTGCTCATCAGAAATCCAGCTCTGCTCTTCTTTAAAAAAAAATTGTCTTTACTATTCTTGGTCCTTAGATTTCTAACTAAATTTAAAATCAGCTTGTCAAGTTTCATAAAAAAAAAATCAATCAGAGAGAGTTTACATTAAGTGTATTGATCCATCTGGGAGGATTATTCTTTACAGTTCTGATTCCTCTAATCCATGAATATGGTATTTCTCATCAATTGTTTAGATATCATTTTATTTTTATTTTATTTATTTTTATTAATAATGTTTTTAATGTTTTATAGCTTTTGCATTGAGGTCTTCCATATCTACCCTTTGTTCGAGGTATTCTTTGATATTTAATATTTTTGAAGTTAATTTGATTTTTTGAAGTTATTTTAAATGATATCGATTTGATTGTTTTCTGGCTTGTATACAGAAATTTAAATTGATTTTAAAATATTGTTTCTAGTAACTTTACTTAACTCACTTATTAATTCTTTTATTTTAGCTGTGGGTTCTTTTTAATTTCCACTTACATAATCATATCATCTGTGAATAATGATGTTTTAGTTCTTCATTTCCAATAATTATGCAATTTTTAAATTTTTATTTTCAAAATGCACTGGCTAGGACCTTCAGGTTCTTCAGTGGTGTATGTTGAATAAAAGTGGTAATAAAATACTTGTCTTGCTATGAAGCTCAAAAAAAAAAAAAAAACTTTCAACATTCTACCATTAAGTATGACACTCATCAAAGGTTGTTGTGTAAATATCCTTTATTAGGTTAAGAAAGGTCCCTTTTAGACCTTTTAGTGTTTGCTTTTTAAAGTTATGAATGGATATTGAATTTTCCAAATGTTTTTTCTGCAACTATTAAGATGACATGTGATTTTTCTCTTTCATTTTGTTAATGTGGTGAATTACACTGATTGATTTTTTTTTTCCATGTAAGACCAAAATTCAAAATTGCATTTTTGGAATATACCCAATTTAGTCATTAACTATTATTTTTTAAATATTACTGAATTCTATCGGTAGAATATAAGCTTCATGAACACAGGTCTGTTTTATCCACTGCTGTGTTCCCATGGCATATTTGCTGAATGAATCAATCCCTTAGAATTGTGATACTCTTTAGTTGGCCTGTGCATAGAGAGCCCTAAGCCCCTGGTTACCTGAGTTGGGGCCATTTCACCTGGCTGCACAGGGGTCACACTCCCCAGGATTGGGCATCATATTCACCTCACTTCCTAAAGAGCCAATACCAAACAACTCGTAGCTCCTTCTCTCTTGGTTTCTCACAAAGGCAGCTCTGCCTCCTTACCCATCTCCTCACTCCACCTGCGTAGTATTGGGATTCCTTACATTCTAAATGTAGGATTTAGAAGATCCATGAATCACTTGCTCACTGGTCTCCAACACAACTCTCACAATTGGCACAGACGCCTCAGGGCCAGACAAGGGACAAGAAGAAAAGGTGAAGAGAATGTGCCCGATCTTGGTTATATCCCTGAAGCTAATGCTAAAAATCCTATACTCTGGGAAGAACTCTAATCTGTTTTGTGAAACTCATCCTTAAAAGTGGCCTCTGAACACACTGGAAGAGCTAAAGCATATGTTTTTCATCAGGAATCATGAAACAAAAAGAACCGAAATCAAAATGTGTTGTCAGATAACACAAACACATAGATACCTATTTCCTTTATCATAAAGCATAAGAAATGTTTTCAAATGTTAAGCAATTCATTTCCAAACATCTTAAACTTAATGAGAAAAAAACCTCATTTTTAAAGGTTCAATGTACCATGAAGTTAACAAGCTAATTTGGAACAAAAATGACGCAAGCTGTATTATGGTTTCTTTGCTGGTAACATTGTGATTCTAATTGTAAAAAACTAAATCCATAAATAAAATACTTGAACTTAAGTTGGTTTAGAAGGTTGTAGAGCTCTTCATGACTTGACTTCTGCCCACTCCTGTCTTCTCCTTGAACTTTTGCCCTAGGGGTTTTGTGATTCATTCTAGTTCTCCAATAAGTCAGGTTTCTGTGACTCTAGATGTACACCAATGCACACACACACACACACACACACACACACACACACCCTCTACCTGGAACACTCTTTACGATCAAGTTCTTTGTCTGGCTAATTTCAACCCTTCAGAGGGCTTAAATGTCACTTCCTCCTAGAAGTGACAGCTCCCCTCCTCCATCCCCCGAATAGGAACCATGCCCATAATGTACTTTTATAGCACCTTGAATTTTTCCTATCACTCATCAAATTTCATTTATTTGTTCGTCTTCTCTAGAGACTGTAAATTCTTAGGGGAGGGACCATGCTATCTTGCTCATAGTTAAATCCTCAACCCAGGAATAGTACCTAGCATATATCAAGGGTTCAATAAATATTTATTGAATAAATGAATGAACAATTAAAATCTTAAACTTTCTTACATTCTTGAATTATTAGTGCTAACCATGTATCTTTCTAAGGTGACTTAGAGCTGGTTACAAGGTCCTACTGTCTATATCTGAAGAGTTCCTAACAACATAATTTTCTCTAAGGTGTAATGTAGATTAAGAATGCAATATAGATGAAGAGAGGTGCCCCTGCCCAGTGCCCACTGAGAAGCAGATTGCCTGGGTTTTGAATTCCCACTCTACTAATAACTATCCTTTTGACCTTGGACAAGCGACTTAATTTTTATGTACCTTAATACTTCTCATAAGATGGTAGTTGAAGGATTAAAGGAACTTAATACGGTGCCTGGCACATAATGAGTGCCTAATGAATGCCATTCCCTTATTTGACAGTAGGTTAGGGGATATTTGGAGTGTCTGGCATTCCCAGGAAGCTGGGAAAGGGGATCCCCTTGGGAGGGAACATTCAGTTCTCTTGTAAAGAGATGATGGGGATACCAGCGAAAGGGTGAAGTTTCGGTCACCCCAACTGAAAATGGAGTTGGGGCTGCTGAGTCCCCTGTAGTCTAAAACAAATACTGAGCTCCAAAGAGCGGAAGGGTAAACCTATTTAAGGAGACACGGTGACTCTTCTTTAAATTTCCAGTTCAACCCTGAAAGACTAAATGTCTTCTCAAAAAGATGAACTTCCTTTATCATCATCTTACTCCAGGGAAATGTTTTGGAACAGCAGTAACCATAGGCATATTTGGGGATCATCTGCTAGTCTTTCCCTACCAGTGTTCAGATGAACTAGAGAAGAGCGGTTGCTTGAGTGGTCGAGAAAGAACAATGGAGAGTTCTGAAATGCATTAGTGTGTTCTGTACTGTGAATTGGCTAGCCTCATTCTTTTTTTTTTTTTTAAAGATTTTATTTATTTATTTGACAGAGAGATAGAACAAGTAGGCAGAGAGGCAGGCAGAGGGAGCAGGGAGCCCGATGTGGGGCTTGATCCCAGGACCCCGGGATCATGACCTGAGCCGAAGGCAGCCGCTTAACTGACTGAGCCACCCAGGTGCCCCTGGCTAGCCTCATTCTTACTCCAAGCCCCCTTCTCATTATCCCCCTTCCAGCAAGGGGTGGACCTGCGGTGTAGCTCTGATGGATGAGAAGAGAACATATATGTGCTAGGGCCTCTGGAAAAGTTTTGGGTTTTTTGTTTTGTTTTGTCTTGTTTTTGCTTTTGTAGGGACCAGGAACAGGCCACTGCAAAATGTGCCACTTTGGCATATTGATTATTTTGAATTAAAAGTTACTTAAGAAACAGCCAATGCAAGAACACTCTGATTCCACCCCCCACCCCCCACCTCTGTGACCAGAAAGCCGGAAATAAATCTCCCATTTGAAAGGTACCCTCCCTGTACCATGAGATAAAGAGACATCCTTACCACCTGAGATAGGAAGTTCAGAGCCAAGAAGGGTGTATAAACACACCTGGTACTTTTACTAATTAACTACCACAGTCTAAATTCTGTTTAGAATTCCATACTAACTGAAGCTCCCAAACATGAGTTTTCTCTGTCCTGTCAATTCCTCACAGATTTATCGTCTCTTTGCCTAAAAAGTATTAGAAAATGCCTGCCTTGGTCATTTCTTTGAGTCTCAATTTCATTATTGGGCCTCCATGCATATCTAATTAAAACTTTGTTTTTTTCTCCTATTAATCTGTCTGCCAATTTGATTCTTAGACCAGCAATAAAAACCTTGAAGGGTAAAATAAAATTTTTCCTCCTCAGCACTTTCCTGATAAAAAGGACAGCATGGACCAGCAGGCCTCATTTTGCCCTTTGTTCTTCCCCCATCTTTGCCTTGAAGGCAAATGCCTCCAAGTTAAGGATGGCAGAGGGAAAGACAAATATCTGAGACTGGGTCCCTGATGGCATCATGAGATCCTGTTCCAGCCCTGTTATCTGAGACAAATAAACTCCTTTTTGTTCAGGTGAGTGTTGGCTGGGTTTTCTTCCTTTGAATATACTCCTAACTAATAAATTAGCTGCAGCCCAAAGTTTTAGACCATGTGAACCTCCATTGCAATACTGACCCACAGTATCTTATAATCACTGGTGTTCTTTCACTTCTACTTGACCTGAGTTCCTTGAGGGTAGGGATCTGGGCTTATTTATTTCTTTATGTGCAGCATATGGTAGACAATCGGTAGATGTTTGATGAGTGAATTAATTTCATTTGATGTATTATAATTAGTGAACTTGCTAATCAGGAACTGGTGCTGTGGAAGGATTTCCTCAGGTTTCTGGTCCAACAGGGAGTAGGGTGGTGCTTCTTTAAAAAAAACCAGGGGTACCTCGAGACAAATGAGGGCTCATGAGCCATCAAAACAAAAAACACAAAACAAAAACTTCTGCAATTTCCTTTATTTCTGGATGTATTATGACAAAAGCAAATAAAGTATGCTAATAAATATAAAAATTCAGACATTTTTACCAGATAATGAAAACATATGCTCTTCTCAGACATAGAATTAACCTTAACGGGAGAAGGAGTGACAGGAACAACAAAACAGAGAAAAGGGCAAAATAATTTTTCTCCCCTTATTAATGTGGCCATTCACTCATGAAACAAACCTTTATTTTGCCAGGAAAAATCTAGGCATTTGTATTTTAAAGAATCTGGAGCCATGACTGATTAAGAAATGCCCACTGTTGACCTTATCAGCTTCTTTCAGGGATGTTCAGTTGCTGCCTCCCCACCGCAGATGTGCTCGCGAAAGGTTATTTCTCAGGGCTCTGTCTTCCCTCTTCTGCCTTCTTTGCCTGAGGCTGATCTCATTTCCTTCAGCATCATGTAGCTCCGGAGCCAATTTACCCAGAGCCTTTCTGTCGTTTGCATTTTGGCTGCCCACTTCTCAGCATAGCTTCTGTTTTAAAATGCTTATGTAACAACTTTGGGTCGGCTGGGGTCTTTTGATTCTTGAAGATTTTAATGAGATTAGCTTGAATGCCCATTTCATGCCCTGTGGAAAATCTAATATCTTCCCCAGATTTCTCCTCATTCCCAAGAGGCTCTGGGCCAGTCCCAAGGCCGGCTTGGGCTCCCACTTCCTAGCACTGAGGAATCGCTGCTTTGCACTCTGTACTTGTGCTAACTTCTTATCTCTACTTCGATATCAACACACGGTGGAACTCGGAAGGTTTACTTAATTTGTATTTCTGTTTTGAATAAGCCAACCAACTTATAGCACTGTGTGTGACTTTGTCCATCTAAGTAACATGTAGAACTTCTTCAGTGAATATATATTAAGCACCTATCCTATGCCTGGCACCATCAGGCTGGGGACATTTTAATGACCAACTGATTAAAGTAGATTATTGGGAGGTATGGTGACCAAGAGCCACAGGCCCTCTCCTGCAGGGCAGCAGACGGGCCAACAGGAATAGAAACGAGGGGCGGAAGCACCAGGGTAGAATGCGTATGTGTAGTGTTGTTTCTTGTCTCTTGTGTTGATCAATTGAGTTGCAGCTTCACTAAAATTCACTATTTCTCATACATTGAATTTCTTTGCTAGAAAAGTCCTGTTTAGGAGTTCTAATAATCAGGCCTAATCTGGAAAACAAGTCCCTCATATATTAGTAGCTGCAAAAATTACTTACACTGAAGACAAGTTGGTTATCATGGTATGGACCTCTATGTTACCAGGAAGAAAAAAATGCTACTGTGCTCAAGAAATAAAACTGGATTCTTTTGATCAATTAAGTTAACACACGGTAGATCTTATGCCTTTGAATGGATTATTATCTTTCCCCAGTTTTTACTCATGAGCAAACGACTAGATTTTTTTTTCTTCTGCTTCTTGCCAGCTTATACATAATGGTGTGTATTGATCACTCCCTTTGAACTGGAGGTCTTCTGGATTTGAGGTGGGCTTTAGGGCCCTCTAGTGGCTTCTTGAATATTAAGTACTAAACATTAATAATGAAGCTGAGTAAAAGAAAAATCCCCCCTTTAAGTTTGGTTCTTAGAAGCTTTAAAGACAGATATTGGAAAACTTGTGGTAACTCACACATATCCTTTTTCTTCTTCAAAAATTAAATATATTATCATATCTGCCTTTCCATAATAGCTATATATGAAAAGCATTCCTCGTTTAAGAATTACAATGTAAAGATCTAACATTTTTATATTTAGAATTAGCATGTTTCACTAGTGCACTTTGTAAGACCTATCTTAGCTTTTTAATTGGCTCATTCAAATAATATGGACATGGTAATGACCCATGTGATTTCTTGGATTTTTGAGGAATGACAAAACTTTGGCCTCCTGTGGAGGTTTTAGTCTATCCTGACAACTAAAATAATTTTCTGGCACCAATCTTTCTGCTTTTCTATAATATCCATTTTGAAAGAAATCAGCCTAGGGCCATCCTCACATTTAAGTGGTGTTGATGATTTCATAGTGTTGCTACTGACTTCTCTCAATGGAAAATTCTTGAGCTGTCAAAAGCTGGCTCCCCAAATATCACCAGCACAAACTGGCGATAGGACAAATTTGAGTTTATCACTTACCCCAGGTAGGATGAACATCACCTTGCAAAACTTTGATGTTGTCTCGGGGTGGCAGAAGGCTAGGACAGAATTTATTGAGACTTGCAAGTGAGATTTAATGTGGGTCTTTCAAAATGGGGCTCAGAACTGGGTACAGATCGTGGGTACAACAGTCCAGAATTGGTGGAGACATCAAGGCAAAGGGTTCAAAGAATCTGTTGATGTTTTTTGTTGAAGAGATGATGGGTTTTTGCAAAGTTCCTGTAATAAACAATCAAGCCATTTGCCTGAGCAGAACACTCCTAGAAAAATAAAGTCATGCGGATGAAGACGGGAATAGCAAAGTCATGCTAATGTAGATAGTAGGTGTGATATTGGTTCTTGGTGTCCAGGCTGAGTATGAGAGTAGACAGTTTCAGTTTTTAGCAGCCCTCCACAGTTAAGAAGCCTTCATGGTGGGGGCACCTGGGTGGCTCAGTCAGTTAAGCGTCTGCCTTCGGCTCAGGTCATGATCCCAGGGTCCTAGGATCGAGCCCCATGTCAGGCTCCCTGCTCGGCGGGAGCCTGCTTCTCCCTCTCCTCCCCACTTGTGCTCTCTCTTGCTATGTCTGTCACTACCTGTCTCTCTCTCTCTCTCTCAAATAAATAAATAAAATTTTTAAAAAAAGTCTTTAAAAAAAAGAAGTCTTAATGGTGTCAAAGCAATATTTCCTGTTAAACATACAAATACGGAGAGGAACAATACATACATTTGGAGCATTTCACTCTTTTTTTTTTTTTTTAAAGATTTTATTTATTTATTTGACACAGAGAGAGTGAAAGAGAGAGAGAGCATAAGCAGGGGGAGTGGCAGGCAGGCAGAGGGAGAGGCAGGCTCTGTGCTGAGCAAGGAGCCTGATGTGGGACTCGATCCCAGGACCCGGGGATCATGACCTGAGCCGAAGGCAGACGCTTAACGACTGAGCCACCCAGGCGCCCCTGGAGCATTTCACTCTTTAGAATGACTATATTTTAGTATTTTGAAGGAGAGCAGAATATGCCACCCTAAAATATGCCACTTTGGCATATTGATTATTCTGGCATATTTGTTTTTGTTGAGGTATAATGGACATATAACATGATACTAGTTTCAGGTAGAGGACATAATGATTAGATATTTGTATATATTGTGAAATGATCACCACAGGAAGTCTAGTTACCATCTGTCACCACGCATAGTTCCATATTGATTATTTTGAAGTAAAGTTACATGACAAAGACAAACAGCTGACCCTCCCTTGTCTTCCTGAAAGCAGGAGATAAATCTCCCATGGGAAAGTTACCCTCCCTGCACCTGGAGGGTAGAAGGCATCCTTATCACCAGAAACAGGGAATTTAGGGCAAAGAAAGCTGTATAAACAAAGTTACTCCTTCACTAATTTACTGCCCAGAGCCCAAACCCCTTTGTCTTGTCAATTCTTTACAAATTTATTGTTTCCTTGCCTAAAAGGTATAATCGCTTCCTGCTTTTGTCACTTCTTTAAACGGGACTCTCATACATATGAAATTTGTTTTTCTCCTATTAATCTGTCTTACGTCAATTTAACTATTAGACCAGCCAAAGAACCTAGAAGGGAAAACAGGAAAATTTTCCCTCCCCTACCATTGTTTTCTATCAGCACATTTAAATAGAACCAGTTCTCTGAAGGAGCAGACACTGTTTTGATAAGCTTTGATTCATGGTGTCAGCTAGAAAGAAAATCTTAATCACAGAAAATTGGCAGGTAGGTAGGATGCCGCGATTCTCGATTACGGGGCTCCATGCAGATACAGTGTACTTTCAACCTGGTATTTTGTGAGGAGTAAACAATACTATGAAAGAGGCAGTAAGCAGAAGACAAAATATTGACTCCAGTGTTGCTCAGGGTTTATCGTCATCCTCTCTCCGATTCAGAGTCCAGTGTCTACCGTCAAGTATGTGTGGGGGACCGGGCAGGACTTCCCGCTGACATCTACCATGATGACTTCATTCTAGCCTATCAGCCCCATTTGTGAGGTTGGCATGCTTTGTCTTAAGTAGGCCATGGTTTTAAAAGAGAAAAAGTGAAAGGTGTCAAAGAGAAATTGCATCAGACTCTTGTTAAAAATGGCAAGACAGATTTATTCAAGCCACTGAAGTAGAAGAGATGGACTTTAGTAGAGAACTGAGCTCAACTCCAAAGACAGCAAGGGCTGCTGGGGATGTATAGCCAAGGAGCAGGGGGAGGAGATCTGTGGGTGGAAAATTAATGAGACTTGATTAGATATCAAAGGTGAAGGAAGAGGAACATGATCATCAATTGGGGGATCCTCTTCATAAATATTTGCATTTCTGGGATCCTGTGGTAGGGGAAGGTCTACGGTCAAACTGGCCTAGCAGACCAAGGATGAGGCCAGTCAAGAAGAGTGCTCAGAAGAGCCTGATTACAGTTTGGTCAAGGTGATGGTCCTTGTCAAAGATAGGAATATTTGAAGATAATAACACTGGGAGTGAGTGGATGAGTGTAGGGAGTCCAGTTGTGGTGAGCCCACCTCCATCTCCCTTCACTCAAAGGAAGGACAGCCTCTGATCTAAGTGCCCCTCACCTCCTCTAAGACTTGCTTGGTGTTAGCAGTCACATGGCTGTAGGACAACTGGTAGGAAGGAGCAAGAGGCCATGCCAAATGAAGCCATCAGTAGAGTCATTGTATTTGTGTGTGCTTTAAAGGCATTAAATTATTGAATAAACATTTAAAATACATCACAATTTTGTAACATTGTTTTGTCCTTTTTTCTGTTATTAAACATACTAAGAGCCTCAGTGTAATGTGAATAGACTGTACCTCTCAATCTCAGCAAGGCCTTTCGTGGATGATTTCTAGAAGACTTTGTTCATCAATCATATGGATTTTCAAAGAATCTGAGTACTAGTCAATTACCCACCCCTCCCCACAATCCTCTCCCCAACCCCTCCATGAACAAACTAACCACGTGCTGAACTGGAAAGAGTCTGCCCTGAAGACTTAAAGCCATCATCATAAGGATGGCATTTAAAACCATAGGACCAAGTGAGATCATTTAAGGAATGAGTATAGTGCCGAGAGAAGTTCAAGGGGTGGTCCTTGGGATACTTCAACATTCAGAGGTCTGGAAAAGGAGAACCCAGCAGAGGAGATGATGGGGGTGAGGAGGAGAGAATGACAAATGATTGTAAGAAACACCGTGTCTTTAATGATCCTTCACTAACTCAGAGGTCACTCTTTCCACAGGCGGATTCCTGTTATACTTACCAATTCCTCCGGGTCTGCTTCCCATACTTCAAAACCACAGAATGCCTATGGAAGTACAGCGTTCATGGACAGACCTTTAGTAACCCTTCCAGTTTTGGGATCTATCTGCTGACAAAGTGTCGTGGGGTACGACAGAATTAGTCATAGGTGTTGAACTGTTTGTGTTTAATAAATCAGGCTGCTTCTTCTTGCTGTTCAGATGTTATATGGAAGTTCAGTGCATGAACTAGAAACCAACTGAGCTTTTTCAATTAGGAAGGAACATAATGTAGGCAATGAAGCGCTTACAAATCCATTGGAAAGTCGTGGGGCTACCATTGGACCATTGGCTTCATGGTCTAGCCTCCTATGCTGCTGTCTCATGGTCACAGCTGTCTCCACAGCTGTTCACACCCAGGAAGCTGAGCTCTCACCGTGAGAGCACAGAATCCAGCTATCACAGCGCTTATGTTTGTGGATCCTGCTTGCCAACTCACACACCACAAAGGTGGGCTTCCCTGTAATTCTACTCTCTATATTTATATGAGTATATATCATTATCTGGACCCAAATCACATTTAAAACTTTAGCTCCAGGGGCACAGTTGGTTAAGCATCTACCTTTGGCTCAGGTCATGATCCCAGGGTCCTGGGATCGAGCCCTGCATCCGGCTCCCTACTCAGCTGGGATTCTGCTTCTCCTTCTCCCTCTGCCCCTCCCACTGCTCATCCTCTCTCTCTCTCAAATAAATAAATAAAATCTTAAAAAAAACAAAAACAAAAACAAACCTTTAGCTCCAAGTGATTTTGAAAAATGTGGTTTTTTGGACTTCTAAGGCTTAAGATACAGAAGGCATACAAAAGAAGCTGGGACTAAGGGCCAAGCAAGAATAGCTAATATCTAGCCCATTATGTTCAAATGTTGCAAGTCTTATAAAAGGTTATAAGACAACCATTTTCTGAAACCTGCAACTTCTATATTACTTTATAAATATTTGTATTTCTGGCATCCTAGAGTAGAGGAAGGCCTGTGATTTACCAGTTTGTTACCCTCTGCTTTTATTCACTTCTGAGCTTCCAAAGAATTCCCACATCTTTGTCAATGAGAATGTCTTTTACTCAGCACTTTCTTAATGTACTTTATGTAAAAACATTTTGGACGTTCTACATCCATGTGACCCCCAAATGAGCCTATGGTATTAATGCAAACTCTCTCCTGACTTTTCATCTTGGTGAGCATTCATTGATCAGCTGTGCAAAAGATCAAATATCAGAATGGCTATTGAGGGAGGAGAGTATGAGGGGCATTTGAGGGGTGGGAGAAGGTTCACAATCTGCTAGAGTCTAGCTTAAAAGCATAGAGTGACCTCACACACTGTTTCCAGGTTGATCTCTTACTCCTCATTTAATTTTGGATTAATCTTATTTCAACACTGCCAACCCTGAAATGTACTTGCCTCTTCTGCAGTTAGTCAACCTCCTCTTCCTACTTCATGTCCAGGGTCAAAGATCAATAAAACTTACAAGGTAAAGCAATAGGTAATGGCTTAGTTCATTTCAAAAAGAAAATGTCTTTTGAGATTTCCCTTTTAAATTGTTTTTGTGTCTTCAGTCTTTTTAGGAAATTCAAGAAAGTATACCAAGAAATAAATAAACCAAAAGCCACAATTGCCAAGGGAAATAAAGACATAAAATTAATTCTGTTGTAAAAATACTTTAGAGTGCTCCTCCCAGTAGATTTGACAAATGAGGAGAACATGGGTTCTAGGAACATGGGTTATGGTGCAGACTCCTTGACCAGTCAAGTGTCGTTCACATTTAAAGCACAGCAATCTAAAGGAAGGTGTTTTTCTTTGTGAATACTATAAGACTATGCATTGTGGGATATTAAGATCTGTGACTTAAAAACAGGAATTGCCTATTACTTGGTTTAGTTGTCCACCTCCTGAACTGACTCGGGGCTCCTTAAAGACAGCTGCAATGTGGGCCGTGCCCAGGATACTGTGATAGAGAGACGCTCCCTGACTAGAGATCAGAAGGGCTAGTAGAAATTAGCCACATGGAAAAAAGAGAGTCAGCACATTCCAGGCAGAAAGCAAAGCATACAAAGGCAAAGAGTTGCTATGCAAAAGCATGATGTCTTTGGGAAAACTCAGCTGGTTTCCTAGAATTGGGGTGTCAGATGTGCAGGGGAGTGGGGATAGAGGAAGGCAGGGTTCACAACACATAGAGCCAGGGGTCCTGAGGGATGCAGGTTCAGATTTCTAGTGTAAGCCACAGGGAGGAGCTTGATCCCACCGACAGTTTGGGAAACACACTGCTGGCTGGGTAAAAAATGCACAAGGGAGTGGGGACAAGATCAGAGACACGGAGATCAGTTAGGAGGTTATTACAGTAAATCTAGGCACGAACTGACAACGAAATAAACTAGCACTAAGTTAGTAGGTATGTCAAGGAGGGGACGAATGCCTTTGGGAGGCAAGGAGGCAGGGGAATATTTTGTAATTGTATCAGCACCCGAGCATGTGGCAGAATGACGGTAAGCGCTGGGGGCCCACTGCCAGGGTTTACGTTCTGCAGGCTCTGCGACTCTGGCAGGACTTCGGCAAGTGGTTTAACTTCTTTGAGCCTCAGCTGGCTCCTCTGCGAAGTGAGGGTAGTAACTTTACACACTGGAATGTTGTGGGGATTTCATAGAACGATACATGAAGGCACTTCTCTTCATGCTTTTTTCACTCCCCACCAGGACTGGAGACCCTATGACCAAGGGACATAGTAGGGACGGATGTATCCCCACTTGAACCACGGGGGGACACAACAAAACACAGGTCTGAATGGAAGTGACTTCAGAATCTCCGCCTCCATCTAAGATTTGTAGGCTTGATATTACCATCATGTAAGGGTTAGGAATTTTGCTGACTCTTTTTAAAACAGTGTACATGATTATACTTTGAGTAATACATGACATTAAAAGACAGAAAATCAAAGGTTGTTCCTGTTTGTAAACAGCATTTAAGCAGAAGAAAAAGAGACACTTAATATATGAAAGGCAATTTGGAGAAAGATACCTGATGGGCCCATAGACCCACAGCCTTCCTGAAATAGGCACCATACCCAATGGCTCCTCATTCTCAAGGTCATGAGCACAACAAATGGTTTCAGACATTAGAATCCTAAGTCGTGGCTATAAACAACAGGTAAGATGGATGGGATTTAGAAGTTGTTTTGGTGTACCTTTCTTGAAACTGATGATGCTTGTGAGATACAGAGAGCCACTGGGAGAAAACATGGGCTCTCAGTGACCTCCCCTTCTCCTCTCCTCACACTCCTTTGCTTCTCCAGTCTTTAAATCTCTCCCCATCCTTCAAAGCCTTGGTCAGATCCCTTCTCTACAGACTTCTCAGCCCCCAAACCATGTTAATTCTGCTCTCCTCTAATTTATTACTTTTCTTCTTTTATAAGCATGTCTGATCATATCAATTGGTGTCAGATGTTTTTCTAAAGAAAATAATTTGATTTACAGCACAAATGTGCCTAGCTTTAACATAAAAGTAAACATATTAAAAAAAACAAACAAACATTTTCAGGACTGGAAGGCATTTTGGTTTCTGTCCACATAGAATATTCCACCTGCAACATCTGAAGGGTGGTGTGGGTTAACTGAGAGGAGCCCTTTGCTGCATCGTTTTTCAGTTTCAAGTGCACACACAGGAATAAAGCTCCTGTTTCCCCCACATTTCAAAGGTGGGCTTCTTGAGTCTAAAGGGAAAGCCAACATAGTAAAATAATTCTGTATGCAGTTCTGGAGATAGTCTCTCAGTCTAGGACAAAGACACGCATAACAAGGAAATCAGAGACTTTCCATTAGATACTGGTGGTCTGTTGGAGCCAGGTTGTGGTTGGGCTTAAACTGGGAAGAATTTTAATCACTGCTTGGATAGGTTACCTGAAACCAATAGAAAAGTCAGTGTTTGAAAACTGGGTGGTTATTTGGCATTTCCCAGCTAGAGGAGATGAGTTTTATTGTAGCTTTATAAAGGTCACTGCCCCAAATGGAAGCCAAATGCCTCATTTTCTTTCACTGCAACAAAAATACTGTTGTTAAAAAAAAAGTGAATATGAGACATGTCTTGTTTTACTTTCTTACCCTTTCTTTCAGAGACAACTAATAGACTGAGGCAACAGAAATGATACTTGGTAAAAAAAAAAAAAGAGTTAATTATTATTTTATGTTTCCCTGGTGGCTACTGTCTTCTTTGGTTACATATTTTCTTTATTCTTTCTCATAAGATCTAAATGAATCAAAGAGTAAAGACACTTATTTCCATTGTCCAATCTCCCAAGTCTTAATTAGGGTTGTCTCAACCCTACAAAGAAAAATGACAATGGGGAATAATCAATCCCTTCCTAATAATGTTCGCATAGCCCTTCACACACTAGAGCGGAGAGCGGCGGCCAGCACAGAGGTGGTGGCCCTGGCTCTGGCTGTGGTCCCAGCTCCCCCGAGCGGAGTGTGCTCATCTCTTTCCTCCACCCAGACCTCAAGTTGGTAGGGCCGTGGTGGGAGCGTTAACACCACAGAAATCGGTAAATGCCACACATCTGGGCTTTTCTCCCTCCACCCACCCCAGCAGACTAGTTTACCAGCACACCACGGGTCAAATGCCAAGGATCTTGACAAAAAGATGTACTTTCAGGTGGCAGGAGAGAAGGGAAGGAGAGGTTTTGACTACTGAAGAAGTGAAATGATTTTGAATTCTACATCAGTTCATAATATCGATTGAACCATATGAAATTTTTGATCTTCATCAATTTTTATTTTTATTTTTTTTAAAGATTTTATTTATTTATTTGAGAGAGAGAGAGAATGAGAGACAGAGAGCACGAGAGGGAAGAGGGCAGAGGGAGAAGCAGACCCCCTGCTGAGCAGGGAGTCCGATGCAGGACTCAATCCCGGGACTCCAGGATCATGACCTGAGCCGAAGGCAGTCGCTTAACCAACTGAGCCACCCAGGCGCACCTTCATCAATTTTTAAACCACAAAACATGGAATTTCATTATGACTCAACCTAATATGCAGGCTGCAGGTAACAGAAAACCCAACAAATGGTAACTTAAGTAAATAAAATTTCTCTTGTGTAACAAGAAGTCCAAAGCAGCCCTGGGATGATACGGCTGTTTAATGATGCTGTCAGAGACCGAGGGTCTTTCTATATTTCTGCCCTAACTCCCTTAGAAAATGGATTTTTGTGCTCACACTTGTCATCTCATGGTCACACGTGTCTGCTGTGTTCCAGGCATCATACCTGCTGTGTTCCAGGCAGAAGAACGGGGAAGGTGAATGGCTATGTCAATCAAGGTTATTGGTGTTAATCAGGAAGACACAAGATTTCCCTGGTGCCCCATTCAAAAATTTCCATTTCCATCTCATTGACCCAAATCTGTCACATGGTCACTCCCAGACCCAGACAGAGAAGACTGAGATTACTAAAACAGATTTAGACCAGCCATGACTCATCGCCGGCACTGGGGTAGGAGCCTACACTCTTGGAGGGGATGAGCTCTCAGCCACCCCCTGAGCACACTGGGGTGCCATTGCGGGGGAAGGGTAGAGAGGGGGTGGGGGTGGATATAGGGAGGACAACAAATGGGAGCCCTCACAATTCCCTTCTGGTTATTAATGCAGGCATCTTCAGGTTTTTAGAGAAACTCAGACAAGATTTTCCATTTCTGGGTATAAATGTGTAAAATACTACCAGCTATATATGATTTTTTACACTGGTTGCTTAGCATTGTACCTACTTAACATGCAGCTCAAAAAAACGACGCAGTCATACAAATTGGTTTTGCAAGGTTTGTATGATCATAATATTACAATCCATCCTTGAAATTCAGCTTCGTACTTTGGTGTATACAGGGGATAGTGGTTTGTCTACAGCTTTACACTGTGAGCTTCCAAAAAAAAAAAAAAAAAGATTAACAGGGACCCTGACTTCAGGTGAAATCAGTGACCTGGCACCTTTACCAAACAGATAGCTGGAAGAAGATAATGATAGAAGATCATATAGGTTTTTTTTTTTCTTTCTGAATAAAAATCCCAATGCTGGTCATTTGGAGGAAGCCAAAATATATATATGTCCATGGTGGTGACTATCCTTTAAAGAATCTGATGTGGCTGGCATTTACCTACTTTGGTATTTAACAATCATGTTACTCAAATGATTGGTAGCCTTGCTTCAGCAATAATGGCAGGCGGGCCGCCTTATAACCCCCCGTAATAGACTAGTCTGGGTTAACTACTGTCTATGCTTCACTGTCTCATTGATTTGCTCATGGCTGTTCTGCACTTGGCTGGGCTTGGTTGAGAAGCATGAACAATGCAGGCTTCAGAACATGGTTATAAAAGACTTTTGGTCACATTTATGAGCACAAGACCTAGAATCAGACCCACTCAGGTTCTAAGCAGAGGAGGCCCTTTACTGGCAATGTGACTTTGGACAAGTCCCTTAATGGCTCTGCTCCATTTCTTTGTCTGTAAAATGATACTTTGTTAGATCATTGTACGGGATTAAATGACACAAGTAAGTAAAGCAGTTAGCATATAGTAAGAACTTAGTAAGTGGAAGTCATTATGGATGTTTACCTGTGTCTGATTCAAAGAAGGTTCTTCTGAAATGATGTGATTTGTGATAACTGTCCCTTTAATCATAACAAATATAAATGTGTTTTATTGTAATAACTGCAGTTTCCAAGGGCCAATGTGCCATCACTAATTCTTTCCGTACTTCCTTCCAATTACACTTCTTTCCAGTATTATCTGTATATGTTTGGAGAATATGATTTTGTTTTTGCCCTTTTATTTGCAACAACAAAACTACTCATTCTCCCATCAATTATAAGTCTCATAACTTTGAAAATACATGCGGCAATGAAAGGAATCTCTTCTATCACTTCGAGATGTTGGAAAATAAGGTATTTGAAGGCATTTCTATAATTAAAACATAAAAATCATTACCATTATCTCTCAATCTCTATTTAATTCTCATTAGGAATAAAGCAATACATAAGATCATGTGGTTGTAATTCTACAAAGGATCAGTTAAAATGGTGGATTTGCTACCAATCACACTATTCCCGTAGGCTTGGTCCTTTGTAAATATGGTATCACATTTAATTTTAAATCCAAGCAACCAGAAAGCTCAAATATGAACTTTTTGATGTTCACAGTATAGACCGATAGTACTCTAAAGAATCATCTGAATAACAAAAGAAATTAAAGCTAATTTAAGTTTAGGGTCAGGTTTATATTATTGCATTCTGGTTGTTGGTATATTACCAATGTATATATGGTTTGTGTATCATGATACAATAAGTTAACAAATATATTCAATGTTCTGAAAGCTTAATTTCTTTTTTTAAATTGTGGTATCATTGATGTATTAGTTTTAACTGTACAATATTATGATTTGATATTTATATACAGTGCAAAACAATCACCGCAATAAATCTAGTTAACACCCATCACCATACATAGTTATAAATTTTTTTCTTTTCTTAATTGTATTGGCTAAATAAGAATTAACACCTCCTATAAATTTGTGGATGACTCAACATTTTGCCATTGCCTATTTTATATAACAGTCTTATTCCTCCATCGTACCAAAGAAAAGAATCTCAGTGGAACTTTCCACTAATCATATTATCAAGTGTCTTTAACCTCACCAAAGAATAGAAGATATCACAACATGAGCCACAAGATGGCACTCTAATAGCAGTAATACTCTAGCATAAGGCAGACAACAAAACATTTTTTAAATCTACAGTTAAAACAGATTATATGGATATATATTATATTATTGGGTAAATGCAAACATCAAAAAGCTGACTGTAAATATGAATTATGTATACAATAAATTTTCTTTTCCCACTGACTTCTATTATAAAATCAAAGATGTGTTTCCCTAGATAATGTGTTTCTTTAGATAAAAGTTGATGTGCGTGATATAATAAATTATCATGTAGGAAAGCAACATCTTTTATGTTGATGTATTTAAAGGCTTTATTTTTAAAAATTTTTTATTTTAAAAAATTATTTATTTATTTATTTAATTTTTTTTGAGAGAGAGCAGGGGGGAGGGGCAGAGGCAGAGGGAGAGAGAATATTAAGCAGGCTTCACACCCAGTTTGGAGCCCGACACAGGCTTGATCACCCGACCCTGAGATCATGACCTGAGCCAAAATCAAGAGTCAGATGCTAAGCCAACTGATGATGCCCCAGAAAATTCTATTTTAATACCTTTATTAAAATGTGAAAGATTTAATAAGGGTATTAAAATGTCCAAATGCAAATGTTATACAGTTATGATTAATTTCATGTTCAATATAACATCATAAAGTCTAGAAAAATAAACTGCACTAAACACATGGGGCTAAAAATCACCCAGACATAACCCCTTTGAGTTGCTCTGAAGTGGTTCCCAATAGTTGCTGAATGTTGCTAGGTTTTAGAAATAAATAAAGGGGGAGAACCAACAGCAGCAGTGGGAGCAGTGAAAGCAGAAGAACAAATGAACCAACCTGGCAGCAGACCCTGCAAGTCCCCGGAAGTTGTCGAGGCGATGGGAAAGCACATTGATGGATATGCGTCTTTGGAAGGGATGTGGAAATCTGTGAAAGGGTCCTTAGCGATCCAATGATTCATTTTTTTTTTTTTAATTATGAAGGTATGCCTGAGTGAGAACCACATTCATGTTAAAATAAACATGTTGCTGAAGCTATAGTATTTTATTTAAACATCATCGTGTATCAAATAACTCTTCTTCAAGGTCTGATTTACAGCTGTTTCTTAAGTCAAAATAAAGCTCATAATGACGGGGTCATAGGTGCCCCACCATCTGGCTCACTGCCCTTGCCTAACTCTTCTTATTGGCCGGAAGCTCCAATTCGCAGTCCAGCCAGCAAGCCTGCTCACTGTTCTGAGTGCTGCGCCATCTCCCTCACCCTCTGTACTTCGCTGTAGCAAAGATGGCAAATGTCCTTTCCATAGCGTAGGCCTGTTACCGGGAAATCCTGACCACCTGGGCCCACATTTCCCAGCCCCACGCTTCCTTGTATCCAGGTGGGACGATGTGACTGGTTCTTGCCCGTGGACTATGAGCAGGAATCATGCGTGTCGCTTGTTGGCCAAGAAGATTAAGAAGTGGGAGTGCCTTCTCTGTGCTTTTTCTCTCCCTACCTCCCAAGTGGGTGTGAACACACAGGATGATGCTGGAAGGTGACAGAGACTCCATCAGCTCAGGGTTCCGCATGATGGTGTGGAGAAGAGCCTTTCTCCACCCCTACACCCTACCCAGCCTTCCGCTCCTGCTACTCAACCAGGAACGTCTGTTTTGGATTTTACACGAGTAAGAAATAAGTTGCTGTTATGCTAAGTCATGAAGCTTCTTCTTCTTTTTTTTAAATACAACCAGTAACCTTAACTAATTTATTTGCAAAGCTATTTTACTACTTGAAATGTCTTTTCCATTATAAGGGGAGATAGAGACTGTTTATTAGGCACCTGATGTGTTAGGGACATCATAATGGTGACATCCTCATAGTGATTTCTACACGGTATCATTTTGAAATCTTTCCAACCCCAAGAGCTAGTCATTATCCTGTTATTGGCCTTGACTTATACTACTGGGTAATTCTGTTTAAGTGTAGGCAGTCTCTGACTTGTGAACATTTTATATTAGAAGGTACAGCTGAAGACTTAATTCACCACTGGGGATGGAGTTGAGTAAACCAGAGATTGATGGGGAAAATACGGGAGATGGTCACATGGCATTCTAGAGTATTTAAGTCTGGCTGTACCATAGATTCAAGCTTTGGGCTACGTAAAGAGATAATAGAGAAAAATGAAACTGATAGACAGTAGGCTCCAGATCAAGAATGCTATTAAATGATGACAATCCTTCACATTACTGTCAGGTATACATGAATGTGGTCGAGAGAACAGATCCTAAGCACTCTCATCATAAGGAAAAATATTTTTCTCTCTCTCTATATCTATATGAGATGATAGATGTTAACTAAACTTATCGTGGTAATCATTTCATGATATAGAGGTCAAATTATTATGTTGCATACTTTAAACTTAGATAGTGCTGTATGTCAATTGTATCGCAATAAAACTGGGGGGAAAAAGAATGATGTTGAATTCCAGGCCAAGAAATTTGGACTTTGTCCTATAGGCAATTGAGGGAAGGGTATTGTTAAGTCTTCTGTGCAGTCAGGTGACATGAGCCAATCTCTGCTTTCAGAAGGTTTATTTGGCAATAATATTATATGTAGCCAACTTACAAATTAACTTTTAGAGAAGGGTTTTTGTTGTTGTTGTTATATGGGGTTATTCTTTGCCTGGTAGAGTATTTAGCAGCAGCCTTGGTCTCTACCAGCTAAATAACAGTAACAAGTCCCATTCTCCTCAAATTGTGATAACCAAACATGTCTCCAAACATTGACAAGTATGTTATGGGGAACAAAATCAACACTGGTTGAGACCCACTGTTTTAGAGAAACAAATAGTTCACCAAGTGAGATTTGTGTTTGTTTTTATTTGAAGATACACCACTGCCTCATTCTCTTAAGTCAGGACAATAGAAGTCCTTGTCCTTGGTCCCCACCCCCTACCCCTTTCTTTTATCAGAAGGCCCAGGTGAAAGTGGCCATACCCCTCCCATAATGCAAGGGACACAGCCACCTGTAGCCCATGCCTTCTCTTCTACCATATTCTGGGCACCATGACCCTGGAATTCTCTGCCCAAGTAGCCCCATCTTTCAAGTGATGGTGCTTGGGGGGTGGCTATAAATTAAGTTTGGACATGTAGGCTGGGGTATCCACATGTCTGTGCCTTCCATTGTGGGAGAAGAAGAGTGGCTCTTCAAAATTCCTGTGTGGAACTTCAAGAAGCCTGATAATTCTAAATTTGAGTCTGACCTACCAGCCTTGGGCCCTTTTGAGAAAGTTAGAAAGACAATGACAGAGGTGGTGGGGATGATCAGCGGCACCATGTGGCCAGAGTTTGGACGAAGTGGGGTGAGGAGAAACTGAGCCATAGGGGACACAACTTCTATTTGCCACTCGCCTCAGAGTCAGAGCTTGGATTTCACAATCCAATGAGGGTAACATGGTGGGAGGAAGATCTTGGGACCCTGTATGAAGAATGCTTAGCATTTGTGAGTTATGTAGGAAATGGGAAGACCCAGTGTGCTTGGGGAGAAGAGCAGAGGTGAATCTGAAGGACCCAACACAAGAACCCTGCAGGCCACTCCAAAGAGCTGAGCAATACAGAGCTTTGGGGGTTGCTAAGCAGAGCAGAGAATCTGGCTTAGCTCTGGATAGAAATGGAGAGCAAATAGAGGCTGGGATATCGGAAATTTGTTTTTAAAATTCTGACAAGAGGTGCTGTGCTAAATAAAGACTGAGCATGGGAGAGAAGAGGAGAGAATGGAGAGATTTTGTGAAGGCTGAATTGCTCATAAGAATGGTAGATATTAATATAACCCTGGGCATACAGAAATATAGAAACATGCTTTGGTTTTTAAGATTTTTGGCATCAGAGATTTAGGGGTTTACATGGGGCCAAACCAAATGAAAATTTTAAATAAGATTTTAAAATTTTACTTTTCTTCTTCTTTTTCAGAACTACTTTTGTATCTCCATAACTTCTTACATTTTTGCATTTCACTCCTGTATGTGTATGTGTGAATATGCAGGTGTATATGTGTGTGTGCATACTTATTTTTAAATCAATGTATAGAATTGATTTTTCCATGAGTACGACCAAACAGTAGAAACTTCAGGCTGAGTGAAGACCAGAGAGGTTATATTTGGAAGTGACAGGGATTTGGATGTCCCTGAAATCACTCAGCCTTTGTGCCTCCCTGTGCCACCGACGTGGACACCTCTCCATATCATTGTCTCCCAAAGGCATCAGCCTCTCATGTGTGGAACCAATACACGGAAATGAGAATCAAAGGAGTATAATATTCAAGTGTAAATCAAGAGAGCAGATTCTTTTGGCTTCTTTTTGGTAAAGACCATCTAAATTAAACATTCGTTTGAGCTTGTATGTAATTGCCTTGAGCTGTCTTCAAGAAAAGGTAACTAGTCTATAGCTGGAAAATTTCGACAGGCAATTACATTCACATTAACCTTTTGTTGGGACATCCACAGGAGTGAGATGTCTCCAAATCATTAGCATTCTTCTCCACAACTGGAAAATTCCATCACTTCCAACAAGTTTTCAGACTGGCTCCTTTGGGTCCAGTGACTATAAAGTGCCAGTTAGAAAATTGCAAACAATGGGCTCACAAGGCCTGGAAGAATTCCAAATCATTTTAGTGGGCTTATCAAGCCTTCTTCTGGACAATGGAAAAAATGTGGGAAATGCAGCAGCTTCTTTAAAGAACATTGTTGTTCAACATTGAGACGCCTCTGTGCACTGTGTTTTGATACACTTTAAAGTTCATGGAATCAGGGCATCTCAAGTCAGAAGAGGCCTTACAAGTTCATTTAAATCTTTCATTCTTTTCCCCATTTTATATAGACAGATATATTTATATCAACAAATTTTTTTTGTAATGTTAGCCCTGTGCAGAATGTGGATATTGCTGTGACATGGCAAGAATAAAGCCCCCAATATGAGTGAGTAAAGACAACACAACTGTTGGAGTGGATATGAGGGAAGGTGCCATTGGAGATGTGGCCATGCTGAGTGTAACAGAAAGTTCCCAAGTAAAGTGACAAGTTCTTTGAGTGCAGCTGAAGCAGCAGAGGTGATTCTCCCTGTGGACATCATCAAGAAGCACCCAGGAAACAGTCCCTGATCACCGCCCCTGCTAAACATCCCCATATGCTCTTGAGCTCTGGACCAGTTCACAGAATTGTGTTTGAAAGACCTCGATCTCTTAAAGAAGACTGTGGAATCTCAGTTTATCTTTGGCTCTTGTATCCTTAAGTTTTAACTGATCCTCTATTTTAACATGGGTCCAATTTATTTGCAGTTTCATTTTCCATGAAATCCAGCTGATATAAAAGTTCTCACCTCATACTGTGTATCAAAATAAAATTTTGAACAATTACTTAGTTCTTACCTGTCTTCGTGACTTGTACCCTTTTTAACTCTACTTAATGGAAGTGAATGGTTGAACTATCGGTGTAGATTTGTGATAGCTTAACATTACACATTCATGAAATAAAATCATCTTGATTAATATAAAAAAACGTGGAGTGGTCAGCAAAACCTTTTCAGAAAAGGTAGGAGGTGAAATTAGAAGTCCTGTTTAGATGAGATCTGTGGGGCTGGGCTAGAAGAGCATGTGAAGTAGAGGGAATGAGATGCAGAAATGTGTGGAGGTAGGAAGAACAAAGCCAGCCAGTAGGATATTGGTGCACCAGCTGACCTGATGGAAAGTTCACTTAAAGAGTAGGAGCCAAAGCAAGGTAGGCCTTTGCAACCATGAATTCTTTAGATCGTCCAATATCAAAGCTTTTAGAACAGGGGATGAATAATAAACCCACCTATTTTTTTTTTAAAGATTTTATTTATTTATTTGAGAGAGAGAATGAGATAGAGCGTGAGAGCAGGGAGGGTCAGAGCGAGAAGCAGACTCCCTGCTGAGCAGGGAGCCCGATGCGGGACTCCATCCCGGGACTCCAGGATCATGACCTGAGCCGAAGGCAGTCGCTTAACCAACTGAGCCACCCAGGCGCCCAATAAACCCACCTATTGATCAAGGAATTCACTCATGGAAAAAGTAAAAAGGAGAAAAAAAGTACTCAAGGAAAAAAATTGATTCTGATTTAAGAGAAACTATGGATCTGATATTCCCATTAAAGAAATCTATAATAATGACTTCAGTTTATGCTTGATGAGCTGGGCTTCTTACAAACTCATCTCTAGGAAACAGACCCTGTTACCTGCCACTTACCCCTTTACTGCTGTCACCTATTAAGAAGTAGCAAGCCTGAGGAATGAATGTTTGTCAAAACTCTGGGGACATATCTTTTCAGGATAGTGCTCAAAAAGGATGTAGGCTAGAAGGGGGGTTGTATTTGTCTGCTTTGGCTACCATAACAAAATACCACTGACTTGGGTGGCTTAAACAACAGAAATTGATTCACAGTTCTGGAGGCTGGGAAGTCCAAGATCAAGGTGCTAGCCGATTCAATTTCTGGTGAGATCTCTCCTCCGGGCTTGTAGAGAGCTGCCTTCTTGATGTGTCCTCACATGCCAAAGAGAGAGAGAGCAAAGAGAAAGAGCAAGAAAGCAAGAGAGCTCTCTTCCTCTTCTAAGGCTAGTCTTATTAGATTAGGGCTCCACCATTAGGACTTCAACATTAATTGTCTCCTGAAGACTGTATCGCCAGATACAGTCACATTGGGATTTAGGGCTTCAGCATAGGGTTTTTTGCTGTTGTTGGGGGATGAGGCACAATTTAGTCCACAGCAGGAAGTTGGGGGCATCCACCGAATCAATTGAACATTGGAGATTTTTCATTTACCCAGGCTTTGAGAAACAATGTGGTAGGTGCCAAATCATCACTGTGGCAGGTAAGAACGTAATATTTTCACTTGATTTTAGCCAAAAGGCCGAGAAGCGATAGAACATATTTCCTACCACATTCTCTCACTATGTTGTAGAACTTCCCTATAATCCTAAAACTGATAGACTATTCTTTTATATATTAAATTTGTGTAAATCATGATACATGATTAATGAATTATTTTCAGATAAATGTATATAACTGTATGGAGTAAAGTAGACTGCCCAATCTACCTTTCGATAATAATAGTTTTCACTTAATTGATCACTGGGCATGTGTTGGGGTTTTACAAGTTATCTCATTGATCCTCACAATAATGCTCTGATGTAAAGATCTCCACTCCACAGGTGAGAAAATTGAAGCTTGGAGAATTTAAGTAATAGAACAAGACAGAGCCAAGTTTCAAACTCAGGCTTGGATGATTCCTAAGCCCAGAAATTCCCTTGTACCATCTTGTCATTCTTGATATTATATTGTCTTTCATTGCATTGATGACATAACAGATAAAAGCGACATTTTCAAAAATCAAGATACTGAAAGGATTAGGGCAAGATGACCCAGAGAGTTTTTCATTTTTTGTTTAACCCTGATGTAGTTCTCATCTCTTACCATAAAATACAAACATGCCCACAAACCAGGTTGATGAAATCAGAATCTCTAAGGATGGGACCTAGAGATCTGTATTTTATAAAGTTACCTAGGTAATTCTAGTGATTGGTCTAGATTTGGGAAGCAGTGGATTGATGTATCTGTCTTAATCCCCAGAAACTGTGAATGTGAATTTTTTTGGAAAGAGTCTTTGCAGATTCAATTAAGTTAAGGATTTTTAGATGGGACCATCCTGGATTATTTAGGTGGGCCCGAAATTCAAAGATAAGTATACTTCTAAGAGACACAGAGATGGGAAGGCCACATAAATAGTCGAGGCAGAGATTAGAATTATGCAACCACACATCACAGAATGCCTGGAGCTACCAGAAGCTGGAAGAGGCAATGAAGGATTCTCCCCTTGAGTCTTCATAATAAGTGCAGCCCTGCTGATACCTTGATTTCTGGCCTCTAGAATAAGGAGATAATCAATTTCTGTTGTTTAAGCCACTAGATGTGTGGTAATTTGTTACAGCCTTCCTAGGAAGCTAATACAAGGACCTACAGGTTCAGGTGACATAAAGTAGCAAAAGTAATTAAGGCAGGATTGAATATGGGAGACAGAAAATAATTGGAAATAATATAGGACATCTTTTTGCCACTCAGGAATGCTCACAATTTAATAGGCTATTTTGATTTTGGTCTTGCACCATTCAAAACTCCATCTTTACATCATTAACCGTTTCGAAAAATATTGAGCAGACTTGCAAATTTATATTTACATTAACTGGGAAAGGTCATTCAAGTCAATGTAGTTAAGCCCATTGTGCTCGAAGGCTTTATGAGCCCTAGAGCCTTAGGAAAGCATTATAATTCAATGCCTTGTGGTGGGGCTAGGCAGTTAGTGGTGAGGTTAATAAAAACAGAGTAAACAGATAATAATTACCCAGAGAATATGAATCCACTAAGAGGGCAGGGGATGAAGGGGGAGAGGTACCTCTTGTGCCTCTGGAGGTACAAATGCCATTTACTTCTGTTCTTTAGCAACAATAACTCCCAGTAGTGAAGGACTTCCCACTCCTTTGGGAGACAGTGCAAGACAGACAGCAGCACTTCCATAGTTAACATGATTAAAAATGAGCAGAAGACAATTACCTGTGGTCTTCTTGGGTATCAGGCCAATAATTCTTTTTCCTCTCCATTTGTTTTAAAATAGTATGTCAGAAAAATAAAATAAAATAAAATAAAATAAAATAAAATAAAATAAAATAGAATAAAATAAAATAAAATAGGGGCACCTGGGTGGCTCAGTTGGTTAAGCGACTGCCTTCGGCTCAGGTCATGATCCTGGAGTCTCGGGATCGAGTCCCGCATTGGACTCCCTGCTCAGCAGGGAGTCTGCTTCTCCCTCTGATCCTCCCCCCTCTCATGTTCTCTCTCTGTCTCGTTCTCTCTCTCAAATAAATAAATAAAATCTTAAAAAAAAAATAGTGTGTCATCTCTTCAAGGACTCAGAGTTGAATACCAATTATCTACATGTCAATTAAAAATAAACAAAAATACTATGTATTGAGTTCTATTTTACTGCTAGTTAAGAAAACATCCAGTGTTATGTTGGGCCAACCTAAAGTGATAGTATTTTATCTGTATTCTTGACTATAGAAGGATCTCTTGAGATTACACTAGTACATTGTGTTAGATATGCATCAAGTTGATTTTCCCAAATTTATGTTTCCAGCACTAACATCTTCCCTAAACTCCAGATTGGACATTCCTAAACTCACTTGACATCTCCACTTGGATGAGTAGCCAAAAAAGAGCTCTTGATCACCCCACCCCCTCAATCTTATGTCTTCCTCAGTGTTCCCTATTTCACCACCATTCACCAAATTGCTCAAAACAGACACTGTGGAGTCATTCTCGCCTCTTCTCTTCCCGGCAGCCACCTTACCTCCCATCTATATCAGATAACATTGTTTCAGTCTTCCAAAAACATCTTGAATCTCACCACTTCCCTCAGCCTGCTCCATCATCTGTTACCTAAATCACTGCAATAGCCTTTAACTGGTCTCCCTGCTTCTACTCTGCCCCCCACAGTTTGTTCTATACCCAGCAACCAGAGTTTTAAAATATAAATCAGATCATAATTATGTCTTCCTTACTTTCAGCCTTTCAATGACTCTGGATTATTTAGCATATAGGCAACTGTTGAAATTGAGACCCACCCCCCCCACCGAATAACTATAGCTTTAACAAGACCAAAGAGCTGTTAATGATGCCTCCACAGGTCAGGGACCCTGGCAACCCATATTTTATTGTTTTACTACACATAATGTGTTCCCCTCATCCACAGGATTCCAGATGGATCAGTGTTACCACATCTGCCTTCAGATCAGTAGGAAGTAGAAAAGAGGCATGCTTGTTCCTTTCTATAAGGCTATAACCTTGAGGATATGCATATTACTTTCACTCACATCCTATTGGCCAGAAATTGTGTTACCACATTTAACCATAAGAGTGGCTTAGAAATATCTTTGTTTCATGTAGTCATATACTGAGCTGGAAAGTATGGGTTTTATCAAAATAGCAAAAAGGAAGAATGGGTATTCAGGGGTATTATGGTAGGCTAGGTTGGGGTAATAAGAATACCCAAATATGTTATGGCTCAACAAAATGAAAATCCTTTTTTTTCTTTAACATAGGAGTTTTGGGAGAGTGAACTCGTTGTTAGTCATTGGGGTTCCAGGTGATGGTGGCTCTGTCATCTTTAAAATATAGATTTAAAGGTTGTCATCAGCATTTCTGTCCCAGAGGACAAGAAGGGAGAAATGGCATAGAGATGCGTGTGTGGATGATTTTTATTGGCCAGTCCTGGAAGTAGAGCGCATCACTTCCACTCATGTTCCATTGGCCGGCACTCATTCATAGGACACATGAAGGTGCAATACATACTGTGACATTTGGACTGGCTATGTGCCCAGGAGAAAGAGGAGGACAGAGATTTGGAAGAAAACCAAGCAAATTTATTATCTCACACACAATATATTCCAAACTTTCTTTAGGCTTCCTCCTGCTATTTTAGTTCCAGCCTCACTGGCCCTCTTTCTGGTCCTTGAACTTACTGAGTCTGTTTTCACCCCAGGAGCTTTGCAACTGCTCTTTGTTTGGTCTGGAATCCTTTCCCCCAAATTTCACATGTCTCACTCTCTCACTTCATTGAGTTCTCAGCTTAAAAACGATCTCCTCAGAGAAACCATCTGCAGCCACCATTTCTACCCTTCCATATCCCTGACCATTTTTCATCACCATCAGATCCCTTATCATGTTTCATTTTATTCATAGAAACTATAATTTGTTCACTGCTTATTTATGGCCTATGCCTACTCATAAATTACATTTACTGTGATAATATTACTTGTTTTGTTCATTGCTATATCCCTAACTCCCTAGGAAATTGTCGTGGTGGGCACACAATTAATATTTGTGGATTTTAATTAATTCAAGGTAGAAACTCTCTTGATCACACATAAGATTTAATTTACCATAGCATTTATGAACCAATACATTTGCACTCTTACAGATTTTCTTTCTCAAGGGACATTCTCCAGGATGTTTGATATTCGCATCCATTATGTACAGAATGGGGATTATCACATACATATTTCCTAGAATGTTCATCAAGATTATATGAGAAAATGTATGTGAAAAGCTGAGCACAGTGTAAGCCACATGGTCAAATGAGCAGTGTGTGTTCTACCAGGGCCAGCTATAACCTCTAATGCCTCAACTGCTGGATTCCTACAGTGAAAACATTCAAAAGTACAGAAAAGGGGGAGGTCTCTTAATCATTCACATTCCTAACATGTTATGTTATCTAAATTTAGGGGGTAAAATCAGGCAACATGATGCCCCCAGCTTTGTCTTTCTTTTTTAACATTTCCTTGGCAGTTTGGGGTCTTTCTGATTCCATACAAATTTTAGGATTGTTTGTTCCAGCACTTTGAAAAATGCCGTTGGCATTTTAATTGGGATGGCGTTGAAAGTATAGATTGCTCTGGCCAGCATAGACATTTTAACAATATTTATTCTTCTGATCCATGAGCATGGAATGTTTTTCCATCTTTTTGTGTCTTCTTCAATTTCTTATATTTCAAAGCTGTGATCAGCAAGACAGCATGGTACTGGCACAAAAACAGACATATAGACCAATGGAACAGAATAGAGAGCCCAGATATGGACCCTCAACTCTATGGTCAAATAATCTTCAACAAAACTGGAAAAAATATGCAATGGATAAAAGACAGTCTCTTCAATAAATGGTGCTGGGAAAATTGGACAGCTATATACAGAAGAATGAAACTCTCTCTTTCTCTTACACCATACACAAAGATAAACTCAAAATGGATGAAAGACCTCAATGTGAGACAGGAATCCATCAAAATCCTAGGGGAGAACATAGGCAGTAACCTCTTCGACATCAGCCACAGCAACTTCCAACAAGACACATCTCCAAAGGCAAGGGAAACAAAAGCGAAAATGAACTTTGGGGACTTCATCAAGATAAAAAGCTTCTGCACAGTAAAGGAAACAGTCAACAAAACAAAGAGGCAACCCACAGAATGGGAGAAGATATTTGCAAATGACACTACAGACAAAGGGCTGGTATCCAAGATCTATAAAGAACTTCTCAAACTCAACACCCAAAAAACAAATAATCAAGTCAAAAAATGGGCAGAAGACATGAACAGACACTTCTCAAAAGAAGACATACAAATGGCTAACACACATGAAAAAATATTCATCATCATTAGCCATCAGGGAAATTCAAATCAAAACCGCATTGAGATACCACCTTACACCAGATAGACTGGCAAAAATTGACAAGGCAAGAAACAACAAATGTTGGAGTGGTTGTGGAGAAAGGGGAACCCTCTTACCCTATTGGCGGGAAGGTAAGTTGGTGCAGCCTCTTTGGAAAACAGTGTGGAGGTGCCTCAAAATATTAAAAATAGCGCTACCCTCTGACCCAGCAATTGCACTCCTGGGTATTTACCCCAAAGATACAGATGTAGTGAAAAGAAGGGCCATATGCACGCCAATGTTCATAGCAGCAATGTCTGCAATAGCCAAACTGTGGAAAGAGCTGAGATGCCCTTCAACAGATGAATGGATAAAGAAGATGTGGTCTATATATACAATGGAATATTACTCAGCCATCAGAAAGGATGAATACCCAACATTTACATCAACATGGATGGGACTGGAGGAGATTATGCTAAGTGAAATAAGCCAAGCAGAGAAAGTCAATTATCATATGGTTTCACTTATTTGTGGAACATAGGGAATAGCATGGAGGACATTAGGAGAAGGAAGGGAAAAATGAAGGGGGGGAAACCCGGAGGGGGACACAAACCATGAGATACTATGGACTCTGAGAAACAAACTGAGGGTTTTAGAGGGGAGGGGGTTGGGGGGATGGGTTAGCCTGGTGATGGGTATTAAAGAGGGCATGTATTGCATGGAGCACTGGGTGTTATATGAAAACAATGAATCATGAAACACTACATCAAAACCTAATGATGTATGGTGACTAACATAACATAATAAAATTAAATTAAATTAAAAAAATTATACATTCAATCATAGAGTTGATGAATTACATCTGCGATATTCCAATTGACAGAATCATTAAAGGTGAAATGGTTATGCTAGTAAATCCAGTCTCGGGGATAATTCTTGCAAAAAGCTATGATCAAAACAATTCATGTGGGCAGGATCACCAGGAAATGGCTCCCAAACACTAAAAGAGCCTGAGAATATTTAGCTAGTAAAAAACATTGAAACTGTTGTTTTAAAATAGTTACTTTATTTGTTTTTGTAGCAATCATTTTTTAAAAACATGCCCTCCCTTGACTCTTTAGAATATATAGTTTTCCTCTGCTATTCCTGAATAATTTCATAGATGTTAATATTGGGTTACCAGCAGTCAAGGTGAGTGAGCTGGTCTTAGTCTCCCTCACTGCTCGCTCTGGAACTGGCAGTTTCTCCTTCTCACATGCAGCCAAAGAGGGGTAAAGGTCCTGTGTATGATACCTTATCAGCACAGCATACATCTGCTGGGAGGAGCTGGGATTTCTGACAGTGATTGAGGTGTGATTCCTGTGAGAGTGTCCATGAAAGGCAGCCCTCCTACCCCTGCCCAACACCCACACACACAGTTGTCAGTATAATTGTTGTCCCCGTTCCTACTTGGTATTCATCACCCTGTTACTCAACTTCTTCTACTTCAAGTTGAGCTGCACCCTGGGAGATGTAGTTTCTACATGGATATCAAAATAGAATTGCTAATTGAGAAGAAAGAGAGGTTATGACTTTGGCTGGCTCAGATGACAACTCTACTTTTTCTGGCCAGTGCATTCCCTTGTCCTGGAGTTAAGGGTAGGCAGTGGGGGAGAGTCAAAGTCTTCCTCTTGCTTTGGGGCTGTTCTTGCTGTTCTGGTTCAAAGGGTAGTGTTTGTGCCAACCACGAATGTGTTTCTCAATCCCTCTCCATGAATGATGCAGTTAGTGGAAAGTCCCTCTGAACTTTGACATATCTCCTCTTATTTTTAGTTTACAAAGCTGGTGCCAGATTTTTATCTTTTTGTATATTTTCATGGGTGTTTTAATAAGAAATTGAGAGGAGGACTGTTAGGTAATGCTGAAACTTAACCTGAAAATTTGTCTGAGTTATCTGGTTTTGTTTATTATTCAGAAAGAGCAGTTGAACAGAATAACTGAGTTTGAAGGCTGAACGGGATCATAATTACCCCTTAAGGATCAAATCTCAAATACTCAGTGTCTCTGACTCTTGGAGATAGAAGGGAAATGGAATATCATTTACTCTAAACCCTCACTTTATCTTAGGAATCTGATGGCTGGAGAGGATCAATGACTTCTTTAAGGACACAGCTCATTAGGGATAGAGAGCTGAGCACATACTTCAAATCATACTCCATGGCTAATATATTCTGCATCTTCTATATGTTATAATTTTAATAGAAGCAAGGAGAGGGAAAGGGGTAGGAGAAATACCAAGTGTTATTGTGGGGCAGGTCTGTGCCAGGTATCTTACATATATTCTCTATTTTGGTCTTCCTCACAACCTGTTGAAAGTATGTAGTTATCCACATGGAGCCGGTAAAAGGCTTTTAATAAAAATAAAATAAGAAATTTTTTTTTTTAAAGATTTTATTTATTTTTTTGACAGAGAGAGACATAGCGAGAGCAGGAACACAAGCAGGGGGAGTGGGAGAGGGAGAAGCAGGCTTCCCGCAGAGCAGGGAGCCCGATGTGGGACTCGATCCCAGGACTCTGGGATCATGACCCGAGCCGAAGGCAGACGCTTAACGACTGAGCCACCCAGGCGCCCAAAATAAGAAATTTTTTAATTTAAATTTTTTGCCAAACAACTACTCAAAACGCTGAATACATTTATCATAGAAAGTAAAAATAAAAAAACAAAAACAAAAACAAGAGCTCTGTCTTTCTAATGACCAGACTGGGTCTCTATCCAGGGTATCTCCTATTAATACCGAGGTAGCTGGGAACTTGAGTTAGTAAGCAGGAAGTCACTGTGAATACTATAATGAATGAAAAAGACTGTGGATGAATTGGGGGAATGATTCACTGGGAGATGAGGATCTGTGCACTACCCCTACCCTACCAGAGCACACACATTTAAATAATTAGATTTGCAGTCAAATGCCTCATAGGATGTAGCTCAACAAACATCATCTTGTGATGCTTGGGCTTTCCTTTTTCCTTTACATTGACTACCCCCTTTGGTTCACCTGGTCTTTATTCAGACAGGGTAGAGTAAAATTGACTAGATTTTCCCTTATATTATAGTGCCTCCTCCCTAAGATTGCACTATGCCCTTGATTGGAGTTTTGGTTGTTGTCTAAGTTCTTCAAGCAAACACTTACAGTCCCTAGGTTTACCACCATGATGACTAATCTCATTTATCATATGTAGATTAGACCACTTTCCCTTCTAGAGGATAACCTTACTTCTTTTCTTTCCAAAATACTAGCAGGTGCTTTTATTATCACTCCCATGTACTTACCATCTAGATTAGTGTGGCAATGTAATCAAATTGTGAAATGAATTGAAGTCACTTCCTATGTACTAATCATGGACCCATAGGTCTAGAAGAGACCTTAGAATACCATCTTACCCAAGACTCTTCCTAGGTGTGTGAATACCTTAGTGCAAGCACATTGTAAGCTCACCTCCTCTTAATTAAATCCAGATATGACATCGAACAATTTCTTTGGAAATTCTCTTCAACTGACATTTTTAATAGCAATGATTATTCCTTATGTATAAACAGAACCTTCCTAATTTTGTTTAACTTTCTTTCTTCTTGAGTAGTCCCCCCTCCCAAGATGAGATGAGTAGAAGAACAGTATTCTAGGTTTGTGGAACGACTACATGGGCATCAGAGCAGAAGCTAGGCAGATAAATGAAAGTGACCCCACACTGTTTTGGCTGGACGAATCCCGACCAAATATAGGAGTGATGAGACGAGGAGCAGGGAGTGGCCTTGACATTCAGGGAGGTTTGGACCTGAATTTTCTACACAGAGTATATAAAATTTCCATCTCACCTTAGTGATCAGTTAGCACAGGAAACCAGTTGGTCACTAAATCCAGGAAAGAACCAGAAGTGATAGGGCAAACCTTGGCATAGGGCTCACTAGAAAAGGAAGCTGCCCAGAGACCAGCTAAGCTGCCTTTATTGTTTCACAAAGCAATAGTTACACCCCTCACAACCTCTCATGTGTTCCAGAAGAATCTATTCCAGAGGTAGAGCTTGTGAAGGAGAAAGTAGATATGCAAATGCTCAGACACCAGGAGGCTTCAGAACTACTCTGTGACTAAGGCTATTTCTATAATCAAGTACTGCCTCCAAAGACCCTTATGAAGATTTGAGAGGCAGTTTTTGTTTTGTTTTGTGTTTTTACCAAGTCTTATTAACTTAAAAATAGCTGAGTACTTGCTTGGTTGGGACAAAATACTCTTCTAGGACCAAACCAAAAAATTACCTTGACAGTCTTCTGAGGTGGTGAAGGGAAAGGAGAAAAGTGAGTGTTATCAGGTGTGAAGAAAGCATTTCCCTTTTCCATCTCACTTTGACCTCTGACCACAGCAGCCCACACAGACCAAGGTTTTCAGTCAGTAGCTTATCAAACCAGGGTACGTGTCATGCTCACTGGGACATCCAGTTCACCGACAGCAGTGGGAACTTCCTTCTATCTGTTCCCTGTTTATTCAAATGTCACATGTATAGCCTCACTGATAAATGTGTTTTCACTCCGAGATAGATTCTCCAAAACCTGGCATTTCATTGATTCTACAAGCAAAGGGACATAAGAAACAAGAAACCAACCTTGAACTTAGCCTGCCTGCCACTTCTTTGGGGATTGTGTTAATTAGGAGCTTTTTACAATCTCTGTTCAAGAACCCTTTTTTTCTCACCCAAAAGAGACAAATCTAAACTGGATTGAGATTTAATTTTTAAAAGTTGGAGAAGACATTGTGGCAGAGAACAATACTTTGTAAAGGTGTACATCTCCCACGTGAACCAGGTTGGAAATTATGCTTAATATGTAAAACATCGTCCATGGGTTTATATTTTCAGGAGGATACCTTCTTTTCAAATAGAGATCTGCCCAAATTCATATATACCACTTAATGCTTCTGGGCTTAAGACAAATAGAGATCTGCTCAAATTCATATATACCACTTAATAAAATAAAAAAATAATTTTCTGTGTATATGAGTAGTAAACACTCACTGTAAAGACTTCGTAAAATATAGACATCTATGCAAGAGAAAATGGAATCCTCTAGTTATGCCTTAATCATGAAAACCACTGTTAGTATTTTGGTATTTCCTGCTAGTCCTTTTTTGATGCATTTTTAAAACACAGTTAAGATTAGACTGTGTAATGTAATAGGGGATAACATTTTGCAAATATTAAACGACCCTCCTGCTGGTCCTTGGGTGGATTTTTAACTAAAACATCAATTTCTTTACTAGATCTAGAACTCTTCAGGTTAGCTAATTCCTAAGTGAACTTGGGTAGTTTGGGTCTTTCAAGGAATTTGTCCATTTCATCTAAGTTATCAAATTTATTGACAAAGTGCTTCATAATATTTTCGTGGGTAGTGTCTGTATATGTAGTATCCATAGTGATGTAGCGTCTACAGTCATGTCACCTCTCTCTTTCCTAATATAGGTAAGTTACAGCTCAACTTTTGTTTTCCTGATTAGTCTAGAGGTTTATCAGTTTTGTTGATCTTCTTGAAGAACTGAATTTTGGTTTTATTGATATTTTCCTACTGTTTGGCTTTCACTCTGATCTTGATTATTTCTTCTGCTTGCTCTTAGTTTACACTTATATTTCTTTTTTTAAGGTGGAAACTGAAGGCATTTGTTTGAGATCTCTCTTCTTTTATGGGCACTGAAGGCTGTAGACTTCTTTTTTGGCACTATTTTAGCCACCTCCCACAAATTTAAAATGCTGTGATTTCATTTTCATTCAGTTCAAAATACTTTCTAATTTTCCTTTGACTTTTTATTTAACCCATGGTTATTTACAAGTATGTTACTTAGCTTCCAAATATTTGAGGACTTCCCCAGATATGTTTCAGCTATTTATTTATAATTTAATTCTACCACAAACAGAGAACGTATGTAATTTGAATGATTTAAAGTCTACTGAGGCTTGATCTATGGTCCTAAATGTGGCCTGTCTTGGTAAATATTTTGTGTATATATTCTGCCCTATAAAGAATGTCTACTCTGTTGATCATGGGTGCAGTGTTATAGGAGTCCATCAGGTCAAGTTGGTGTTTGGTATTGTTTAAATCTTTGACTGAAATTGTGGATTACTCTTCTGGTACTCTCATTCTCTGTGTGTGTGTCATGTATTTTAAAGCTCTGTTATTAGTACATAAGTATTGGGATTATTATTCTCTTTTTTTTAAATTTAAATTCAATTTGTCAACATATAGTGCATCATTAGTTTCAGATGTAGAGTTCAATAATTCATCAGTTGCATATAACACCCAGTGCTCATCACATCACATGCCCTCCTTAATGCCCATCACCCAATTACCCCATCTCCCCATCAACTTCCCCTCCAGCAACCCACACTCAGTTTGTTTCCTACAGTTAAGAGTCTCTCATGGTTTGTCTCCCTCTCTGATGACTTCCCATTCAGTTTTCCCTCCCTTCCCTTATGATCCTCTGTGATGTCTCTTATATTTCACATATGAGTGAAACCATATGATAATTGTCTTTCTCTGCTTGACTTTTTTCACTTAGCATAATCCTCTCCAGTTCCATCCATGTCGATGCAAATGGTGGGTATTCATCCTTTCTGATGGCTGAATAATATTCCATTGTATATATGAACCACATCTTCTTCTCTTTTTTTTTTAAGAATTTATTTATTTATTTGAGAGAGAGCGAGAGTGAGAGAGAGCATGAGCAGGGGGAGAGGCATATGGGGAGGGAGAGGCAGACTCCCCGCCAAGCAGGGACCCGGATGCGGGACTCGAACCCAGGACCTCAGAATCATGACCTGAGCTGAAGGCCGCTGCTTAACCAACTGAGCCACCCAGGCGTCCCGAACCACATCTTCTTTATCCATTCATCTGTCAATGGGCATCTCAGCTCTTTTCACAGTTTGGCTATTATGGACATTGCTGCTATAAACATTGGGGTACAGGTGCTCCTATGGATCACTACCTTGGTATCTTTGGGGTAAATACCTAGTAGTGCAGTTGCTGGGTCATACGGTAGCTCTATTTTTAACTTCTTGAGGAAACTCCATACTGTTTTCCAGAGTGGCTGCACCAGCTTGCATTCCCACCAGCAGTGTAAGAGGGTTCCCCTTTCTCTGCATCCTCGCCAATATTTGTTGTTTCCTGACTTGTTGATTTTAGCCATTCTGACTGGTGTGAGGTGGTATCTCATTGAGGTTTTGATTTGGATTTCTCTGATGCTGAGGATGTGGAGCATTTTTTCATGTGTCTGTTGGCCATTTGTATGTCTCCTTTGGAGAGATGTCTGTTCATGTCTTCTGCCCATTTCTTGACTGGATTCTTTGTTTTTTGGTGTTGAGTTTGAGAAGTTCTTTATAGATCTTGGATACCAGCCCTTTATCGGTAATGTCATTTGCAAATATCTTCTCCCATTCCATGGGTTGCCGCTTAGTTTTGTTGACTGTTTCCTTAGCTGTGCAGGAGCTTTTTACCTTGATGAAGTCCTCGTCGTTCATTTTTGCTTTTGTTTCCCTTGCCTTTGGAGATGTGTCTAGCAAGAAGTTGTGGCAGCCAAGGTCAGAGAGGTTGCTGCCTATGTTCTACTTTAGGATTTTGATGGATTCCTGTCTCACATTGAGGTCTTTCATCCATTTTGAGTTTATCTTTGTGTATGGTGTAAGGAAATGGTCCAGTTTCATTCTTCTGCATGTGGCTGTCTAATTTTCCCAACACCATTTATTGAAGAGACTGTCTCTTTTCCATTGGATATTGTTTCCTGCTTTGTCGAAGATTAGTTGACCACAGAGTTGAGGATCCATTTCTGAGTTCTGTATTCTGTTCCATTGATCTATGTGTCTGTTTTTGTGCCGGTATCATGCTGTCTTGATGATTATAGCTTTGTAATATAGCTTGAAGTCCAGCATTGTGATACCCCCAGGTTTGGTTTTCTTTTTCAACATTCCTCTGGCTATTTGGGGGTCTTTTCTGGTTCCATACAAATTTTAGGATTATTTGTTCTAGCTCTGTGAAAAATATTGATGGTATTTGGATAGGGGTTGCATTGAATGTGTAGTTGGCTCTGGGTAGCATAGACATTTTAACAATATTTCTTCTTCCAATCCATGAGCATGGAACATTTTTCCATTTCTTTGTGTCTTCCTCAATTTCTTTCATAAATGTTCTATAGTTTAGAGTATAGATCCTTTACCTCTCTGGTTAGGTTTATTCCTAGGTTATCTTATGCTTTTTGGTGCAATTTTAATGGGTTGATTCCTTAATTTCTCTTTCTTTGGTCTCATTGTTAGTGTAGAGAAATGCAACTGATTTCTGTGCATTGATTTTATATCCTGCCACTTTGCTGAATTCCTGTATGAATTCTAGCAATTTTGGGGTGGAGTCTTTTGAGTTTTCCACATAAAGTATCATATCATCTGTGAAGAGTGAGAGTTTGACTTCTTCTTTGCCAATTTGAATGCCTTTTTAAAATTTTTGTTGTCTGATTGCTGAGGCTAGGACTTCTAGTACCACGTTGAATACCAGTGGTGAGAGTGGGGCATCCCTGTCGTGTTCCTGACCTTAGGGGAAAAGCTCTGTTTTTCCCCTTTGAGAATGATACTCACTGTGGGTTTTTCATAGATGGCTTTATGATATTGAGGTATGTTCCCTCTATCCCTACACTGTAGAGAGTTTTAATCAAGAAAGGATGCTGTATTTTGTCAAATGCTTTTTCTGCATCAATTGAGAGGATCATATGGTTCTTGTTCTTTCTTTTATTAATGTGATATATCATGTTGATTGATTTGGGAATGTTGAATGACACTTGCAGCCCAGGAATAAATCCCACTTTGTCGTGGTGAATAATCCTTTTAATGTACTGTTGGATCCTATTGGCTAGTATCTTGGTCAGAATTTTGGCATCCATGTTCATCAGGGATATTGGTCTGCAATTCTCCTTTTTGGTGGGGTCTTTGTCTGGTTTTGAGATCAAGGTAATATTGGTCTCATAGAACAAGTTTGGAAATTTTCCTTCCATTTCTATTTTTTGAAACAGCTTCAGAAGAATAGGTATTAGTTCTTCTTTAAATGTTTGGTAGAATTCCCCTGAGAAGTCATCTGGCCCTGGACTCTTATTTGTTGGGAGATTTTTGATTACTGCTTCAATTTCCTTTCTGGTTATGGGTCTATTTAGGTTTTCTATTTCTTCCTGTTTCAGTTTTGGTAGTTTATAAGTTTCTAGGAATGCATCCATTTCTTTCAGATTGCCTAATTTGTTGGCATATAGTTGCTCATAATATGTTCTTAAAATTGTTTGTATTTCCTTGGTGTGGTCGTAATCTCTCCTCCTTCATTCATGATTTTATTTATTTGGGTCCTTTCTCTTTTCTTTTTGATAAATCTGGCTAGGGGTTTATCGATCTTATTAATTCTTTCAAAGAACCAGCTTCTAGTTTCATTGATCTGTTCTACTCTACTGTTCTTTTGGTTTCTATTTCATTGATTTCTGCTCTAATCTTTATTATTTCTCATCTCCTGCTTCGTTTATGCTCTATTTGTTGTTCTTTCTCCAGCTCCTTTAGGTGTAAGGTTAGCTTGTGTGTTGGAGACTTTTCTAATTTTTTTTTTTTTTTGACTTTTCTAATTTTTTGAGAAAAGCTTTTACTGCTATGTACTTCCCTCTCAGGACCGCCTTTGCTGCATCCCAAAGGTTTTGAACAGTTGTGTTTTCATTTTCATTTGTTTCCATGTATTTTTTAAAATTCTTCTTTAATTTCCTGGTTGACCCATTTATTCCTTAGTGGGATGCTCTTCAACCTCCATGTATTTGAGTTCCTTCCAAATTTCTTCTTGTGATTGAGTTCAAGTTTCAAAGCATTGTGGTCTGAAAATATGCAGGGAATAATCTCAATCTTTGGTACCAGTTGAGACCTGATTTGTGACCTGGTATGTGATCTAATCTGGAGAATGTTCCATGTGCACTTGAGAAGAATGTGTATTCTGTTGCTTTAGGATGGAATGCTCTGTATATATCTGTGAAGTTCATCTGGTCTGGTGTGTCATTCAAAGCCCTTGTTTCCTTGTTGATCTTCTGCTTAGATGATTTGTCCATTGCAGTGAGTGGGGTGTTGAAGTCCCTTACTATTATTGTATTATTATCAATATGTTTCTCTCATTTTGTTATTAATTGGTTTATATAATTGGTTGCTCCCAAGTTAGGAGCATAAATATTTATAATTCTTAGATCTTCTTGTTGGAAAGACCTTTTAAGTATGATATAATGTCCCTCTTTATCACTTACTACAGTTTTTGGTTTAAAATCTAATTTGTCTGATATAAGCATTGCTACCCCAGCTTTTCTTTGATGTCCATTAGCATGATAAATGGTTCTCCACCCCTTCATTTTCTTTCTTTTTTTTTTTTTTAAAGATTTTATTTATTTATTTGAGAGAGAGAGAGAATGAGAGACAGAGAGCACGAGAGGGAAGAGGGCAGAGGGAGAAGCAGACCCCCTGCTGAGCAGGGAGCCCGATGTGGGACTCGATCCCAGGACTCCAGGATCATGACCCGAGCCAAAGGCAGTCGCTTAACCAACTGAACCACCCAGGCACCCCCACCCCCTCATTTTCAATCTGAGGGTGTCTTTGGGTCTAACATGAGTCTCTTGTAGACAGCATATGGATGGGTCTTGCTTTTTTATTTAATCTGATACCCTGTGTTTTTTGACTGGAGCATTTAGCCTATTTACATTCAGAGTAACTATTGAAAGATATGAATTTAGTGCCATTTTATTACCTATAAAGTCACTGTTTCTGTATATTGCCTGTTTCTTTCTGTTCTATGTTACTTTTGGGCTCTCTCCTCACTTACAGGATCCCCTTTAACATTTCTTGCAGGGCTGGTTTAGTGATCCTAAATTCTTTTAGTTTCCATTTGTCCTGGAAGCTCTTTATCTCTCCTTCCATTCTGAATGACAGCCTTGCTGGATAAAGTATTCTTGGCTGCATGTTTTTCTCATTTAGTACCCTGAATATATCATGCCAGCCCCTTCTGGCCTGTCAGGTCTCTGTGGATAGGTCTGCTGCCAGTCTAACATTTCTACCTTTGTAGGATAAGGAGCTCTTGTCTCGAGCTGCTTACAGGATTTTCTCTTTATCTCTGAAATTTGTAAGCTTCACTATTATATGTCAGGTGTTGATCTATTTTTATTGATTTTGAGGGGGGTTCTCTGTGCCTCCTGGACTTCAATGCCTGTTTCCTCCCCCATATTAGGGAAGTTCTCAGCTATGATTTGCTCAAATATTTCTTCTTCCTCTGGGTCCCCAATAATTCTAATATTGTTTCACTTTATGATATTGCTGATTTCTCAAATCTGCCCCCCATGGTTCATTAGTTGTTTTTCTCTCTTTTCCTTGGCTTCCTTCCTTTCCATCATTTTGTCTTCTATGTCACTGACCCTCTCTTCTGCCTCATTTACCCTAGCTGTGAGAACATCCATTTTTGACTGCTTCTCAGTTAAAGTATTTTAAATTTCGGCCGGATTAAATTTTATTTCTGCACTAAGAGATTCTCTAGTGTCTTTTATGCTTTTTTTCAATCCCAGATAGTAACTTTATAATCACCTGGATTCAATGTGTGACATTTTATTTATATCCATATCTATCAGATCTATGGCAGAGAGTATTGCCTCTGGTTCTTTTTTTGCTGTGAATTTCTCCTTCTATTCATTTTGTCCAGAGAAGAATAGATGAACAAGAGAACAAAATGAAAAATATCAACCACAACCCTAGCAAAATACAAACTAGACAAATCTGAAGAAGTCAGAAACCCAAAAAGAAAAGGAAGAAAAAGGGGGGGAGGAAGAATATACTCTCACAGGTGGATGAAACAGGGTGGTCCACTTGGTCCTGGGTATATTTTGGTCTGTTTGTTAGAAGACACTAAATCCCAAAATTGTGAAGAAAGAAAAACATATATATATATATATATATATATATATATATATATGCATATATTTATATATGTGTATATTTTATATATATAAAATTAAAATCAGTGAAGGGAAGCCAAAAATGAAGAATATATCTATAAAATGTAAATGTGAAAAATGAAAATTAAAAAAAGACTTAAAAGTAAAGATTTGATAAAATAAAAAACTAGTTGAAATTTCATGAGAGAAAATCTTGAATTCTATATACTATTTTCCCCTAGTGCAGGAGTTTTTCAGTTCAGAGCAATCCATAAACTTGGTATTCAACTGATGGTCCTGCTGGTCTTCTGAGGGAGGGACCTGTTGCCCTGATTCTCAGGTGTCTTTGCCTGGGCAGAGTTGCACTGCCCCTTGCCAGGGGGTCAGGCTCAGTGTAAGCTGCTCCGGATTGCTCAATGTGGCTTTTGTTCCCTGAAGGCTTTTTGTGCTGCTTTAGAGGATGAAAAAATAAGTAAAAATGGTGGCACCCCTATCTCCAGCCCTGGAGCTGAATGATCACTGCCCCCACTCTTCAGTGCACCCTCAGGGAAAAGCAGTCAGTCCTTTCTGTGTGCACCAAACTCCACAGACTCTTGCAGTGCACACCTGCACCAATCCTGCCAGGGGGGAGGGGGGTCTTACTGCAGCCCCACAGCTCACTGGGGCCCTGCTCGGGGAGCAGTTGCATGATCAGGTGTGCACCTGGGCTGCTCCTCCAGGGGGAAGGAGCAAGTTCTCCGAGCAGTTGTCACTTGCCAGGTCCGTTTAGAGAGCAGTCCCCTGATCATGCCATGGTTATGAGGTTTATGGCAACATCCAGGTGAGAGGCCACTCCAGGGCTCGCTAACTGTAGCTGGCCTCCCCTGCTCCAATGCTTGGAAACTCTGACACACTCAGGCACCCCCATTCTTTCTGTGACCCTGGGAATCCTGAGACCACACGGTCCCACCTGGGATTCTGCCCTGCTTCACCACCTGAGCATCTTTCAGGTAGGGCTGTCCCCCACAGGAGCAGACTTCTAAAAGTTCTGATTTGGCACTCGGCTACTATATCACTTTCCAGAAGCCAGATTCTGGAGTCTCCCTCCCCCTGTGGTTTATCTTCTGATATATCCCCTCAGATTCATGTTTCTGCACCTCCTACCTTGCAAAAGGTGGTCACTTTTCTTTTCTTTTCTTTTCTTTTCTTTTTTTTTTTTTTAAAGATTTTATTTATTTATTCATGAGAGACAGAGAGAGAGAGAGAGAGGCAGAGGGAGAAGCAGGCTCCCAAGGAGCAGGGAGCCCAATGCGGGACTCAATCCCAGGACCCTGGGATCATGACCTGAGCCGAAGGCAGACGCTTAACCATCTGAGCCACCCAGGCACCCAGGTGGTCACTTTTCTATTTGTAGAATTACAGCAATTGTTTTCTTAGACCTCAGGTGAATTCACAGGTATTCAGAATGATTTGCTAGATAACTAGCTGAATTCAAGGAATCAGATGAAGTGCAAGTCCCCTTTTCTTCTGCCATCCTCTCCCTTATTCCCTCTTAATAAATTGAATCTTTCATCATTATTAAATCACCTGCTTTATCCCAGATAATATACATTGTCTGGTATTAACATAGCTATTCCAGGCATCTTTTGACTTTTGTTAGCATGGTATATCTTTCCCCATCCTTTTCTGTTAACCTGTGTCTATATTTAAAGTGTGTTTCTTGTAGGTAGTATATAATTGGGTTTTGGGTTTTCCTTTTTTTTTTTAAATCCAATCTGACATATATACCATTTAAATTTAATAGGTTGTCAATGTGGTAATGTCTAAATCTATCATCTTGCTTTTACTATTTGTTCCTTCCATTCTTTTTTCCTGTTTTTCTTTCTTCTCTGCCTTCTTTTGAACAAATTTTTTATTAGTAATTCCATGTTCTCCTTTGTTAGCTCATTAACTATAACTCCTTATTGTGTTTTCAGTGTTTGCTTTAAGGTCTATACTATACAACTTTAACTTATATGTCACCTTACAGTGACATTATACCATTTCATGTCAAGTATAAGACAAATGTATCTATGTACTTCCATTCTCCCCCTCCTTTTCCTTATGCTGTTGTTATATATTTTATTTCTACATATTTTATAACCCTAAAATATAGTATTATTTTTCTTTTCACAGTTCACTTATCTTTCAATGAAATTTAATTAACAAGAAAATTATTATTATTCACATATCTATTATTTCCAGAACTCTTCATCCTTTTGTGTACATTCAGACTTTCATTTGGTATAATTTTTCATTTGTCTGAAGGAACTTCTTTCAACATTTGTGTAGTGCAACTCTCTTGGTGGTAAATTATTTCAGCTCTTATATGTCTGAAAATGTATTTTGCCTTCATTTTTTAAAAGATATTTTCACTGGATATAGAATTATACTCAGTAGACAGTTCTCTCCCACCACTCCAGTATTTTAAAGATGTTGTTCTACTCTCTGCTTGCTTGCCCAGTCTCTGAGTACCAATTTGCTGTCTTCTTCAGCTCTGTATATAATGCTGCTCCTGCCCCCCATCCCAGTGTGTTTAGGTTTCTCCCTTTATCATTGCTTTATTGAAAATTTTGTGCCTTGTGTGGTTTTGTCCATGTTTCTTGTGCTCATGATATGTTGAATGTCTTGAATCTGTGTGTTTATAGTTTCATCAAATTTGTTTGAGAAAAACCTACCATTATTTCTTCAATTATTTTCTATATCTCCCTTTTTTGTTTAGGGACTCCAATTATACATAGGTTAGGGCACTGTGGTTGCTCACAATTCACTGATGCTTCCTCCTCCATATAACCCAGATTTGGGTCACACACTTCTGTGTAACTTGTGACATTGATTTCTTTAAGGTCAGGTTAGACAGTCAGCTTCGTGAGGCAGAAGTGACATATGTCGTACATGCATCTTCATCTCCAGCATCTAGTTCTGTGCCCTCCCATAAAAGGTACTCAGTAAATACTGAGTATATTTATGGGCCAATTTGCAGATCAATTCTGGTGGTTTCATGGTCTTCTTGCTTTTGATTTATTAAAAATATTAGTTTGCTAAAACCTACAACTTATAATAAATTGTGTTTGTTACAGACAAATAGAGATGAGCAGTCCCCATAGTGCTCAGCAGTGGTTATTTTAGTGTGAAATTCTCTGCATGTTGTTCACTGCAGTGGGAATATTACATCCATGACTTCATCACAGATGTTTCTTTTATTGACTCAGTTCTAACACTTCAAATCGACATAGTTGGGTTACTATTAAGTTGCAAGTTGACCAAAGTAAACATTTCCTTAGATTACTTCAGAACACTAGCATTCCAGGGAAATTATGTATCAGTAATTATAATAATTATTCTTCATGCTTTTACATCTTATTTGTTTTGCTCAGACTTTATGCATTATTTTAATAAGGCTCTTTCTGCTTGGATTAGACCTGACCATCTGGAAATATGCAGGTTTATTTAAAATAAAATAACATGCAATTTTCTGAAGTAGGTTTTTTATTTTATTTATTTATTTATTTAATAGGCAGTATTGGCTTTTTGTAGGCATTTGGGTTAAGATGTCTGGAAAACAGGAAAACAGGTAGGTAACAAGTCAATATCAAAAGAGGGATAGAAAAAAATACAGAATCTGATTTGTTTTTCTGTCTTCGCATGTGTATTGGAAGAATATATTCAATTTTAAAATACATTTAATTTTTAAAGGATCTGAATATCAATTGTTCTTATGCAAATGTTTATAATTAATTAGTATTTCAGCCACAACAGAGAATAAATGAAAATAAGAGTATGTCTAGCAAAATATTTCTCCCTTTCTAGGAATGGAACTGTCAGCTTTTCTGTGTAAGGGCTGAGAGAGAAATGTGTGGGGGCACTACAGAGTCAGTAATACCCTGCTCTTTTCCCTTCCGGCCATTCATTCTTCCCTGTGCATCTCACATGCCCCCACAACCCCTAGCCTTTCAAGGGTAACCTTTCCTTTCATACCAATTAATTTAATCCAAGCTCCTGCCCTGAACAACTGCATGAAGTCCAGGTTATCTGGTTGCCCTCACCAAGTATTTCTGATGCCTCGAAGCATGCGCATACATTCTACAAAGATGTCTCCACTGCATTTGTCCCCTTTGCCAGACATTTTTCCCCACACTGATGCTCCCCTCTCATGTAATGCCATGTCCAGGATGTCACGGCTTCTCCCTTACACCTGCACCCCACACATGGGTGTAGGTATCTTCTTTATTTCTCCATAACATAGCTAAATAAGGATTTTTTTTTTAAACTTCATCAAAAGTTTATAAAGATTACTGAATGGACTGTGATACGGTCAAAAAGTATCCAAATATCAGTACTCTTAAGTTCTTATCCTACCCTTTTATAGGTCATCTTCTGTTGGCATTCTTCCTCCTTGATCCTGAGACTGCTGCCATCTTACAAGGATCTTTGCCCTCCTCCGGCCTGAGATCCAGGCTCAACTGCTCATGGTCTCAGAGACTGCTTCTCCAGTTCTAGACCTGTTTCCTTTCCTATTCCAGGATGATTCACAGTAGGAGCACCCATTTGTTTAGGAGCATGGTCACCTTCCATGGCAACATGTGGTCTTCCCACTCTGCCTTCCTCCTCCATTGCTTAGACAAGACACTCTCAACAGCTGACTACACAATTCCTCAGGCTTAACACCATGTGTGTGGAACAGAATTAAGTAGTCCAGTACTTCTAAACAAACCCCAGTATACTTCCTCTCCATAATCTTTCCTCTGGTAAAAGGTGAAGATAAGATCAGATCCCTAGGTCCTCAGCATGGCCTGGTGGTAGGTATAATGTCTCTCAGGAACCTGAGCCTCTCTGGCACTTCTGTAAACATTGGGGAAAAAAGTGCCCTTTCTGAAACACCTGCATTAGTATCATTTTATTGGTTTTGGGCTTTCAGTGGGACTTTACCCCAAAACAATGAAGAGTCTTATAGATCTACAACCAAACTGGCTTATAGAAGTGGTTTCCTACAGAACAAAAGGAAGGTCTGACCCAGGATATATTCCAGGTCTCACCCTAGAACACAAAAAGTATTCTTGAAGACAGATCCCAACCCCAGCAGGAAGACCTTTTTGTTGGAAAAGACTTTTTAAAAGAATTTTTGAAAATTGCCTTTAATTTTAAAAGGTTTTTTTTTTTTAAAAAAGGCAAAGCCTATAAGGCCACTCTGCTTTCCTGACTCTTATGGTTTTACAGTGGAACCTTCTGAACTTGGTCTATTTTGAGGGGTTTTCAGGATGTAAATCTAATTTTTCTATTTGTAGAAGCAAAAATGAAGAATATGTAAAGAAAAACAAAGAGCATTTTACATTTCCACAGTTATCTGATTTCAGGGAAACATACCAATATCTACCCTCCAACAACCAGGCTTATGCATGGTCCTCCTTCCCCAAGCCATCAGGGACCATGAATCCTGTGTCTGGCAAAGTGGGGGGTGAGGAAGCCTTCCTGGGGCAGGCAATACCTCAGCTAAGCCCCGAGGGAAGAGGAGATCCCAGGCCAGACCCTCACCATCTCTTCGAAATCTCTGGCAGTGCATGTGTAAGCCCATTTTACAGAGCAGACACTGAGACCCAGGGCTTTCAGATCCCCCTCTGCCTCCCTGGTTTCTTCCCACCAGTTCATCCATTCAACAAATGTTTGTCTGAGCATTCTATGTGCTTCCAGTCACAAACTGAGGTTCAGGAGCCGGTAATGGGAAGGGGACTGGACTTCCAGTCACAGAGAGGGTGAGGTTGGAGACAGTTCCTCAGGCTTCTGTGTTAGGTTCTCCTTGCCTCTTCTGCCAGCTGCCCACACATTCCCTTCCAGTCTCCTCTGCCTCTATGGGGGGAGCCATATGTCCTCCCCATTTCACAGACATGACACAGGCATTAGGTCATGCAGCACAGAGCAGCTCTGTCAGAACAGGGCATCAGGGAGGGCTCCCTGGAGGAGGCAGCCAAGCCCTGGAAGGCAGAGACACCAGCCAGACATAGCTTAGGCACTGT